>NC_022021.1:32984475-33022861 GCF_000317375.1 Microtus ochrogaster | reverse complement strand
CTCTCCCTACTTCAGTGGCCTTGCTTCCTGCTGTGAAAGTCCTGAATAAAGGAACTCCTAGCACTATAGCAAGAGTCAGACTGGCTCTTGCTCTAGCAATGACATCTGAGACAGTGATACTTGCAGCCTTCTGCCTCCTGGTTCCGCATCAGGAACCACTTTTATTTGCCACCTAGGTGTCACCACTTTAAAATGGGCTATCACTCAAGTATTATGAACTTGGGCACCATCAAGGTCCTAAGGGAAGAGCATAGTAGAAAGTGAAATATATAAGGAACAGATATGTGATTTTTCCCCCAAAAGATAAGATGAATAAATGTGTCTCAGCAGTAAATATTGAAGGAATAATATCCCTTTGGGATAACAGATGCAGAACTATAAAAATGGATAAAGGGTTGATGGATGGGTTTTGGGTAGTAACTAGGTGTGGGGAAGGAAGAGGCAACAAGGCAGGATTTTAAAAAAAATACAAGGCAGCATTTTTAAGAGACTCATTTCAGAAAGGGAAATAACATGCAAGCTTAGCTGAGCTCTGAAATGGGTCCAGAGAGAGGAGGCAGGGTGACAGATTCCTCAATCAAGACCAGCAAGTACTAAGGGGATTAATGAGAGTATAGCACCTTCCTTTAACATCTTCACAGTTGACCTTGGAATTTAAAATGCATCCAAGTGACTTCTGGCAAATATGTTCCCCTCTGCAAAGGACGCCAGCAAGTGTGTCATTCCCAAGTGTAATACGTGTATATAGCACAAGGAAAGCTCTGTGGAATGATTTTCATGAAAAAATTCCATGAAAACAAGGTCAACACACATTGTACACTTAAAATCTTAAAAACAAAACGTGACTTTTTATCATATGAAATTAGTTGGCCTAAAAAGCAGAAGAGTTAACCAAATGACCTAAGCATGTCTTTATTTAGTTTGTTGGCAAGTATGTGGCGAATTCTGATTTTAGATTTATTTCATAGCTGCAAAAATAAGGGGGGCTGGAGGGAATGGAGGAAGTCATGGTAAATGGACTTTCTCAAGGTGTTAGAGAGGATGGCTATCCGAGTTAAAGTTATAATTTATGGCCTCTTAATTGCTCAACTAATTACCATGCCTGCTGTTAAAAGCACTAAGTTAGACTTTCTGAATACTAAATTTGATGCCCATTTCCTCTGCTATCGAGAGAATTGCATCAACCAAAAAAGCTTGTTCCACTTTTGATGGGTATTTAGAATTTAATTTTGCATCGATTACTTGCGGTTTGCAGAGAAATGCTGCCCACAGTGTGTAGGACAACTTGCATGCACAGAAATAACAGATAGAGTGCTTTATTCTTTAATCGTAGACATCTCTCTCACCTCTCAATCTCACTCTGGGATATGTTAAAAATGTAAGATATACCCAAACTGACAATGTAAACCAGAAGTTTGAAAAAATGATTATGGTTCCTCCTTACAAGATATACAATAAATGGGTAGAGAGCTTAGGAGATTGCTCAGTGGTTAAAGCATTTATTTTACAGGCTTGAAAACCAGAATCTGGAGCCTCAGAATGCATGAAAATGCTGAGTGGACATGACAGCCTGCCTGTAATTGCAGCACTTAGATGGCCAGGCACAGTGGGTCCCTAGAACAAGCTGGGTAACAAGGTTAGCTGCATTAGTTGAGTTCTGGATTCAATTGAGAAGGTATGCCTCAATAAATAACAGGAGAGCAATTGAGGTTAGCTATTGACATCAGTCTCTGGCCTAAACACACACACACATACACACACAAGCATGCATGCACATACAAGCATGTATGCATACACAAGCATGCGTATACATATGGATACCACACACAGAGAAATATGCATAAGAACAAAGTAGATAAAGCTACATCTTATAAAATGTATTTTGCACAAGTTTAAACTTTTAAAAGCATTCCAATAAAAGCTTACTTGTTTCAATAAGCAGGAACGGATATTCACAGTTCTTATTCAGCGCTGCACGGAAGGGCAGTAAAATATTCAAGAAGGCATCATGGGTAGCCAGGTTAGCTGTATCAGTGAGTTCTGGATTCATACAAACACATAGCATGCTTATACACAGACATGCATACCACACCCAGACAGATATACATAAAAAAGAAGTAGATAAAGCTGCATGTTCAAGGAGGTATCATGAACGGAGCAGTGATCCAATCACTACCTCCAGAAGGGTGTAGGAAGAACTGTGGTATGGTCCTCCTCATTGATATGTTAAACTCCCAACCCCAGATTACCTCCAAATGTTGCTGAATTTGAAGACAAAGTCCACAAAGAAACGGTTAAGCTAGACTTAGGTTCTAGAATGGACACTGCTACTGTATAACTACCTTTCTTATAGCAGATTAAGACAAACACAGAGAAAAAGATCCAGAGAGGATGACTGAGGCCTTAGAGAAAGTAAGAAACCCTGACAATGTAGCCCTGAACATCTACCTGCCAGAACAATGGTGGAATAAATTCCATCTGTTCACGCTGACGAAACTGGGATTTCACTGTATCAGCCACAGCAAACGGCTTCCGAATCCATTCTCAATAGTCTCAGCAGGAAAGCAGGAGCCGGAAACCTTCCCACTCCTTTCCCTAATTAAACTTCTCTAAGTTGAAAGTGATGAGCACACTGTAAGTGCCTCATACTGTCTAAATACCAGCCGGTCACATTATGATTGATATGACCTTACTTTCGATGGATTTGATGCATGGAATTAAAATTCTCTAAGAAATATTAGGTAAATATTTTGAGTAAAATTTTACAGCTCAGGAAAGAAAATGAATAGAAACAAAAAAAAATCCTTTCAAAGAAAAGGCCTTTTTGAAAGAAAAAGTGCAGAAACATACTTTCTCTGTTCAGTCACAGCTGGCAGGGTTCAGTTCTCATTTTTCCCCTTTCACTATTTCTAAATCGACCCCAGGGACTGTGGAGTTTATTCTTTAAGAGAGTCACAGAGCAGAGCACTGCAAAGAAGAAAAAAGTGACCCGGCAGTCGCTTTGGTTTGCGATTTTCTCATTCACCTTAATTTTGGCTTAACTTTTATCTATAATCTTCCAAATTACGAGTTTGGAATTTGAGGTTAGGAAGGTCAGATTTAAGAAAGTACATCTTAGATCGACTCTTCTTCTCGAAGAACCATAGACCCAAAATGTGTGTCTCCTTTCTTGTTATTCCCATCTATCCCAAATTAAGTAACATGGAGAAAGCAGAAGGGAATGGCTCCCACACAGCTGGTTATACATTGATAAATAAATCCAATTTTTTTTGTGTGTGCCAGAATGTGACCACTGGGGATCCTCCCAGAAAAAAAATATTAACCAACACTTTCCCTATTGAAACAAGGCAATGAATAACCAGGGAGGACTTCGGCTCTAATCTGGAGCCTTAAAACAAACTGTAGGAGGCAAGATAATTCAGCAGGAAGGAGATTCCTGACCCTTTCTAGACTGGCAGGTCTTAAAATTAAGAAAACTCCTAAGAGGCAAGGAACGGTTCCTCCAGGTCAGGCAGCCTTGCGTCTTGTGGAAATTAAAGTTGAGTGTTTGTCCACTGAGTTTCTTCAGGAAAACAAAGCAAATATAAAGTAGGGAAGAATTCTGAGTGATGCTCCAAAAATTCAAGAGAAGGTCAGGTGTGAAGCTGACTATCTTAGACTATCAGTCACTGCACCTGAGTGCTGCGAGACTGCGTGTCAGCGGGTTAATTGTTCTCACCCCAGAGAGACCGTAGAGAGGAAATAAAATATGTAAAGCATTTGATAACATGCTTGACGTGGGGTAGACTCATTCAATTGTGTATTCTATTTCTTGCCTTATGCCTTTCTTCATCCTGAGTTTATTTATAATATCGCCCGAGTCCTCAACAAAAAAAGTATCAAAGAGTAGGAAAGTCAGACCCTCTTTCTGTATTTGCAGATGTGTTCTGGAAACTGTACTGAAGGTCACAGTGACCTGGTGAAGATTTCTAACTGACTTTTCCCCCAGCTTCACTTTCACAAACATCCTTGTCTTTTTTTGTTTGCTATTGTAGCTGTCTGGAGTGGGAGTGCTCAGTCTACCTGATGGCTAGGTGAGCTATGCAGAGTGAAAAACTTGCTATTGACAGAACTTGGAAATACTTACATTAATTTCATAGAAAGCATTCCAAAGAATCAAATAAATATCAAAATAATAAATAAGATAAAATTATTTATAGACTGTCTTATTGTGGACTCCCAGAACAGAATGCTACAGACTAGGGAGCCTAAAAGTCAAAAGTTATGACCCATATCTCTGGAGGATAGAATGTCTAAGATCAGGACACCAAGACTTAGTTTTCTGGTGAGCAAACTCTTCCTGGCTTACAAATGGATATTTTGATACTGTGGCCTCATAGCGCCCCTCCCTTTCCTTGTACATAGATCTTATAAGGCCATTAATTCCATGCTGAGATCCCACCAGCCTCTCTTCCTATTTCCTAATCTCATCCAATCACCTAGCACAATCATCACCTCCTGAAGGTCTCATCTCCAATTACCATCACATGAAGGGTTATGGCTCCATTGGATAATTGAAAGGGCATGCAACTGAGTCTACAACATAGTTTATAAGCAAGTATATATGCATATATACACACACACATATTTCTTTTTTCTATTTCTAATAAGTAGAAGCCCCTCTCCTGTAAAATTCCATGATAAGAGCCTCCTGTGTAAATTGCTTTCCCCACATGGGACCTTATAGAAAATGGGTCCTCACAGTTTATTTCTAATGAAACTTACACAAACTTCTGCAGAAATAAGTCTCATTAAAAGCATAGCAGAACTCCTGCATTTCAGAAAAAAAAAATCTGTGTTTTTATTTAAACAAAGTCCTCCATGTAATCTCAAAGAACCAATCATGGCATGTTCAGGATGCCATTTCCAAACTGTAGTGTAGGTTGGAAAATAAGAAACCCTGGTAAAAATTATACAAGCTCATCTAATTTTAACAGTCTGAAGAAATAAGATTGAAGTTTACTCTGGGATTAGGAACAAAAAAGAACTGAAAACACAAAGAATGAAATGATGAAATTGAAAGACAAGAAGGTACAAACAGGAGCAGCCTGTGCAGAAGGTGATATATATAGAAACACAAAATGAGTGGAGT
Source organism: Microtus ochrogaster (assembly GCF_000317375.1). Classification (NCBI taxonomy): domain Eukaryota; kingdom Metazoa; phylum Chordata; class Mammalia; order Rodentia; family Cricetidae; genus Microtus; species Microtus ochrogaster. Next base: position 33,017,730 of record NC_022021.1, on the reverse strand, counting down.
TAGGTGGTAACTGGAGATGCTTGGAATTAAGACTGGCAAGAAAGCTGTGGGAGATGACAGTGTCTAGTAGCATGGTCACTATTGTGAGAGAAAACAATGTTTTGAGAATGAGCCGCAATAACCTGAGGAAGAGGCTGGGCCTTAGGAAGAAGCCAGGGGTCCTAACACAAATATCAACAAGAATTCTTGACATTCCACTATCTCTTGGCAGTAGGGAGTCAGAAACAGGACCCCAATAAAAACAGTAGGAGGGTTCATGGATCTTTTGGCCATTGTTGTGTATGTAGTTGCCTTCTGAGACTGGCTACAAAATTCACAGGGCCTAGTACAAAACAAAAACTTGCAATCTTTGGTAGGAGCAGGGATGTCAGTCTTTTCTTTCTTTGACCTGTGGCTCCAACCCAAAGGTATACCCCAATAGGCTGTAGTGTTGCTACCGAGACACTAGATGTATTCCATTTACGGAATACAGAATGCACCATGGCATTGCAAGCCTGGAGAGGAAATGGTCCATGTCATTCTATTCTGAACCCACACGAAGGCTATTTTTAAACCTTACCTCCCTTATGTCAACACATTAGTTCCTTTCAGAGACAGAGGGCATGGATTACACAGGATGCAAACATCTCGCAGTAACACAGAGTGCAGCAGCAATTGAATTACTGAATCTCCAAGACTCAAAGCTCCCTATGAATGCTCTGTTTTCCCAAGGGACTTCACTTATGAAACACAAGTTCAAGGATAAAATTGTGAAGAACCAGATGACCACAACAACGTAGCACAAAAATTGTGACTCTTTGAGCACGTGGCTCAGGTACAAATGAGAAAGCTGGCTCTGCGTGGTCCTCAGTGGTGTAAGAGCTGGATGCCCAGTGCAATCTGTTTTGTTCCAAATTCATTCTATCCCAAAGTAATTGCCTCCATCTCCAGCCCTCTTTGCCACCATCCATTCCCAATCACTGGTACGGCCTTCTTACTGTTCCCCTTGATTCCTCTCAATTGAATCAGAAAAACCTAAAGCATCTACAAAATTGTAAAACAACAACAACAACAAAAACCTGTTAACAACTGGTTCCTGGTCTTTTTTGACTTGGTGGTAAAGATACAACACAGTTCTCTCAACTTTTGGCACTGTTATCCTTGGGAAATGCTACTCTTAGAAAGTAAAATGAATTTCAAGCACTTCAGAATAGATGAATTAAAAAAAAAACTTCTCCTATCTGTTGCGCCATTCAGGAGTTATCACAAGTAAGATTGTTTGTTGTCTATGTCTACTGGAAGTTAAGGTATGGAGTCATATTTCCTTAATTTTTGCTTTAGCAGCAATAACAATGAAAAGTGGTGCCTCCAGCCCTCTACCTGCTTCCTACTCTTGCTTCTCAGGCATCCCCATCTTGCTTGGCCAGATCTCTGTTTGAGGTGCTGATGCATCCTGTTTTCTCCTTCATCCTAAGTACCTCCTGGTAACTTTTTCATACAGGTATCGTGTGTAATGTTCTGGGCTCACACACGTTCAAAATGTAAATTTGAGGCTAATAGGTGAGAGACAGCTTGAAGTGTCATCACGAATCAAAAATATGGCTGTCATATGTGCCTACATTTTGTCATTACTTAGTTACTGTCTCTCGTTAGGAGTTACTGATACTATTATTCTCTCTCCTTTTATAAGCAATTAACTCCTTGTCTCCAGAACTTTTTCAAGAATGTTTCTTTTCTTTTAGAATATTCTTTTTTCCATTGCTTTCTCAGCATTCCATTCCCCTTCAAAGTGTCCTGAGGCCTGAGTTTGTTTCTATGCTACTTTCTTACTCCTTCTCTGAAGGGGAGTGAGGGCTTCTTTGTCTTTTTGCGACAGTGTCTCACCATGTAGCACAGAGTCATCTTGAACTCACCATGTAGCTCAAGCTGGCCTCAAACTGGATGTTCTTCTGCCTCAGTTTCCCAAGTGCTGGGGTTAGAGTCATGTGACACCGTGCCCAGTTAGTCCTTTCTTCTACTAGAACTTCATTAGCATTTGTTAAATCTGCTTTTGTATTTTTCATCTCGCAGTTTTATTATTTATTCTAGGAAATTTTGCCAACTTTATTTTTCATATAAGCATTTTTTCCTTTCTGGCATATGTATGCCATTTTTCATCCTGTCCACTAAATTTTGTATTTTGGCACTTATATAATTTATGCAATGCTTTTCTTTAAAGTGGATCGTATATTTCCTCCATATTTACCATTATCTGGTTTTTTTTTTTTTAACCTTTCTTGGAAGCTATATCTTCTTTACCCTTGGGATTCTGGGTGCTACCTCTGCTTCTTCTGTGCACTTTTGTTACAGATTTTTATCTTGTTCAGGCTTTAATATTTTCTTCCCTCTAGAAACTCAGTGGTCCTGTTGTCGGTGCATTTATGAGTAAAGTTCTAGTTGATTAACTTAAGCAATTTATCTGGATTTCCTCTGCATTTATTGGAGTCCCTCCCAACACCTCCCTAAATAGACTGCTTCTCTAAAATAAAGACTGATTGCCTGTTCTGTAGAAGGAATAGTGTGTGTTTATGAACAGAGAAATGAGGGCAAGTGAGCTAGCAGGTGCAGAAGTTCGATACCTTTGTGAGGAATAACTCAAAACTCAGCAACCATTCTTGAATCATGTGTGCATGTGTGTGCATTTGTGTGCATATTTGTGTATTGTGAATGTTTTTTTTTTAGGATGGTTCAAGTATTTCCTAGTTACCCACTATTCCTTGCTCTAAATTTCATTATAGCCATTATGAGAAGTGCCATAACTTTAGAGAAAGCAGCCATAGGGACTGGCAAACTTTTGCATGGAAGTCTCTGAACTCACGGGAGAAAGTGTTTAGATACAGCTGGTAACTGATTAATCTCACAGACCTTGGCCAGGCCTATTGTAGATGCTCCTCTTCTCACTGGGGTTCTGGTTGAAGATTCTACTCCTTGATCTGCAGAAATACTTGGTCTCTCTGACTGTGATCCTCTCATTTCTCATTTTTTTTCCCCAACAACTCAACTCCACTTGCTTCATTTTTTAATTTCTTTTCTATTTTATGTGCATTGGCCTTTTGCTTATGTGCATACCTGTGGGAAGGTATCAGATCTCCTAAAACTGGAATTACAAACAGTTGTGAGCGGCTGGGAAATGAACCCTGGGTCCTATGGGAGAGTAGCCAGTGCTCTCAACCTTGGGCCATCTTTCCAGCCCCCTTGCTTTCTTTTTTTGTTTGATGTAATTCCTCACATGAAACTCTTATCTTTTATAGTTGTTTGAATTTCATTGTTTGTGAAATATAACTTTCACCATTGTAATGAGATCTTTGGCAGGTATGAGACTAGCTAATCATGCCCACGTTGTGATCTTAAACTTCCAACCTCTTCATTAACATCAGTTGACCTAACATCTGGTCTTAAAATAGTGATCGTTTAACATGTATATTTGGTAATTTCTACAATGTCCCTATTGAAACCTTCAATCAGTCATGGAGTGGCACCCTTTTAAAACTGTGATTGGAATTTAATTTAAATTATGATATTGAGAGATTCTTTAAATAAATATAAACAAATTAAAAATAATCTCTCTCTCTCTTTCTCTCTCTCTCTCTTGCAAATAGCCAAACATTAAATAGAGCCAACAGAAGACAGTGACCTCAATTCAACTAACTTGGAAAAAAATAAACATTGACTTTCTTAAGGGTTTTAAAAGCATTAAAATAAATCATTATTGCAAGAGGTGATTGAGTTGGACAGAGTGAGTGGATTACAGTGAGTTGTGGAAGAGATTCCAGCTAAAACCCTGCATGTATGAAAACCATTAAAACTCGATTCTTGCTCAAAGCTCCAGACTCTGCTATAACACATTAGGTTGAAGCGTACTAATTAACAACTTCCACTGTCACTGCTCCTCCTTCTTAAACTTATTCACAACAGGAAAAACACACACGACCCTCACATCTTACTGTGAATCAGCACTGAAAGCAGACACTTGGATCCCCAGTTCTATATTTACTACCTTGAGACATTTCAGTATCTCATCACTTCTGTATAATGCCTGAAAAGAAAGGAAAAACGTATCTACAGTTTAGATATAGGATTCTATTAATTTTAAATATGGGTCACATAATTCAAATTAGCACAATCTTTTCCACTGAATATACAACTCAAATATAATACATGAAATAATGTAAATCAATATCTAAAGGTTAGAATCAACAAAATGTATTATACGTTTAGCTGTCACATGTTGTACTATTCACTGAAGCATATCAATGAAATGACAACTATCAAGCTATTGAGGAAATTAATACTTTCTGTTATATCATCACAAGACTTGGGTCAGTCAAATGTCATTCTGTGGACTGAGAAATTTCATTTCACTGTGCTTGCCGTTTTGTTTAAGGTTAGGATCGTCCAGGGTATAGGTTTGTTTTTGTTTTTATTTTGTTTTGTTTTCTAACAAAAGTGGATAGCATCCTTTGGAAAGAATTTTTATGATACGGAGTTTTCCTTACTGATGAGTATAGAATCTCATCAACTTGTGACTTCCCACAGGAAATGCCACAGCTGGTGAAGAAGGAGCTAGACGGTGCTTTCTGCCCAAGAGCCTGATCTGATTTTATTTGAATTGCTAAAGATGTACTTTCATCTCTCTTTAGCCATGTTCCCGGAAACTTCTGAAGTATTTAAAACAAATAAATAATCTGCTCTCTAGATCACCATGTGTTCTGTGAACACGGGATAAATAGCAGATGACCCAGACAAAATTGGAGACTGGCCAATGGGGGAAAAAAGTATATTCTTTGATATATATGAGCTCTCATTTAAGGGAAAAAAAAAACTATAATGAACTAGAAAGAAACTCACTCTGTTCTGTCAGTGGTGTGTTTTTTTGAGAAAAGCATTAATTTCACAGAGATATATATGGTGGCTCATCATCCCACAACCAAAACATGAAATACTCTAAGACATTTGAGGCATTTGGAGTATACTTTCATTTTGCTTTATTCCTTTTTCTTTTTTTTTTTTATTAAGAAAAAAAAAATTTCCGCCTCCTCCCAGCCTCCCACTCCTCCCCCCCTCCCCCCCCTCCTCTCCCCCTCCCTCTCGAGTCTGAAGAGCAGTCAGGGTTCCCTGCCCTGTGGAAAGTCCGAAGTCCTCCCCCCTCCATCCTGGTCTAGGAAGGTGAACATCCAAACTGGCTAGGCCCCCACAATGCCAGAACAAGAAGTAGGATCAAAACCCAGTGCCATTGTCCTTGGCTTCTCAGCAGCTCTCATTGTCCGCCATATTCAGAGAGTCCGGGTTTATCCCCTGCTTTTTCAGTCACAATCCAGCTGGCCTTGGTGAGCTCCCAAGTGTCTTGTTATGCTGAGCTGAAACTGCCTATGTAGCCCAGGCTGACCTGGAACCCATGGTTCTCTTGCTTCCACCATCCTAGTGAGGAGTTACAAGTGTGTGTAACCACAGCTTTCACCAGTAAAACTTTAGTCTAAATTCATCACTCTGACGCCCCTGGCCTCATTCATAGACATATGTTTCTTAGAAGACTGATACCTTGGAAAGACCAATTAATAAAATTTGCCATTTCTTTGTAGCTTGCTATAATTTTATTAACAAAAAAACAGCTAAAACTGGTTCTGATTTGAATTTCCTCTTGGTAATTTCAATTTTCTTTGTAGCCTGGAGGTGGTGGCACACACTTTTAATTCCAGCACTCGGGAGGCAGAGACAGGTGGATCTCTGTGAGTTCGAGGCCAGCCAGGACTACAAAACAAGTTTCAGGACATCCAGGGCAACCCTATCTAGAAAACATCATGACACAGAGAAATCCTGTCTAGAAAAAAATTTTCCCTGTAGAATTCTTCAGTTTGTTTCATAGCATGTTTATAATCAAAATGGTTAGACTTTTCCTGAGAGTCGTTTATTTTTTTAGTACAATAAATTAAAAATTATATGTTCAAATACTTAGGTCAATTATTAAAGGTTATTGTTCCATAACCAGAATTACTTCCTTGCCTTTAAGAATTACTATACTTTTGGGTTAATTTTCATATGCTAAGAAAAGGGGAGACATTGAATGAGGCAATCCGAACAGCATTCCAACAGCAGATTAGAATGAGTCTGGATAATTCTTCAAACTGCAATTTCTCTGCTTTACACGTGAAGACAGAAGACCACAGTTGTGGTGCCACTGAAGACAGGCCTCTGACTTTGGACAGTGTCACACTGCATGTCTTTAATTTATAAAGATAAGAGAAAAATTGTAAATGGGGTGCAACAACAAATTCTGTCATGGGAACATCCAAGGAAGCACCAGTTGTAGCCCAAATTTTTGTTGCATTACATTTCCTATAAAGTTAGATACGAGAATTTAGACTGGAAAACTATGTGTCTCCCCATAAAAGTTCAGGGTCAGATTATTAGGTACACAATATAAGGTTTTTATTTTTTTTAAAAAAAAAAAGACCAAATTTCTTTATTTCTTTTCGCTGAATGACTGTGTTCTATTTTTTGCTGTGCAACCTACTTTTCATTCCAGCATACTTCCATAAATAGATCAACGAACATATCGCAATAAATCATTACGCACTTTTCAAAAAAAGTAAATCCCCCAAAGGCTATAGATAGAAACTCACCCTAAGACTGCCGGTTAAATGCAAGCCTTTCTTTGGGAATGTTAGCATCATGTCAATGCTAGCAGAACCACTAGCTGGTAAGTGATCACGTCTTTTTACTATTAAGATAAAATTCTGAGAAAAACTTCACTGCAGAGTTCAGGTAAATCATTTATTTCCAGCCAGAAACAGAGAACTTCCTAGGATTCTAGGCCAGGGAGATTCCCAGGGTAAATAGTGGAGACTGGAAAGGGCTTGAAGTGAGAGAAGGTGAGGGTGAGAATACAAAAGGGGCCATCTGGTCTACCTGCTCACCTCACTATAACCCATTTTCAATTTCATATAAGAGCATTCTTGTTTCAGTTATTTACTCGCTGCCATGAGGGCTTTGGAGAACAGGGCTCAAATAGGCAAATAAATAATGCAGTGACTTCTATAGAGACAAAGATCAGTGCCGTGAATAGGAAGCCACAGATTCATTGGAAGCAACTCTAAGAGGGTCAGAGACCCCTTCCAGCTCAGAAAGTCTATTAGTTTAACTTCTAAAGCCAAGGGAAGATTTTATGAAACCCAGTAGAATTTAAGCCATGAAGAAAAGGAGAATAATGGCAATAAAAGTATTTTATCTAGTTTGCCCTTATTGAAAAATCCACAGGTAAAGATACAATAGAAATATAATGGTGGATTTAACTCAGTAAGGCTGTATGAAAAAGAATATGGCAGAGATAGAATATTACAAAGAATACAGTTTTAAAATAAGAATTTTCTCTCATGTACCCAGGACTTGATGAAGGAAAGATGATTTTTAGCCTTCTATCTGCTCTGTCTTTGCTTTTTTGCTTGACTGTTGATTTATGATAGAAATAAGCATTGAAGGGAAATGTAGAAAGCATATTTATTCTTCAGATACTATGTGAGCAGGCATCTCAGTCTGTGGTTTCAATGTGCCTTTAACATATAAGTTGGTAGAATTTAAATCAAAATTGCTAAACTGTTCCAAGCAGTTCTCCCACACAAGGTATTTAGCAAAAGAAAAAAAGAAAAAATGTAAGTTAAGTCCATGTATTCACTGAAATGTTTCCTTTGTGGATGAGAGTAAGCAGATATAAAAGCATCTATGAGATAGGAAAATATTTTAGTAAACTTCAAAATAAAACAATGTAAAAGTTTATCCCCCCCAAAAAAAATTACTTATTTCACAATATTGAAAAAGACAGCAATTTCTCACACACATCCACAACACATAACTCATATAAGGTTTTAAAAAAAAAGTTTGCATTCAAGAGGACATGGTGCTTTTAATCCCAGCACTCTGATGGTAAAGGCAGGTGAATCTCTGAGTTCCAGGCCACCCTGGTATGCATAATGAGTTCCAGAGGAGTCAAGGTTCCCATAGAAAAACCTCATCTCAAAAAACAGTGTTCAAAAACATATATTAATAAAATAAACACAAGAAACCACAGATATAAAGAATCTGTGAAAAGTTAAATCAATATGATCGAAACAACCCAAAATTTAGGAGAAAGCTAAATGAAAGAGAGAAAGAATGATACCAAATATGGAGAGGAGAGAAATAGAAGAAACAAGCTGAAATGGGATATTTCTTGGGATAATTTAAAATATAAAATGGCTCAGAAGTGATGGACAAAGCTATAGATAGAGATAGTCCTGACCCCTCTCCCCCCAAAATTAGAAAATTGAAGTTTTGCATAGGAAAATTTAACAACAGAAGTAAGAAAAAAGAATTATCCTGTAAAAAAAAACCTTAAAATTCAAGACTAAATCAATAATCTAAGAAACACCCTGAAAAGAAAATAATTAAGACATAGTCTAAGACTTCACCTTCACAAATAAAAATGCCAGAAAGTAATTATGCATATAATACCTTCCATTTCAAAAACAATATTTCCCTGATTAATATTATGCTAGTGAAACTGCCCGTCATGTCAAAAAGGCTATTTGAATAAAAAAATTAGAGGCAATTGTGAGATATTTTGAAATCTGAAAATTCATGAACATGTATCACCTTGCTGTTTTCTGTCGAAGTTCTCATTTTAATTTAAATACATTCTGTACAATATTTCAAAAGTCATGCTAAAATAGAATTCATTGTTTATCTGACATTCAAATGTGAATGGAACTCTATATTTAATCTGACAACGCTACATATTAGCGAATTAGATTGGAAGAAAAGAGATCAAATTAGTTACAACAAAAGAATTTTTAAGTAGGTCTGGACTAAACAACTGTATAGAGATTTCCAGATAGAAGACACCATGCTGCTATCAAATAGTGTCCTTCCATATTACTCAGGACAACAAAATCAAAGTCAGAGCCAACAGTGGTGGGGCACGCCTTTAATCCCAGCAGTCCCCAGGCAGAGCCAGGAGGATCTCTGTGAGTTCAAGGCCAGCCTGGCCCACAGAGTGAGTTCTGGGAAAGCCAGGACTATTATACAGAGAAACTGTCTCGAAAAACAAATAAACAACAACGACAAAAAAAAAAATCAAACACACACACACACACACACACACACACACATACATACACACAACTACTTTATCGTTTCAGCTACTTGGAACCACATTTCTGATTTGTTTTACCATTATCCAAGGGTTCTGAAAGTGACAATTTAATAATCTAACACATAAACCACCTTTTACTTTAGAGTTCCAGAGAAAAGTCTAAGCCCCCTTCTAGAAAAGAATGCCCCCCTGTGATCTTTTTAAAATTTTAGAGACATTTTGATCATATCTTCCCCTCCCTCAAATGCTTCCAGATCCTCTCCTTTTCCCTACCCACCCAACTTTAATTTCTTTCTCAAAAACCCAACCAACAACCAACCCCTCAAACCAAGAAAACACAATAAAACCACACACACACCATAATCATGTGGAGTCCATTGTGCGCTGGTCAACTACTTCTGAACATAAGGCCTGGTCTGTCCTGGAGTGTCGATATATTCAGTGTATATTCTATTGGAGAAAACTGATTTTTCCCTCTTTCAGCAGGTTAACAACTTAATTGTCACTTGTACCTGCTGGAAGAGGGACTTAAGGTAAAATCAAATAATACTGGTTAAAAAAGAAAAAGGCAGTTTAAAAAAAACATGATTCCTAATAACATTCTGCTACAGTCGTAGATCAGTGCCATGCTCAGCCGTCATCAGAAGCTTCCTCCTGCAGCAGATGGGCGCAAATACAGAGACTCAAAGCCAGACATGACGCAGAGAGTGGAAGACCTTGGAACACTCAGCCCTAAATGCCATACCTCCATCAATTCCCTACACTTAAAACCCCTCGAGTTCTTAATGGCTATGTTTGAAGTGAACCAGGGTCTCCAGTCCCTGATTCTAACTTCCTCTTTCTATCTTCTGCAGGGATAAAGTTTGGAGCATCTTTCTCTGCCACCTGTTGCTTCCTTTTCCCTGGGTTTAAACTTCCGTCTTCCTGGCATACGCCCTTAGAGACTGTAATAAACAACAGCGCTCAGGAACTAACACCAGCTCCAGCCAACCACTGCAGCAAAGCTTACATCACAACACAACAGTGCCAACCACGCTGGCAGCAACTAGAAGGCCCTAAACTATGACAGGGACCCAAATTAAAGTTCAGCTGTATCACCTTAATTAATATAAAGTTTTTCAGAATTCATGGTTTATTGTGTGATAAATGTAAGCTCTGAAATTACCTATCTCTACCTTAGTTCATTTTACCAAGGGCATTTATTTTATTTTTAAGTGTTGGGGGTTGGGTACACATGTGTTTTGCCTACAGGATCCAAAAGAGGGTGTCGCAGCTGGAGTTACACTGCTATAAGTCCTTGCAGCTGCCTGACGTGGGTGCTAGGATTTCAGCACAGGTCCTCTGAAAGAGCAGTATATACTTCTAACTGCTGAACCATTTCTTAAACATCCTCTATGGTCATTTTCAAAGGTTATATTAACATCATTACTTTCAACTTTTTTTGTCTTTCCTGTAACCATAAGAGCAGTGAATAAAAGCCAAGAAAATCAAATGCTTTCTAAAATATAATATGCTGTTAATTGATCAGAAAATGATGATCCAGAGCCACTCGAAAATTCTGAAGTTTCTCTGGGAATCTTAATATGCTCCACCAATACCGATCGCCTGTTTCGTGGCTATACTAAGACCCTTCGAGGTATCAAATATGTTTACTGCCATACAAACTTCTTTGAATTGCTAACTGATTATCAAAACAAAAAAATTGCATCCTGATATGCAAGAGCTGTCTTTATGTATAGTGCCTTCAATGTCAATAAAGGGGTTCCTAATTTTCCAGCAAACTCCAGCTCTTAACACATGGTCCAAACAGAAAGGTTTACAAAATATTACTTTCTTAAGGATGGAAGTAAGAATTCAGCAATGAAAAATCCCAAATTAAGAACAACAGTTGGCCGTGCTTCTGAAACTAGTTCTTTTTAGCCCTGCGTGTGCTCTTTCTGCCCCTTCTGAATAACCCGGTTTGCTGAGACCATAATCGCCACAGAATTTGCGACATCACTGCTGTATCTGCATGTGGGGCTTTTCACAGCATCTCTCACCTTTTGCCAGCTGATGAGTTTGCCTTCAAACATCTACATTTTCAATTCTGTTCTGTCAGATTCAATTAACTACCGCTGGCAACACTACTGGAACTTGTGACCTACTTGGTTGTCTCTCTCCTTAGTGACTGCCAAATGCAAAAACAAAACCAAAAAAACCCCCACATAATCAGGGAATAACAACTCCAGAAGCCATTTGAGAGGGGGATAAATTGAGGGACGATCTATTACCAACCTAGGAAAGAAACATGAAACACGCAGAAGATGCAGTCATCCCTGGGAGAACTCCCTCACCTTACAGAGGCTGGTATGCCATGCTGGTGCCCACAAGGCCCTCCAACATTAGCCATTTAATAACCTTAGTTCTGGGTTGTTCTCTTGTTTCTATCCCATTACCACCTCACTGCCATCATCCAGCCAGATGCCTTCAAAAATATTTTACATTGAACAGCTTTTAGAAAGAAAGAATGAGTGTTAACTGACTCAACTAATTCTTTTAACTCCAGAAACATTCGTTTGAAGGACAATTGGAAATGCAAATTTCATGTCTCAATTTCAACGTATCTCTTTGTGATCTTCAAAACTACAAATCCCAGCATTCCTTAGACACCAATAGTCCTTTGTTTAGGACTGAGGCCACATGAGCTTTCCCTCTTCCATGTTAGCATGTCTATTGGTGTGGTCCATGTTCTTCCCTTGTTTAAACAGCCATGTTGATATGACATCATTAGAGTAGCTTCTGACATTTATGGGAGACATGATCTCACAGCAAACTCTATTCATCTGGCTGTTAATATCTTTCTGCCTCTTCTACTTCAACGATCCATGTTTCAGACGTTATCAGTTGGGACTAGGCTATTATATTACAGTGTCAAAAAATAATGACATATATATCAAATATATATATCAAAATGTCAATAATATTGAATATATATTTCATATATATCTTTCATATATATATAAGATTACCAAAAAAGCAACCTGCTTGTATTGAACTATTTAAATTCATTTAAACTATTCAAATCATGTTTTTCCTGGTTGGTCATGGTATCAGTAATTATAAACAGAAATCCATCTGCCCAGGTTAATGTCCCAAGTTCAAGTATGAGGAAATTTCAGACTAAACCTTGGTGATGAACACGAAAATTATAGGTTGACACAAGAAAAGCTGGGATGAACTATGACATTTAAGCTATGAATTTCTGCTGTCTAGTTGGTCTACTAATGTAAATTATCAACTAAAACTCAATCCCAATCTCCCTCTCAGGAACCTTCAATTGAACAACTATAAGAAAATGTTTGAGAGAAGCTCTCACTACGTAGTCTTGGGAGACCTGAAACTATCTTTGCAGGCCAGGGTGGCTTTGAACTCCTAGAAATCTGCTTGCTTCTCCCTCCTGAATGAGGAGAACAGAGACATGCATCACCACACACAGCCCCTTGGCGTAACTTTAATCTAAATGATAGTGTGACGGCGATAATTCCTCATTCCAGAATGCTGTCCTTTAACAGTTTTTTGCACAGAAAATGTATGCACTCCTTTTACCATCTTTCAAATAAGCGAACAAAATCCACAGTGCTCTTCAAGAGTGACAACTCCCTTTTCAGTTACGCAACATTAAAATAGTAAGAAAGAAGCATTTAATTTATAGGAAACACTGAGAATGGAGTATAAAGGAAGCCACGGTTTTGTTTCAGAAGATGGACAAACAAAAGCAAATGGGTTGCACACTTTAAAAAATTATTCTTCTTGAAAGCACTTGGGATCATAGACAGACACGAGATCCCTGGCTTAGGTAAAATATCGCTTGGTGAGGATTTTTATAAAGTATCACTAGATGCAAATTCCTACAAGGGCTGGGTTCCAGTTAGTTTCTTTGCTCCTGTGACAGAACATGGACCAAAAGCAGCTTGGAGAGGGAAGGATTTATTTCAACTCACTGCTGAAGGGAAGTCAGGGCCAGAACTCAAGGCAAGCAGCTGAAAGTGATGCAGAAAGTTAAAAAGGGTTGCTCCTCGTGGCTCACTTAGTCGGCCTCTTATACCACTAAGAACCACCTGCCCAGCGTTGGCCTGGCCCACAGTAGGGCTAGACACTCCCACATCAATCATTAATCAAAATGTGTCTCTACAATCTTACCTTCAGACCAATCTGATGTAGGCATTTTCTTAATCTCTTCTCCCAGATGCCTCCAGCTTATGTCAAGTTAACCGGCAAAGGTTACGGATTTTGTTGTTGTTTGTTTATTTGTTTGTTTTTGTTCTTATTGATTTTTATTGAGCTCAGACACTGAGAGAAACAATTAATAAATGGGACCTCCTGAAACTGAAAAGGTTACGTTTTTAAGGGACCTTTAAAAATGTGAAACACGGGCCCCGCGTTTGCTACGGCAAACTCCAAGCGTTTCTATAGAAAGTAAACTTGAAACTTGGGATTGTTTAGAGCAGTGGCTCTGAATCTCCCTAATCCTAAGATCTTCTAATACCCCAACCATAAAATTATTTTCATGATGCTTCATAACTTAATTTTGAAACTGTTAAGGACTGAAATATAAGTGGTGGGAATGTAATATCTCTAATATGCAACCCCTGTGAAAGACCCATTTGACTTCCAAGGAGTCACAGCCCACAGGTTGAGAACCACCTATCTAGGCATTTCTGCTTGTCAACTTAATCTTTCTTGTTTTATAAGGATGGACCATTGCAAAGTTCACTGGAAACAGCAACCCATATTTGAGGAACTGGATTTCCCAGGAGCAAGGCAGGTGGGCACCTGCAGCTACCAAGCAGAGGCCTTGCTCCAAGGTGATGTTGATCAGAGGAAGAATCTACCACCAACAACAAAAAGTCACATAGCAGTCATAGGAGAGGTAAATCCCTTCCCAATTCAAGGATGCCTCTCTGCGCACTTTAAAGCAAGATACCAATATACATGCTAATTCGGTAATTCTTTAGAATTCTGCCCTTAGTTAACAGATCACAGACAATGAGACCAAATCCTTGCCCAGTGCGAAAGCCACTGGACGACCCCAGAGTGCAGTATCTCCCAGTATTTTATCTTGCCTTTCAGGAAAGTTGTTGGGCCCTAGGGTTTCTCAGATCTAACACACACACACACACACACACACACACACACACACACACACACACATTCATTCACACTGGTTTTCAGAAATAATGTGTAGATTAAAGGAACAATAGACCAGCAGGGCCATTTTATTTGCACAGGCAACAGCACAGGGAAGTAGAACAAGCAAGAACGAAATCGAACCTAGCCATGGGAATTCCTGGGACATTGATTTGGCCCTTCATCGATTCTCTTCTACAGGAAAATCATGGCACAAAAGAGACAACCAGCCAAGAACTGAATTCTATGTTTAGCCATGCTAAATTGTCACAATAGCCATATGGTTATTCAGCTTAATAAGATTCCCTGAATGTATAACCAAAAGGGGGAAAGATAGGCTCTGTTTTGATGAATCCAAGAATAAAGTTTCTGTGCAGAAAGCTGGCATTCTGTGTTCAGGAAATGAATGGCCGAGGAGCTGGGGGGATTGTCAGGAAATGGGGGTTTCGGTTGTTTTTTAGTTTTTTTCTTTTTTTCAAAAGTGGCAAGCTTATGTTTAAGTCTCTACTGGGTTTCACTAATTGGTGTGGGGTGAAGAAAATGAGTTGCCCTAGTGCAGACAGTTTAAGTCTGACAATACAAGGTTATGTGGAGCTCTGTCATAGCTGTGCCTTAAACACAGACTCGGAGAAGAAGTTAGAAAAAAAATAAGCACACCTCCACGACTTTAAGAACACTTCTAGGACACTCACTGTTTCAGCCCTCTGCATATATGATTTACTTAACATTTGCCTGCTTTCTGGAGCTTAAAAAAATAGGGCATTTTTCTTCAAAGACAGAGCAAAGTTGAACCATTGAGATGTAATCTGCTACCGATAATATATAAAAAGACGTGCTAAATATGCCATAGGCTCCCCCACAAGTCTTCAAGCGTGCTCTGTGATTTATAATGACTTCAGAGGTAGGCTCAGAAGATGAAGAACCGCACCACAGGTGGAGGAGGTATAGTCAGCTCCAGAGAGAAGGCCAAAGGGAGTGCCGCTCTTATGTGTATTTTGTATTGCACCGCTCTTGCAGGAACGGGGCTCGGCAATAAAGACACACAGAATGTCTCTATAATGGAAAGGTTGAGAATTGGATTAGCTATAGTCACCTAATCGTATATCTCCCGAAAGACAGAAAATGATCCAAAAGCATCTAGAACCTTACAGTACTCCCTTGCCTCTAGTGATGAAGCAAATCTGCCACCGGCAGGCCCACATCATTTTGGGGGTGGGGGTAGACATGATTGTGAGAGAGGCCTCCCTTCTAGACAATCAATAACTGTTACCCTAGAGTTTTCCTCCATTGCCTTGTTCCCTAGGACTTCATATAAGTGACTGGGGAAAGTATTGACCAGGGCGGGGTCAGAAGCTTGCCGCCATAGCGATCACCTGGGCAGCACTTGTTGCTGAGTCAAGGAGGGCTCAGCTAATTATATTGCTCTCCGTGTGAAGTGGCTACCCAGAATCTATGGACAGTGTCTGCACTGCTGCACTGTTAAAACCCATCAGACTTCAAAGAGAGATTTGGCAAGACCATTCTGAGGAATTTTCTTTTGACTCTGAAATATTAGAGCTTTCTTTTTTACGTTTTGGCAGAGCATCTTTTTCAGAATTTGTCTGAAAATGAACGAAGGGTGTCAATTTTGTACCTTAGGCTTACTGGAATAAAGTTCAAGTCTCAGTTTTTTTATAAAGTTCTACATAATGATGGCCCGTTTTTAACAAAAGAAACAAAGAGCAAAACTGGCTCAACACTTAGTATTTTTACATGGGACAAAAATTTTTATAAGCCATTTCCATTTTTAGTAATGACTTAGAACAACTTAAAAAATAGTAATCGAGCCAATGAGATGGCTCAGAATGTAAAAAATACAAGCTTTACAAAATCACTGAGTTCAGTCCATGGGATCAACAAGTGAGGAAAGAACAGACCAATTAAAGTTATCCTCTGACCTCCACAGGTACCCCACACTCACACACACACACACACTCACACAATAAACACACACTCACACACACACACTCACACAATAAACACATACTCACAAACACACACTCACACACACACACTCACACACACAATAAACACACACACAATAAACACACACTCACACACACATACTCACACACACACACACTCACACACACATACTCACACACACACACTCACACACATTGACACACATAAACACACACACAATAAACACACACTCACATACACACACATCAACACAATAAACACATACTCACACACAATAAACACATACTCACACACAATAAACACATACTCACACAATAAACACATACTCACACACACACTCACACTCACACAATAAACACACACTCACACACACACACAATAAACACACACTCACACAATAAACACACACTCACACACATAAACACACACACATAAACACACACTCACAATAAACACATACTCACACAATAAACATACACTCACACACATAAACACACACTCACACACACACACACATAAACACAATAAACACTGTGAATAAATTAAAAAAAATAAGAACCGCCACTAGCAAACTGCAGTTTGCTAATTTCTGAGCTGACATCTAATTTCTTCAGAAACTGAGCGTAGGTGAACTCCCATGCAATATTCCTGTGGACTTCTTTTCTGTTTCTTTTAAATTCCTGCCTGGATGACAGTGTTCTTTACTTCTCGGTAAACTCCTCCTTTTAGACTGCACAGCCTCCCCTTCCCATAGTTAGAGATACTTGACGACGTCTTTGGCTTGTCGATCTCTAGGAGCATCACCCACCACCGGAAGCATTTGAATACTTTGAAGTTCTGGGTATGTTATGGTCATTTTCTGCCTTATAAGGAAAGATTGGATTAGGTGAACACTGCTTTTTAGACTGTTTGCTAGCACAGGGGAAACATATTCTTTTTATTCCTTCTCCCAAAAATGTCACCGTGACTTAAGGAAGTACCAAAAAGCTAAAAGCTCCCCCAAATCTGTATTTCCAACCCTGACTGTTTCAATAAACCCTAGACTAATGAACCTAAAACCTCATGCTCAAGTAGCTTTGCTTTCAGACCTTGTTTGCCTCTCTTTCCTCATGTGATATTACATCACTGCACTATATATGCTCTATGGATGCATATGGCTTATCCCTAAGCCATAAGTTCCTTTAAAACAAGAACTGCAGTATAGTCAGCTCTATATTGCTAGAACTTAGAGTGATACATGAATTATTCCAGGGGCTAAGTAAAATATTAGTTTGAATGACACCGAATATGAAATTAGTTTCTCCTGAGATGGTTGAGTCACTGGTGCTTAAAACTCAATCACTGAATATATATAAAGCAAGTGCTTTTTCATATGAATATTTGGTGTGCATGCTTACAAAGCATGCATGGTTTATCCCATCAATGGCCTGTGCTTAATGTTCCCTAGGTACCCTAAGGCTTTATAATCTTTGAAAGCACTGCACCAAAGTTAAAATCCGAGCAAGCATGCACAGATAATAACAAAGCTAGACCCCAATCTTTTTCTCTGCATAGCCAACTACCGTGCTATCCCAGCTTAAATTAAAAAAAAAAAGCTTGTCACTCTTCATATGATGACTTAGGGATACATTCTGCAAGCCATGAAAGGTTGTTATCTCAATAGCGTTTTATCCCAAAGTAAAACCAAGACTAGGTACCATTTCAGCATAAATTAACACAGCGAGAGGTATGTTGGGCAACATTCTTGTGCTGTTTAAACTCGTATGGTCAAATGTTTTGTGTGTTTTCTTGGAATGGTCTAAGTATCAATCATGACGTCTCAAGAACTAAAATAGTATATTGAGACTCTGGGTTTTTATAGAGTTTCTTATGTGTGATGACAGGCTAAAGGGACAGACTTCAACAGATGCTGAAATTCTAGAGGAAAATCTCTCCCATTTGCCCATGAGAAAGAACAAAAATAAAGATTTGTGGTGAAATAGATGAGAGAGAGAGAGGGAGCATGAAAACTCAAGATTCTGGTGTGAATGGATCTTATAAAAACAGTAGGGGGATGTTTAAACAAAAAGGCTGGGACAAGGGAAAAACCATTTGAGGGGTTGTTGGACATAGGAGGATTAGAAGGGAGGAAAGGGAGGAATAAATGATGCAATTGTATTTGAATTAACTAAAACTAGTGAGAAAAACACTGCTAACGGAGTTCAAATTACTGAGTAGGGACTGCACATACAGGCCCCCACTGGATATCAGAGGAAGATTCCTCAGTTTAAGAAAGAGAGACTTCTATTGTAAGCACATCAGTTTTCTTTCTGATGAACCTTCCAGAGTTTGGAGGACGGGAAGTTTGCTGCTATGAAGGATGGAAGCCTAGTGTTTCAGGACTCTTTCCTGTTACACTTCAGATATTCGCAATAATGGTACCTAAGACATATCATTACAAATATTCTCCTTGAAGCACTCACACTTCAATAATGTGGAAAGTGGATGCGTGAATCAGAGTAGAGGGTGAACACAGTTACATCAGTGTAGAATAGACTTTAAAGAAAAATCTTTATCATGTAAGATCAGCAATATTGGGCAGGACAGGAAAATGAGTGCATACCTATGTATGTAATTACAGGAAGCATTGCTTTCATCTTTCTCCATTCCTGTGGTATTTAAGTACGCAAGAAATATTCTTTGAAGTCAATGAGCACTGTCTCCTGGCTTTGGAGGACAAAATGTTAAGGACAATTCAAAAAGATTTTTACTTTCTAAAGTGGAGATGAATGTCTTAACCATTAACAAAGAACAACCCAGTAGGCAAAGGTGAACCGTGTGGTAAAAATGAGCTTCCACACACATTTACGCGGACGTGGGTTTTTAAATGCTATGGCATTTCTGGGAAGCTCCTCGGGGTGTAGGTATAATTAAATAATTAAAATGGTAATTACTGACAACAGCAATATTTTCTATTGCAGACAAATGAAATAGCTAGCAGTGTAAATGAAAACAACACGAGAAGATTGTATTTAAAGGGCTTACATCATGCTTTAAGAAAGGATACCTTCGAGAAAACTATTACTTAGTGTACAAGACAAGAAAGTACATAAACATAGAATTTTCTACTTAAGAGTGTATCCAGATGAGAATTAGTGCAGCTGTTCTATGACATTAGGTTGTTGTTGTTGTTGTTGCTACTGCTCCTCCTCCTCCTGCTGCTGCTGCTGTTGCTGCTCCTGCTGCTGCTCCTGCTCCTGCTGCTGCTGGTGGTGCTGTTATTTAGACAGGGTCTCTCAATGTAGCCTGGGCACTTGCTATGTAGACCAGAACATCCTCAAACTCAGATATCCCCCTCCCTCTGTGTCCAAAGGACTGGGACTAAAGGCATACATGACCATGCCTAGTTCCTCTTGCTAGGTTTTGGTGGTAAAAATAGAAGAATATCCTCAATGAGTCACTCCTAGATAGACCACAGCCTCCTGGGCTCCACACTGATCCCCCAGCACAGAGTGAGGAGTTCAATTCTACTCTGTTCTGTTCCATCTGAAAAAATGTCTAATTCTAAAAACTTATGAATGGCAAAAAAAAAAACATTGTCACATACTTCTAATCAGTCCATTCTTACAGAATAATCCCAGTTTGACCTCTGCTGTAGTTTTAATATATCTTCCAAAGATGTACATGTTAAAGGCTTTATCCACAAAACCTCAGAGGGATAGGGTGCAGGGGAAGAGCCCTAAGTCCTTCCTTGAGGGGGTTCTAGGACCCTAGCCTCTCCATCTTTGCCTTCTGGCTCATGAAGTCTGTACTCTTGCTCAGCCCCATGTGCGTCTATCCTGGTGTGTTACCCTCACCAGATGCCCAAAGGGTCGTTTGCCTCACCTTGGACTGGAGCCTCCAGAACTATGAACTAAATAAGTGTTTTCTCTTTATAAGTTAAGCCTCAGATATCATAATATATTAGCATGAAGCTGACAAGTACACCCTCCAAAGGGGTGGATCCCTTTTCCGAATCTATTTGCCACGATCCAAGATGCCACCATTCCACACTCCCCGCATCTGTCCAGGTGAACCATAGGCACACGTTGACACCATTTCAGAAACAGTGTAGCACCAAGTCCCTTAGGATTTGCAAAGAACATTAGAGGGTGGTATTACCATGGATACCCACACAGAAGAAGTACTGATGTTAAACCTCCAGCCCACTGCCATTCCCTTCTATAACAACCTGGCAGTTGAACAAATTGCTCTAACTACTGTATGCCTTGAACAGAGCAGATATGAGCTTCGTGGGAGTTGTGCCTCATTGACTTTAGTGAGAGAGTATGACTCCAGTCCTTTGAGTTTTATAGGGTGATGAGTTAGGTTGAGTTAAAGGAAACCTCCGAGTATAATTTGATTGGTTTTTCCCCCCATCAATGATGGATGCTTGATAATCACTTTCTGTCTATTATATCAATAAATCAGCTGCAATTCAATTTTAATCTGTAAATAAAGTTAAATCAAAGCTATGAGGATATTACTTGTGTGCATTAGCTACTTAGGGGTGTCATTACCATCTGCGGCCAGTGAGCCAAATGCAGCCATTTGAGTTTTTAAGTTCTACATTTAAAGAAGCGGAGACACATTTACTAAATGCTCTTACAAGAAATACTATGCACCAGGAAATCTCTAACTGGCCCAAAGTGCAAACATAAATTATATGATATCAGAAAAAAAATAAGTATTTCAAGTTTCTAGCAGAAAATGATATTATCTTTCAGTTGTCAGTCAGCATGCAGGGGATACAATATAGACAAGAGTTAAATGCCTCTCATGAAAAAGAGGAAAAACTGGTCAGTATTCCCATCTCAGCTCTGGAATTAAAAGCAGAAAAATAAAACTCCACTCCAATCTGTCAACCTGCCACGTTTTGCTATGCTCACAGCTGGGTCCCATCATACAGGCAGTATTTCAGGACCTAGTATGTTATGCGTGCTCAGTGAATATCACATGATAATATAATCCAGTCCATACACATTACAAGTCACCATAGTTCCTAACGCTCTGACACAATGGACCATGTTTATATGACTGTGAATCACAGCTGGATAGATGAAGCTAAACGTCAGCCCAGAAGATAGGAGAAGCTAGCCACACCTCTGCAAGAATGGCACAATTTAGAACAGCCCAGGATCAAGGAGGGAGACCGCTTCATTTAGCATTTAGCTCTGTGTGGGCAGATCAATCCCTCTGCTTCCTGAGCCTGAAAATAACTAAGGGAATACCAGGACATCACTATATACCAGGCATGCTTAACTCAGCACAGGTTTGTGTCAAACTAGATTGTGTAAATAATCTAGAATAGCAAAGAGTTTCTATTAAGATGGGTTACAGGAAGGCTCTGTCTCTGTCTCTCTCTCTCTCACACACACACACATTCTATCCACGAAATTAAAAAACTAATAGAAATAACCTGTAACATCTGAAAAGCCAAAATCCTGTGCATGCTCCCCATTAAACTTGAGCAAGGCTCCACACAGATCTGAGGATATTAAGGGGATAATAAACTTCATAAAAGAGAAGTATGGATAGCCATTGAACTTTTAAAATAAATGTACATTTTTATATACATGTTGAACTTATGTGTTATTCAACACAATCCTACTCTTCGGTGTAATTATTTAAACTATCAAGCCTTGGACTTTTTAAATGTGTTTGTTATATTCTGAAGAAAAACAGATGGAAATAGAGTTCACAGCCATTATACTGGGCCCCAGATGTCACTATTAAAACAATGTCTTAGATAGAGATTCTACTGCTGCAATGAAACACCTTGACCAAAAGGCAAGTTGGGGAAGAGAGGGTTTATTTGGCTTACACTTCAGCATTGCTGTTCATCACTGAAGGAAGTCAGGACAGAAACTCAAACAGAGCAGGATCCTGGAGGCAGGAACTGATGCAGAGGCCATGGAGTGGTACCGCTTACTGACTTGCTTCCTCTGGCTTACTCAGCCTGCTTTTTTAGAGAACCCAGGACCATCATCAGCCCAGGGATCGCACCACCCACAATGGCTGATCTCTCATTGCTCACTAATTGAGAAAATACCCTACAGCTGGATCTCATGGAGGCCTTTCCAAGGGACCCCTTCCTCTAATGACCCAAGCTGTGTAGTTTGACACACAAAACCAAGCAGCACAGTCCTCATCAATACTAATGTCACCTGGGTCAAATTCCATCACTGAAGCCACAAAGTGAATAAACACGGATTCAAGTGCAACATCCACACATGGGAAAACAGGAGGTCTGGAGGAAATAGAGGTTTATTCCTAAGAGGCAGGAGTGTATTGTCTAAGTGTGTGTGTGTGTGTGTGTGTGTGTGTGTGTGTGTGTGTGTGTGTGTGTCTGTAAACGAAGGACAAAAGAGTTGCAGATTTAACTCTCAAAGCAATTATAAGATCCAAATGGATCATTCCATAGTGGTCAGGACAGGGTATCAGAAATAGTTGCATTCAGCTTTATCCCACAGGAATTCCAGGAGCAGATGCTACTAAATTCAAGTACAGGGTCACTTATAAGCATAATCTTTCAAGTTTTAAGCAAAATAGCCAATGCACCAAAGCAGCGTATTCAAGATCAAATTAAAAATAGTCTCATAAGAAGAGCCTTGGACCTGAGCCTCTGGGATTCTGGAGGCCACGCACAGTAAGGCACGATTTGGCCCTAGTTAGCATGGGATATATTTGTTTTCACAGATGGGACACAGTGCTAAGATCTAACAATCTATTAAGGTACCAGCAGGGTATACCCAACCCCTTGCTCTTCACTCGTTATGGGAAAGAAAAGGAGCACCAAGGACGGAGAAGCAGTCTCCTTCCCCAGTTCCTCACTCAACAAATGTGTACCAGGTGTTTGCCAAGTGTCAAACTCTGCATCCACCACAATCAGCACTGTCCCTCCCCCACTCTCCTCCAGCTGCCAAGCCCATCCCCATATCCTCACTGCTCCACAACTCCAAATTGTGAGAAAATAGCCCATTCTTCAAGAGAAAGTGGGCCTTCTTTTCGCATATGGTAATGTTCCATTAACTTGCATGTTAATTTTGGCAGAAAACCCCATAACTTTGACTAATTTTGGAAAACTGGTATTTAACAAATTCCTTCCTATTTTGCTTATCTGGCGTTCCTAGCCCTCAAGAGCAACTACGGCTTAGACTCAAAATCTTCCATTCCCCTTCCCGGGAAAAGTGCCATATAAAAAGAATCAATATACAATCTCCTTTCAGGGCAAAGAATATGATAATGCTCTCTGAATCATGACACTAGCCACCAATCTCTGTCAAACCTGGAGCATTAGCAAAAGTGGAAATGTCGTATTCCATCTGCAGGACAGCACAAACTGAAGATGGGTCCTGATTTCTCTCTGCAGGAGGAAAGTGGAACCTCTCTCACTATTAAGACTGCTAATGGGCAGTGGTGGCACACACCCTTAACCCTGGCACTGGGGAGGCAGAGGCAGGTGCATCTCTGTGAGCTTGAGGCCAGCCTGGTCTACAAGAGTTAATTCCAGGACAAGTTCCAAAGCTACAGAGAAACCCAGCCCCAAAAAAGAAAAAAAAAATAAGAAGAAGAATGTTAATGAATAAAAGACGCTGAGCTCTCCAACAGGGCCTCTGTGGCACAGATGTTTGGGTGCCAGAAATACAACAGTTGCCTGCTTATAGTTACACTTCAAACAAGCACTAGCATTGAGTCATCGGCTGAATTAAGGGTGTACAGCTTAATTATTTCCAGAGTGGTGTAATTTAAGTGTTGGAGGGGCTGTAAAGGACTGCTTGTCTACTCTCAGCCTACCTGTCTATCCATAACAGGAGCATACTTCCCTGAAAACCTTGAATCTTTGGATATTACTATTTATTATTTTCCCGTTTGACTTGTTTCTTTGTATAGAACCTCATGTAGGCCAGACTAGCCTGGAACTCAGTGAGTTAATCTTGAATTTCTGATCCTTCTGCCCCCATCTCCTATGTATTGTGATACAGGCATGTGCCAGTATGTCTTGTTTGTATACTAATAATTTAATACATGGGCAGCTGTTGAACTTGTCCATATTGGGTTTCATGGTCTAAGCTGATGAGGATGACTGACCAGGTCTCTTCTTTAAGAGGGCACCAGATCTCATTACAGATGGTTGTGGGTCACTATGTGGTTGCTGGGAATTGAACACAGGACCCTTGGAAGAGCAGGCAATGCTCTTAGCCACTGAGTTATCAGGATTTGTTTCTTATGACTAGTGATCCAACTGAGGGTTCCCTGATGCTAATAAGCAAGCAGGTTACCTGCTGGACTATCCCACTGTCTCCATACCAGTTCTTTCATACAACCAAATGCTGACAGTGCTTCACCCTAGGGAGGTTGAAAAGAATTCTCGTGTTCTCAATGTTAGATATTTCATCCTGATGTCAAATTATAATTAAAAATAAAGAAGGGGTTCACATAGGACTTTTCTACTTATTCATCCTTATTTTACTTAGTAAGAACCCTCATGAAACGCAACAAAAAGGCATTTCCTGAAGGTATCAAGCTACCCACGCTCTTGACTTCTTTGTAACTGTTCACTTCCTGCTAGGTACAGAGAGTTGTCGGGTCTCCATGGGTCTCTTAGGTTTGTGCACATTTTGTGGGCAGAAATATCAGCTGCCTTTGCACCAGACACTTTCCTGTTACGTGTTTGCCTAACAGTAAGTCTTTAAAGGCAAATATTTTCTCTCTTTGGAACAAAACATAGATGACACCCTTGCCACCCAGTACAGGCAATTCGAGTTCCCCAGACTGACGTTTCCTCTCACGTAACGCAACCCACCAGACATGCAGCTGTACCCTGGCCCACTTCACACTGTCCTGTGGTAACCAGGGCTCTGGAACAGGTGTCAGGTGATGTGTAAATCTGGGTACGACTGTTGCCGTGAATAACAAAATCCTTTGTCTCTGACCCAGAAGTCTCTCGCCTTCTGCCCACATCCATGAAACTGGCACTCTAATTAGCTTATAAGGAAGGAAACTTTCAGGCTTCTCACAGGTTTTTGCAGATACTTTACCCAGTTCAGTTGAGAACATGGTCTTTTTCTTGGGGAAATCATAATCTAAAGCATGTCAAGCTAGTATGCTTTTGAGGTAGATGTGACTGGAGAAGCTCAAAACACCAGAGTGCCTTAGAAGAGAAATTACAAAAACGAAGCAGAATTGGCATGCTTTGCAAATCTAGAGTAAAAATAGAACCATCATCAGGTATGTTGAGGAAGCATGGAGCATCCTAAGACTGCCAAAGATGAATTCTCCTTTCAATGACATAAGACAAATTTAAAGGGTTTTAGATATGGCGATGATATTTAAGCCCCACTACCTGTAATCCAAAGGCCCCTAAACATCTCACCTTTTCTATTTGTCTGTGTGGTGCTGATGAATCACATCGTTAAAACAGTTTCTTACCCCCTGAAGTCCCTATCCTGTCTACCAAATCTGATCTCAAGGTGTCCCCCTGACGCTGTCCCCAGGCTTAGCTGGGGGAGGTGGGACCATTGCAGCAAGCTTGTTCCAATGACTTGGAAGCCTCAAAGTTTCAATTAAACTTTGCCCCTGCTGAGTCATTTCCTCCTCCAGTCAGCATTTGGAGCGCTCAAAATTTCTTAATCTAATTGAACACTTAATATACAGCCATAAATTAATCACAGTGAAATGGTGCTAATTATTTCATTAGCTCCCAACCAATCCAATCTAAATCACAACTTATTAAAGCTCAATGCTGTTTCGTCTTTACTTGAGCTATTGATTAAAATATGCTATAAATTACATATGCAGATAAATAAAGATTACGTTTCCGTCTACTTTTCTGACGCTCCAAGGACATTAAGAAGGGGCTGTGTGTGTTTCTGATCCCTTTTAATTTTCTGCAGCTGTACAGCGGGCAGCAGGAACTGTAGCTTGTGGTCACGGGAATAAAGTAAGGTCAGAGCAAATTTTCATCCCACAGCTCTCACAGCAGACTGACGAGTATAAAGGCTCTTTGCTCTTTCTTTCTTTCTTTTTTTTTTTTCTGTTTCCCTTGAACATCTTGACAGGCAGGCTGGTAGATAATCCTGTCCAGAGTTAATGTGTAGTAACAGGATTGAGGGAAACTGGCTTAAGAGGCTTCCATCTGGGTCGGGACATATCGATGCCATAGTTAAAGATGTTCTCTCTGTTCACACTGTGAAGATAAATGTCTGAACAATGAGCTTAAAAGCAAAAAGGGAGAGTGAGATGCTCAGAGATGGGTGATGAATTGCCAAACTGTAGAAAAGAGCTTGCACCAAAAGAGGCCAGTTTGCTTTGTGAGGGGGTGTGCGGACAAGAGGAGAAATGGGGAACATAATTAGAATGTGCTCCTTCGCTGTGCTGTGTGAGCTGGAGGCTAAATTCTTAAAGGGACGTTTAGCTATACTAACTCATGAAGAGAAGTACTCTGGAACCACGAGGGTGATAGAATTCATCCTCTTGTGGCCAATAAAATGGTCCAGGGGCCTCCCTGTGCAATTTATTTGCCAATTCTCCAGCAATTACGCTGTTTAAAAAAAAAAGAGAGAGAACTTATAATCACAAAATGCTATTGCAATCTTTTAGCAGCATTTAACCTGATGTTTACTCTCATCTCAAGAACTGGGCTGAAAGAGTAAGAAGCTTTCATGCATCTTTGTTTTCCTTGTCTACAGGGCCTCCCTCCCACCACTTCTCATTAGGACAATCACAGCTGGCAGCACGCATTTGATGTGGGCTGGCGTTCGTGAGTCTGCAGAATTGCTCAGTGATGGAATTCAGCTTTTGATATGAGAATTTAAGACAAGATATACTCCCTTCTCTGAAAGCTTAAAAGCTACCATGTGTCCACTTGGTTTGCCCAAGTGCAATTCTGGAACCTAGGGAGACAGGTAAGAGAATTGCACAGTGGGAAAGGAGGATGAGGAAGAGGCAACATCTATACCCTTAGCAAGACTTAGAGCTGCCTTACTCCAACAATAGACAGCGCCACTCTAAGAGCTGCAAGAAGATTATTTTTCTCTTAGTCAGTAAATAAATCTACATGCATCGATCTTAAGGTCCCCCTGCCCACCACACCATGTAATGAGTTGACCAATGCCATTGTTGGGATTCCATGAGCATCTTCATTTTCTCTGGCTAGGTCTGCATGACTTTTGTGAGGCATCTCTCAATGTCAGTATTTGCTTTTAACTCTGGTGATGTGCTTTCAAGCAGATGTAGCCCTCTCCAAAGCAGATGCGTTTTGAACATATATTTAACACTATTAATCTGACCAAAGTCCAACATGCAAAGATGCTGGAACGCCATTAGCAGAGCTATCTTTAGCCGCAGGAAAGAGGTTGATTGTGAGTTTCACAAATGTGAGCCAGTATGCCCTGCTCCTCCTTGAAAACTAAATACCTAGAATTGTATCAGACTCACCTGAGGCACTATAAATATGTCCATGAATGAAGAAATGAATGAGCAGGGGAGCTAAAGTACCTGTATGTGTTTTGAAGAGTCCCTCCCTACGCCCCCCCTTAGCCTATTTTACTGGTTAGACTTTTCTTATGCCTAAATCATCTTGGGAGCTTTTCAGAGCGAGGCATTTCTTTCCTGGAATTCCTCCAAACACCAGCCCTCTGGTTCTGACAACTTCAAATATCTTTAATGATTTCTTTAAAGAGCAATAAAACGGTAGGCTACTAAAAAGGAGATAACCGTACCATCCCTGCTCGTGAATGGACTTAGCAAGCGTTTAAGGCACCTTAACATCAATCTTCCACAGCTAGATTTATATTGCATCCATTTTATGAATCTCTTTGACTTGGATCCTTGAGCCTCTGGGCAGTTTTTCAGGGAGCCCCTATGATGCACACACATTGAACTGAGTAGCTGGAAATGTGATTCTCCCAGAGGCTGGTGCTCACCTGCTTTGATTATTCTGCACAGTGAGTCCAATTAGGTTGGCGGGTCATCGGGTTCTGTATTGTGCCAACAATGGGGAGAAAACTATCAAGGAGCAGAGGAAGGATGGTGATGGTTTCCATGCAATATATTCAAGCACGGGAATATGATATTAAACCAAAAACCTTCAGCTTTTTTATAACTTAAAAATTGAATATTCATTTGTGCCTTTTAAAGACATTTAATTAATATATGTTTTTATGAGAAATAACATGGCAAAATGAGATATCAGACCTATCATTTTTGCCTTTGTAATTGACAGTTGATTTTCCTGAGGTCCTCAGGTCTCCTTGAATAGGTGACAACTTTTAAGAGTCTTGAGTATGTTAGCCAAATATGACCTTGAATGTCTTACCTATCACAGTTCATCTCTTAATAGTATATGGGTAAAGCATCTTTACCCCATGTGCACAATTTTCATAGCATCATTTTGATATATACTCCGTGATGTGCATATTTGGCAAGGCCATCAGCACTCTCTCCAAAAATGCTTTACAATTAAATGTAATTGTAAATGAAATCAAGGGGTCATAGAGGTTTATAGTTGGCAGACACCATGTAATCATGCTGCCAATCCTCCTTTCCACTGTAGTTTTCATTACATAGCATCCCTGACACATTCTGCTTTAATTTCCCCACATATGGGGAGTCTGGTAGCTGGTGCGATAGCCTTCATCACCAAGCCACAACAGATAGAAAATGATAATTTCTTACAAAAAAAATAACCTCTACTTCTGCTGCACACTGTGTAGTTTGCCATGCATTTCATATATATGTAACATCCCGTTCTGTCCTCTTGAAGCCAAGAAAAAATGATTTAGCCCAATCTCCAGATAAGAAAATTGAATTGTAAAAACACAAAATTATAGGAAAATGCCCTAACTTTCCAATTCGTAGCGATGGAACATAACAGACGACACATCTGTAAATCTATACCTTCGAGATCCCTTCACTCTTTCCAAAATGTGTTCCCCGCTTGAGGCAAAGGTTACTCATTTAGAGGCTGATGAGGCTCTGGAATTAGCACCTTCTTCCGCCTGGAGAGGTCAGGGGTGTAATTGCCTCCAATGGAGCAAGTCCGGTGCCAGTACAGCTGTTCCTGCAGAGACTGATATGGGTTTGGCATATGCATTTTAGGACCCATAAAAAGAATATTAATAGGTTACTGAGTCTTCAGAACGAAGGATGCTATATGAGCTGAGCAATCAGAAAATGTTCTTTTGAGGGAATGTCCAGAAAATTCGCAAAGCAAAAGGCAATCAATTATGTCACCAGAGAGTTACTATTTTTAAGGCTAACTGCGAAGAGTCAATTCTACATTTTATAGTATTTTCCATCTTCATAGGTACTCCTAAATGTGTGTGTACTACTTCACCACCCAGCCAGAGCCGCGTCAAAGAGCCCAGTCACCAGCTCCCTGACTTTCCATCTCCAGATACAAAAGAAGTCACTTCTTCAATTAGAGTGCAATGACACTAATGAATGCACTCTGGTTGTTCCCTTTCTTACAAGACTTCCTTATCTGGCAGCTCCAGTGATGAGATGAGAAGGCGATTTGCAAGTCTGATGTGGAAGTTTTTGATCACCAGAGACAAGAGAGTCTAAAGTTTCTGCTTACAGTCTTAGGGACCTTGCGGAAATTAGCTGTGGCGATGTAGTAAAATTATCCAAATAAAAATAGACTCCTAACTTTGTGAGCCTCCCTGCTTAACTTGCAATGGACTGTGTTACAAATGAAAAGTCTCATGGTTAGCCTCCAGAGGCCTGGTTAGTAGCTGGATCTCCTCAGTTTTTACATTATTCAGCTCTCTGGTCAAGAGGGAAAGAATAAAAATAGAGATACTTGTAAGGCGTGGAACATTCTACTTATCTTGGTGGATTTGAATCAACAGTTCTACAAAATTTTCAATAATCAAGCAGCAAGACTTTTATGCTAAAAAAAAAAGCTGATAAATCTACTTCACTCTTTTGCTTGCACATAGCATCACATTGCTCTCACGTATTTTCTAGATTTTAAATCACTGAAAGTCTCGGAAGCAAAATAAACACGCGTGTCATTAGGAGGTATTATTTCTATTCCACCTATGTTAGCAGATTGAAATCCTACATAAATGTTGTATGAAGCCACAGTACAGTACCAGAGTATTATTCATGAAACCAGACACAATGATAAAAGCAATCCACTGATAATATTATGGGTAACTAAATGTGGAAACAGTCAGGAAAATATTTCCCTGCTTTATGGTGCAAAAATAAAGAGAATATATGCAGCCTACTGGACCCTGAAAGACAGATGCCTACAATGGAGTCTGTTCCACTATGAAGCACGCTCTATTAGGCCAGTGCCGAGGGTCTCCCCCACCAGTTTTGGAGGGGCCACTTGAACCCCCTTTCCATCTGGGTGATTGAGGGCACTGCCAGGTGAAGACTAGTCAGGTGCACTGAAGGAGAATAAGATGTCAGAAAAGCAAAAAGTAATTTGTTTTCTCCTCTAGGGGAACCTGGAACTGTTTCTCCAATACAGTTGTATACTTAAAGAAATAGACCCTCACCAAGTGCTAAATGATTAATAAGCTTAACACCTGTGTGCCACCAAACACACACACACACAATTGGAGGTGGGTGAAGATCAATTTTCTGTTCCTAATTTTTAATTGAGTCTAATGACTGGAAATGACCTGTGCAAGCCTTCAGCCTGGGGGAGAAAATGCACCAGGCAGATCTGGGGAATGAGGTACTTCCACTTGCCTCTCTGCTATTTTATTTCAAACTCTGTCCCTGAATCTGCCAACATGACAATGCTCTTCAATAATAAAAAAGACATGTTCCAGGCTTTTGCAAAGATGACACCTGCTTGAGTGACAGTCTATTTCTGCATGCCAGTTCCCCATCTCTAGTTACACAGCAATCTGTCAGACACTTAAATGACATGTACTCTTCAAACCATTAAAGAGTTAACATGGAGTATTTTTAATCTTGTAAAATAAATGTCTGTCTATGATTCTTGGGGTGGTAAAATGGCTTTCCAAAATAAAATCACATTATTTCCAGGTTAATTACTTGATTAATGGGTATCTTCCTTCAATACTCACTTGGTATTTTCTTTTACAGACAAAAGAGTCTCCCTCCAAATTTTTATTAAATTAAATTTTGTATTAAAATGCTTTGTCCAGCCCAGGAGACAATTTTCATTGGTTCTCACTGCAGAAATCAACGTGTTATCCAAATTGTTGTTGTTGTTGTTGTTGTTGTTGTTGTTGTTGTTGAAGAGGGTTTCCTTCATGACTGACAAATGCAGAGTGGATGATTGAGAGTAAGTGAGCTATTTTCACTCCCCTCCAGATGGGTAGAGCTGGGAATTATTGCTCATCATTAAGGAAAAAGCATTTTACTTTTGGTTGACATGAAATGACATAAGAGCACTCCTTGGCTTTCAGTGGCATCTGGAAGGTGAAGAACGTCTCAGTACACGACACAGAGTGACTCCTTCACACTCACATTAGCAACAGCGGTGGCTACGTTGACAACTCCTTCCACAAGCATGCGCAATTCTTTCAGAATCAAATTAACAGCGGGCTGGGGTCGGCTGTGTCCAGAACAACCTTAACAGTATAAAATAACGTCCTGAAGTTGTTTGGAAAGCCCTGAGGTCCCAAAGAGCTTTCTACCTGAAGAAGGTTCATTCTATAGAAAGACCACACTTTGATTACACTATGCATCAACAGGATCTAGAAACTAGTCTTTTGCCTTCTCTAGTCCAAAAGGTCGTAGGACATCCTGAAGAGCTGCATAGTACATAATACATACAAATACAGGCTTTCAAGCAAAATTGTTATTCCATAAATTCTATTTCTGTAAGAAAATTCTCCCTGAATTATCATGCACAGGACCTCTGTTAACCAACTTTACATGATAAAAATAGAGTACAGTGAACTAAGGAAGGCAGGAAATTGAAAGAGAAAACACTAAAGACACGAGAGCAAAATGAGCAGAAAAAAAAAAAAAAACAGATTCACAAACGTTCAAGTGCCCCAAAGTCCGTGATTGCTTATGACAGTGGTAACTTCTAATCTCTAAAATATCTACAGTGCTTTCTCTCATGATTTAATCAGTCCAATTATAACACACATTTTCATTTTCCTATATTTTTTGGATTTTTTTTAATTCTTTAGAAATCATAAAGAAAGAAAAAGATGTGTCTAAATCAATCGTAATTAGTATGGAGGGAGACCTACCAGGGAACTAAGAAAAAGAAGATATAAACAAATACATTTATGAGAAACACAGAGACTATTTGGGTAAAAGAATAATGGGTATTTTTGATGAAACTTGTAAATTCACACACATAACGTTCACCATTCACCTATACTTACTTTGCAGAAAGAGAAAGACTGAAGTAACACCAAAAGAGAAGACCCAGGATCTATTTGTTTTCTTTTGCCATGGAACAAATTACCAGAGACCTAGTGGCTTTAAATAACACATATTTATTATCTCATCATTTCTTTGGTTCAAGTATCTGGGCACAGCCTCCCTAGTTCCTCTGCTCAGGGTCTCACAAGGCTACAATCAAGGTGTCACTTAGGCTGAGTTTCTCTCCCAAGTTTGTATGCTTGTTGACAGAATTCAGTTCCTTGCAGCTATTTTGCTGAGACCCTCGGATTTCAAAGGCCATCCATATTTTCCTGTCATGAGATGCTGTCCATCAGCAATTTGTATCATGCAACCTCCTTTCAAGGTTATCAGAAAAAAATCTCCTGGTGAATCAAACAAAGCAAAGCTATATATGTATGTAGAGAGATGATAGATGAGATAGATGTTTGATAGATGGATGGAAAGATAGATAATATGAAAGTAGTTTGATGCCAGATGGGTAGATAGTAGATAGACTCATAGGTAGATGACAGATAAATAGATGATGATAAATTCATGGTAGGAAGATGATAGATAGATAGATAGATAGATAGATAGATAGATAGATAGATAGATAGATAGATAGA
>NC_022021.1:32960602-32984375 GCF_000317375.1 Microtus ochrogaster | reverse complement strand
GATCTAAATATGGGAGCAATAATCTATGACTTTTGCCTTACTCTGTTGAATATAAGCCCCCATATATTCATGAAGAGGGTGCTTTATGGTACATGTCCATGGAGCTACCCTGACATCTCCTGTAATCCTATGAAAGAAATCCTTACCTGCTCATAATTCATGGGGCAGACTTCATAGCTACAAGGAGTACCTCAGAAGCAACCACCTAAATCAATGGCCAATCAGTTCCACAAAAAAAAAAGAAAAGAAAAAAAAATCTGTTCTGATTGCATCCCCAAGCAAAAAGATAGTCCAGGAATAATGTGCACAGTGATAAATCCAAGGACACTCAGAAGGCTCACCAGGCTCAGGACTAGCCTCAGATACATAGTAAGTCCAAAACACTGTAAACAAACTAGAAAGGGAAGCACTCTCTTATTCAATAGGCTGTTTATAAGTGCATAACATGGCTGAGCAGTGGGGGAACCTAGCTGGTCACTGTGTTCTCAAGTCGCTGTCATTTGATGATGCTCCGTAATATCTTCAGAATGTCTCCCTGCCACTTCCTTTCTCTGGTCAAGATGCTTTATTATGTAACAGAAACTATAAATATGCACTGGAATGTCCCTATGAGAAAGTTAATGCCTCTCTCCAGGACCAGCATGGTAAAGGCTATAACCTAGCAATGGGATAGAAGAGGTTGCCAAGGAGACAGGAAAGTCCATGGCACTGTTGAAGAGCAAGCACAGATGATGTTAATGCATGATGCTCTAAAGGAAAAAAAATGAAAGAAAAGGCAATGACTTCTTGTCCAACCCACTGATATTAGGTAAATTTTTAAGTACTATATATTTTCCATAAACACATTCTTTAATCTAGAATCAAATGAATGTGTATTATTTTGGTATTGTTTTGGTATACATTCAGAGCAATTTTGATGGTACCTATACCCCCTGACTGGATTTGCTGTTGTATTTTCATAATTATTTATCTATTGGCAATCCCCTACAGTCTCTGGTTTAGATTTCTTTAAAAAGAAGAGTGAACACAAACATTTTCAATGTACATATTATAATCTTCTATATTTTACTATTTGCTTCATCTTTACACCTATTTGGACAATAATTTGTGGTAATTCACATCTACTGAGTCTATTGAAAGCATTTGGAGTTATTTTCTGGAAGATAATCTCCCTGCATGTCAATGAATTCTGCTACTAAGATGTAATTCATTCCAAAAGTATCATAAACAGTCCAAATAATATGAGAAGGTTCAGGACTAAGCCCAACTGCCTTATAACTAAGGATCATATGTGAGCAGATAGAATACAGAGAAGCCAACTATTAACCACAGCAGTCCAAGCATTCTGTAGCTAGCATGGTCTAAGAAGGAGCATTCATATGGGAATATGGGAAGGTCATTTCAAAGCACTTCTAATTATCAGAAATATAATCAGTATGAGATATCTCATATTGTATGTCTATCATGTGCCTAGTTACAGAAACAAGGGCTTGCTACCTCAAATGGAGAAAAAGAATTAAGACAAAAAAAAAAAAACTTGCTACTCGTGAGTATGTCAATACAATTAGTTTGTCAGATAGTGTAGCATCTGCGTAATGGTCATCACACAGCGCCGCAGAGGTTGCTACCTTCCCTAACCCTAGAAAGCTCTGGACACGAGCCCAGATTCTGACAGGTGCTAAAGAATGGTGCGAAATTCCCCGGAGGTCCTGAGGTCACTGCCTGAAGATTTGTGAGTCATCAGTCTTCAGTTGAAAGTGCCTTGTCAAATTCATTTTTTTTTAACACCAACAAATATGAGATTGAATTGTAAAATAGATTCCATTTAATCCAATTTATTTTATGTAGCTGTGTTCAAGGATGCATGAAGGGGCCTCTCCAGTATAAGAAATTCCGTCAAAGAATATGAGACATGGAAACTTACCCTATAAAATCCACCAGGGTATATTCAGCTCTCTGTCCCTGCAAGCTGAATATAACCAGTCACCTAGTTGTGTGGCTCAAAACTACCCTTTTACCTGTGGAAATTTATTGCATTAATGCTTTAGTCCATTCTCCCTAATCTGCTGAACATTTTCAACCCTTTTCCCGACTTTGACCTCCGACCCCCAGCTCATGCTTCCCAGAGTCACAAGTGTACTCTGACTATTGCCTTAGAGTCACATTGGCTCCAAACCCATAGAATTAATGACCTCAGTGCTTCTGGTGAGAGAGAGACTCATTATCACTTCTCACCATCATCTGGGATCATCTGCGTTCGACAGTTTAATTCCAAAGTCATGAGTCCATCTCCACCCCTTTCTCCTAGTGTATTGTAATTGTGTCCAGTGTTCCTCTGACAACCCTCATCCTTAATCTTCCATTTGTCCTTTTCAAGAAACTCTTTAAATACTTGCCCAACTTTTTACTGTAGAGCTCACCTATAACATTTTGGGCATCTCTGTTTTACAGCATCATCTCTGTTGCTCCTGTATTACTGAATCTAAAACATGAAGCTGAACTCCAGGGACACAATGATAAACAAGAATGCAACAGAACACTACATATTATTAACATTTATTTCTACTGTTGTGTTTTGAAGTCTTTAAACACCATGCTTTACTTTTTTGCATTCTTCCCAACTATCCTATGCAGTATGCCATGCACACCAGGCACTGAATGAAAAACTGAGTATCAATTATTAATAGCATTAAAGATAAGGATGGTTTTGCGTTTTGTTAAAATCTTTCCCATGAACCCTCTTTCGGACCCTTGGAGATGAGCAAAGAGAGTGAGTGTTCTAAGCTTAATCACCTTTTTGGCCACTTTGGTTTTTTATTTTAACAACATATTTCTATTATTAGAATTAAAATCATAGGCTTTCATTAGTTTAAAAATATAAATGTGTGAGTATGCTATCACACTGTTCTCACTCAGTGCTGAAGGGTGGAAATTTTAAGAACCAGTGCAATATTCATGTTCTATCCATACAGAAAAAGATGAAAATAGATTTTCAATGAATTACCCTCTCCTATGGGGTGTGGTGTAGAATCATTACTCTTTCTGGACCTTCTAGTTAGGTAGAAAGTAGCTTAGATCCATTTCTTAATAAAAATGTAAAATCGTTGTGTTCTTACAGATGAGTAGAGCTCATTCCTTCCCTCGGCACACTGCGCCGCTTTCGTCAAGGGTTTGTACTATGCTGATGATGTCACTGTGGCTAGAACATCTTTCCCCATCTTCCCTTTAGCCACCTAAGGCTTCCATTAAAGCTTTTTAGCACAACCGAGGACCCTAACTGTCTGACTTGCTCCATCTCTTCAAGATCCCATCTACCCTTGATTGTTTTGTGGCAAAACGTTAACTATACATGGAAATTTTTAATTAATATGTTTCCAGAAGTGTAGCCAAAGTCTTAAGACCAATATTTATGTCTTTAAAAGTAAATATGAAATGCGTAAAATGTCTAATAGTTCTAAATTAATCCATTTTAAAACTAAATTTTCTTGTATTTCCAGATAGTGTAACAATAAAAAATCTTTAATGAGAACCTAGTTAAGAGCATGTCATGTTTTAACTGACTTGTCTTGGTTTGCCTTTCCATCGCTGTGATAAGGACAATACCAAAAACAACTTGGGAAGAAAAGGGTTTGCTTGACTTTTATGTCTCACAGGCCTTTGAGAGGAGCCAAGGCAGGAACTCAAGGCAGGATCCTGGTAGCAGGACGGAAACATAAACCATGGGGGAACACTGCTTACTGTTTGCCCCAATGGCTTGTTCAGTCTGCTTTCCATACCACCCTGGACCCAGCCCATGAGTGGCACTACCCCGGTGAACTGGGCTATCTCATGCCAATCACTAACAAACAGAATGCCCCAGACTTTCCTACATGAATGATCGGATAATCATTTTCTCAGTTGAGATTCTTTTCCCCAGATAACTCCAGTTTGTGTCAAGTAAACAAAAAACTAACCAGGACACATGAGAACACCCACTTTTCCAGACCAGCCCTGCCACCTAACACCCATCTCTTCAGGGTGCATTACTTAAATAAGTGTCGCTGCGTGTTTGCCGCATCAAATAAAACCCTGAAGATGTTAGGACAGTTTGATCATAAAAATCGCTATAGTTAAGAATTTCCTAGCACCATCTCAAACATCAGGGCCGCACAGACTCTTCAAAAAGTAGAATAAAGGAGGAGGGGTAAGATATGTTATGATGTGTGGGTTACATACAGAAACAGAAGGGAGATCATTTGGGAAGAAGGGGACCAGCACAGTGGGGACAAGATCAGTGAATTTGAATACGAACAAGTTGTTGCAAAAATTACCTGTACGGAAAAGAGACTGGTTATTTTCTATGCTAAAGAAAATAAAACTGTCTTACTCTTCTACTCCTGTGATAGAGCACCATGACCAAGGAAACTTATAAAAGAAAACATTTCCATTGAACTTACAGTTCCAGGGGCTTAGAGTCCGTGAAGGCAAGCAAAGGGACAGCGTCAGGAAGAGCCCAGCGCTCACATTCTGATGTACAGCAGGAGGCAGAGAGGACTGTCCAAAATGGCTTGAGGCCTTCGAAACCTCAAAGCCTGCCCCCAGTCAGGCTCCTAATCCTCTCCAAACAGCCACTGACTGGAGACCAAGTATTCAAACATAGGAGCCTATAGAGGCCATCCTCATTTAAACAACCACATAAATAAAGAATTAAAAGCAAAATTCTAAAATGTGGAATTTCTTTGGGAACAATGAATGTATTTTAGGAGCCCAAATAATTTGACAAAATAGCTATGGGACAACAGGAATCTTTCTAAGTAGAAACAAATACCTGTCTGTGGCAGGTTTTTTTTTTGGGGGGGGGGTGACTCCACCAACCAGTTCTAAATCATGACATGGAAACGTATTAGTTTTGAATGCTCAGCCTACCTACTCATTTCTGGCTAGCTTTTTTTTTTTTTAACTTAAATTGACCTGTTTCTATTAATCTACCTTTTGCCTTGGGGGGCTTTTTACCTTTATTTATGTATATTTTCTTTCCTACTATCTCCATGTCAGTCTGGCTGGTGGCTGTCTAGCTTTTGGCCCTAGGCAAGTCCCTCTCTTTCTCTGTTTCTCCTCATATTCTTCTGCTTCTTTTCCTCCCCTCTTGAGCCTGGATTTCTCCTCCTATTTATTCTCTCTCTCTGCCTGCCAGCCCTGCCTATCCTTTTCTTGCCTAGCTACTGGCCACTCAGCTTTTTATTAAACCAATCAGGTGCCTTAGGCAGGCAAGGTGAAACAAATGTAACACATCCTTACATCATTAACAAAGGCAGCAGAAGCAAATGCGACACACCTTTACACCGTTAAAGTAATACTCTGCTGCCTAAACAAATACAACACATTTTTGACTCATTAAAATAATATTCCACAACACCTGCCACTAATTTTATGTTGATGTGAGTTTTCAAGATGTCTAGACATTTCAGTGAAAAAGCAATGTTTGTTGAATCAAAGCACAGCAAGTGGCTGATTCGCATTTAGAGGGGCTGGGTGGAAAGTGAGGCCTGGATTGTCATAATGTGCACACAATGTAAGCAACTCTACATACAAAAGAACGAAAGGGTCATGTTTCCCACCATCAGCTGCTTGTTCACTTAACTTACAGTCAGTATTATTCCCAGCCTGTATTTTGGTAGTCGTGCAAATATTGTTAGCACATTTTTTTAGATGACTAAGTAAAAGGTAACACCAATAAAAAACTTTTGTGATATTTTTTCAGGATACTATTTTCTGAAAAGCAGTATTTTCAAATATGTACAGTGTTTGGCTTCCGTATCTTAGAATTTTTAAGCTTGGACTTATTATATCTCCAGCTAGAGGCATGTTTCCTAAGATGTGTTACTGATTAACTAATGGACCACATCTGAGATTTCTCTTCAAAACCCTCACGGTCATGGAGAGCTTTGTTCCCAGAGCTGGGACTGAATCCACAGCATCACTCATATTAGACAGGTACTTTGCTGGTTTTTGAATAATTCTAAGCTTGATTCATGTCTTTGAATAGCTACCCTCACTTTGGGCACACAGGGAAACCAAGGAGAAAGAGAGACTGGGTTGGGTTGCATGAAACAGATGTATATTCTATACATTCAAGATGTATAGAATGAAGCCATTGAGGAGAGAAGGACCCAAAATAAAGCCAGGTGTCATTGATCTATGGTAAGAGTCGTTGGTACCTTTAAAATTGAACAATTACGCTAAGGTTTTTTGTTGGGTTCACATTTGCTTAGTAACGTGAATCTGCATTTTGCTATTCACGTTACTAAGAGTACTTTTCTCCTCTGTGCTCAAAATCTTGACAAGTTGAAATTTAAAGGGGAAGGGATTTATTTTGGCTCAGGGTTGAAACGATCAGTATGAAGCAAGGAGGGCATGTAGCAGAGGGAGCTGGTATGAGCTGGGACTCCTCACATCTCAGCTAACAGGAAGCAGAGAGCTCAGGCTAGATCCTGGACCTAGCTATAACTGTCAAGTGCCACCCTTCCTCCACCAACAGCACACTGCCTCCAGCTAAGTGCTTGCTTCTACATGTTCTCCGACTTCCCCAAACAGCGCTACCTGATAATGAACAGATGCATGAGCCTGGGGAGGACTTTTCACATTCAGCCAATAACAGTCACTGCCATGCTGAAATTGGAGATAATTCCTAAATAGCACTTTTTAGAAGATGACAATGATTTTTGACA
Organism: Microtus ochrogaster; assembly: GCF_000317375.1. Lineage (NCBI taxonomy): Eukaryota > Metazoa > Chordata > Mammalia > Rodentia > Cricetidae > Microtus > Microtus ochrogaster. The sequence continues at coordinate 32,977,668 of NC_022021.1, read as the reverse complement.
ATTATATAATATATAGAATATATTCCCCCTTACCTCTCTTAAACTTTTACCACCCTTCCCAACTATCTTCTGCACAGCTAGCTCCCCTTCTACCCCAATTGTGTGTGTGTGTGTGTGTGTGTGTGTGTGTGTGTGTGTGTGTGTGTGTGTGTCTTGGGAAGAAAGCCACATTCTCTGAGTTTGTGATGATAATGGTCATACCATATCCGGAAGATAGCACTTCATAGTGTTCCTTTCCATCCTTTTGCTCTTAAATCTCTGCCCCTCTCCCACAATGCTCCAGGGACTTTGGAGAAGGCGACATCGATATCTTTTTCAGGGATGATCGTTCACAGCCATTTATTCTCAGCTCTGCACAGTTGAGTCAACACTTACAATAGTAGCAATACCCTAAGCACATAGGCATCTATTGAATCCTCATGTGTAAATGTGTGTTTCCAAGATTCTTGCCCATGTATTCCTTTTGTTTTTGTTTTGTTTTTGCCACGCTGAGTATAAGAAAAGTTAGTCAGAGTTCTTTTCGTTGCAATGCCAATTTGGATTAACTAAAGTTAAAATAAATTAATGGCAGGGTACTGGGATTGATCTTTGGCATCAAAGGAAGAGGCCAAAAGAAGAACAGCCCTGTTAGAGGTGGCCAGTGACAATCTTTCATCTACACCCTCTCTCTCTCTCCCTCTGCCTATGACCCAGGAGAGATCATTAAGCCCACTGGGATGTAGAAAGTTGCAGCCATTGCCCAACCACCCTCCCTTTGATATCTTAGCAACACTGTTTGCTGACAACATTCTCCTTTATTACCGAAAACTTTGGAGCAGATAGAAACTAAAACTGCAAGTCAATTTAGGAGTAGAGAAGTAACCGTACACCCTTCCCATCTTCTTCTCCTACCCAGCACATGTAGTAGACAGTAGCATCTTTGGAGAAATTCTATGTGGATTAACACAAAATCTGAAAAAAAATATACTCTACTTAGGAATATAATTGAATGCTCTATTTATATCCAAAGACTTATTTTTCCCTTCAAAATTTCAGTCCTTGGAAGGGGGGAAGAGGGGAGCAGAAGGGAAATGGGAGGAGGGGAGGAAGTGGGAATTTTGAATGGTATTATTTATAAAGCAATAAAAAATAAATAAATAAGGAAATAGAGGAGAACAGGGCAAAAAAAGTTCCAGTTCTAATAAAAATTTTCTCTTCCATGGATTTTAGTTAGCTGATGCTCTCTATGGTTCACTTTTCAGTATACCATAACATGCAAAGTGTGTGTGTGTGTGTGTGTGTGTGTGTGTGTGTGTGTGTGTGTGTGTAGTGCCTTTCATTTTTGCCCCAAAAAGGTAAAATAGTTTCAAGGAAGCTATTCTGCAACCTTGAATTATACTCAAACGCTCACAGAAAACGAAGCCTCTTTTCTCCTCATGGTACACATAAGCTGTCCCCCACCGCAGTGTGGACTGGACCACACTTTAAACAGTCAATCCACCGACATGACAGGAGCCAAGCCTCGTGTTTGTGTTTCCTTCCCTCCCTTGACTCCACAATTTTCAAAAGTGACTTGGGTGAGTTGTTCTTCCTCAGAGCTATCACTGATTCTTTTTACACTACAGAAGAAACTCCATGATGTTAACCTACTACTAAAGACACTTTAGGAAAATCTCTTCAAAAATTAGCCTCATCTCAATCATGTAAACTGCCACCTTCCAATCCAGAGAGCATGCCTATGTGCCATCCGCCTCCAACCATGTTTTGCTATGGGTCGTTTCCCCACTCAGCAGGTTCATGTTCCACTACTCTCCCTGACAGCTCTTTGCTGTCCCCTGAGATAGCCCTGAGGTGAACCCCTACTTGACAACTTGCCTACTTGTTATCTAGTAGGCACCTATCATTCAACAACTCTTTCAAAGATTCATTACTTTTGTTCCCACAGCGCTGGGTGGTCACTGCTACTTATGCTAAGCCCCAGAACTATAAATAAAGCTACAAATTGCATATGTAATTTTACATTTTCTAGAGGCCATATTTTAATTAAAAAGAAATGGTTAAAACTGAGATCATATTTTACTTAATCAATACATCAAAAATAACATCTAACCGCATAGTCAATATTTTAAGAAATCATTAGTAAGGTTTAGGTTATAAATCTTTGAAATCCAATGTGTATTTAGAATCACAGCCCAAGTACCAAGCAGTTGTCTGTCTATACTGGACCGTTGGCCTCAGTTAGGTGAAATTATATTTATGAGGACATATTTATAGAACAACCATCCAGAAAGTTCTTTTTCACAAAGTTGCAATTCATAAATGACTTTTGTCACATTCAGGGGTTTCTGTAAGGTAAGAAATCTGATTCCCATGTGTCAGCTTTCGGTCTATCTGAAGTAATGTCTAAGAAAATTAACTTCAAGAAGAAATGCTTGTCTTGGCTCACTGCTTCAGAGGCTCCTTCCCATGATTACTTGGGTCTGAGGCAACACCATCATCATGTCAGATCTTGTAGCAAAGCAGAGGTACTTATTTGATGAAAGGAAGCCAGGAGAGAGGGAGGGAGAGGTGAGCAAGGTCCCAGTGTAACCTTCAGGAGCATGCTCCCGCTGGTCTCTCTCCTTTCCACTGTCCAGCTCCTCCATGTCACACCCTTACTCTGTAGTTCCAAAGCTCGTGACCAAACTTGGCCACAGAGCCTGTCATCCAAATAATAATGCAGTATACAGTAAGTTCTTTATTGGCTTAAACAAATGCAAAAGAAAGCAAAGCCACTGTAGTATCCCTGAGACTGAAGAAATCATATAAAAACTGTTGAAAGCACGCAAGAGTGGTAGTCTACCCAAAGGGATTAGGGTTATATTGATTTTCTTTTCTTCAGCTTTCCATTCTAGCCTCGAAAAGAAAACAATTATTGATGTGGCTGGCCAAAAGATACAGCAAATGAGACATCTTGGTAGAATTATAGAAAGAGAAGTTTGGGAAATGACATTCGCTTTGGGAGGGGTGCCTAATTACAGATCAACTGCCAGAGGGAGGAGATTGATGCTGGTTAGGAGTCTTCAGACGTGGCATTTTGCAAGAGAGGCATCAAGGCTGCTAAATTTTAAAGTCGTTTGAGGCTACCTTCTGGCCACGTTGCATGAATGAAAGTCTTTGAACCTCTAGCCTCGAGACTAAAAGTGATTCTGTCTCTAAAGCAGCTACTTTTCGTTTGAGCTTAGTTGAATATGAATGTCATAGCCGGCAGATGTGATATCCTCTGTCTTTTGGTTTTAATGTTATAGTCTCATTTTTAAATTGCTAATGTCTAAATGATTTCCCTAACTCGAGCTCAAAAGTATCTGTGCTAACCAATTGCTGAGGTTTAAAGAGAGTCTGCCACCTAGTTCAAAATCCCACAGGAGTTCAGGCCCCAGAGACACATGACACCAAGAATGTGAAAATTCATTCTGGCAAATGTGTTCAAAGGTGAGGTCTTCAGGAAGTGATTAGGATTAGATAAGATTATTAGCCAACCTCCCATTATGCCAGTGGGAAGAGACGTAGAAACACACGGGCATACACACACACAATTCACATACAAACATACATACACACAGAGATACACAGACATGCAAATATACATATATACACACATACAAACACAGAGACACACAAATACACATACACATACATACACACACACTAATACATAAATACCTATACACCTCACATACACACAAATTCACACACATACACACACCCCACATATAAACACACATACACACACAGACAGACACACAAATACACATACACACACACATACACACATCTACCATAATGTGATATAACCCAGGTACATCTGCACCAGAGCCTGCACGGTGCTACTCAGAATCCTCTGGTCCTAGCCTCTAAAAAGAAGTGTACAGTGAGCTATACCAGCCCTGTTTTCTTTGCAAGGTAGACTACCTTGGGTATTTCAGTACAAGAAAAAATTGACTAGTATATCAATTAAGTCACGTTTGTGTATAAAAAGTAAGAAACCAGCAGTATAAAATAGTTTTCTCCAGATTTTGAATTGTTACCAGAAACTCTTGACATACACAGGGAAACTGTCATCTATTGGTAAATAAGCCACCACCTTGAACCACTTGGCTTGACTCTGGTTTTTCACAAGTGTGTGAAAGACAGAGACAAACTCGCTCCATCTTAGTTGTGGACAGCATCACAGACTTTGCCTGAGTAAATTCCCTAGTGATTTCAGTGAAAGTGTCTGATGTGTTTTGTCAACAAACTACCACCATTCATCCAACCCAGTGGAAGGAAGAATGGGGCCGTTGTTTGAGCATTATACATTCATAGACAGTGTGATTAAAGCGTCTTTATCTTCTAAGTAGAACAGCTCCTTATCTGTTTATTGTCGACAGTCAACTTTCAGTCATTGCGGGGAAACGGGAATGGGAATGGCTTTGTGATTGAAATCTACAAACAATCTAAAATTTTGCTCTGGTAAAAATGTTTGCCTTCAATGTCAAGAATCAAAAGGACAGATTTAAACCTCACCATGTATTCCTCCAGGTCTCCCCATGACCTGTGTTGTCATTGTCCCCATTAGCACAGATAATTGAGAAGTGTGTGTGTGTGTGTGTGTGTGTGTGTGTGTGTGTGTGTACCTTGTCATTAAGAGATGACATGTCATCCTTCACTCCCCTTCCCCAGCACAGACTGCTGCATATTCTTCATTGAGCTATTTATAGAAATGACTTACACGCTTAGGCACAAACTCCTTGCTATGTATATAATGGTTACATCCAATTTTGAAGATCAGCATTATGAGACTGCTCTCCGTAATGAGAGCCCTCCTGAGCAGGGAGGTTAATCTTCTAAGGGAGATGCTCCCACAAAACATGTCAGTGAGTTTTGTTCCATAGGGCACAGTTACATGTAATATGCGCGGTAACAAGGGCTATGAAGCGAAGGAGCATTTATGCTCAAACAGGTCAAAGACAGAAAAGGACAAGAGAAGGAACATGCTAATTAGGAAGCATTCACTTTTCCATTTTATTATCCTGTTGGTAATTTTGCCCTAAAAACTAGCCATCCTACCCAGCCTTAGCACTCTGCAGCAAACATGAACTAGGAAGGAAAGTTTGTGGAAAGGCTGAGAGCACCCCAAAAAGGCTGTCCTAAAACAGCAATGTCCAAAGAAACCCTCTGACAGGAGGAGAAGAGTGTCCTAGCTCTTAGTGGCTTCTGAAAGGCTCAGCTCCAAGCCGAAGCAGATGGAGAAATCATTTCAGATTTGGCCTTGGGAATAATTAACGAGTCTGCTGTGTTGATGCAAAACATAAGGCTGAGGCAAAGGCAGCGACAAGAGGAACGATTCCAAGACACGCACAAAACAGGAGAAAGAGTATAATTAATTCTTTCCCAGGTTTAAATAAAAGAATCTACCTCAAAAAAAATTGCTCGTATTCCATCATTTCATCCATGCACCTTCTGTCTCCTGGACTCCTCTTTGAGTCGTGTCATGGTCACGTTGGCATCTTCCTGAGAAGGTAGGGTGGCAGCGGCTCTGCAGTCCCATGGCCTGGACGCCCTCCCCCCAAGCTTTACCACTTTCCTTTGTCTATCCTAATGCAGAGCCTCGCTGCCAACCTGTATAAAATGGCACACTGGTATCCACCTCACAGGGTTATTAGTGAAATCGGATGGTGCCTATTAATGCCCCTATCAACAGCAGAGGATATGCGTGCTCTTCTTTCTCTGCTCTCTGGAGTATCTTTCCGGGGTATTCCAGCTGTGGTGGTTTGAATGAGAAGTGCCCTCATGGGCTCACATATTTGAGTCTCCTGTTGGCAGGCTCTTTAGGAAGGGTTAGTAGGTGTGGCCTTGTTGGAGGAGATAGGTCACTAATGTTTTGAAACCTCAAAACACTCCTTAGACAGTCTCTCTTTCTCTCTTTCTCTCTGTCTCTCTCTGTCTCTGTGTGTGTGTGTGTATGTGTGTCTATGTGTGTGTCTCTGTGTGTGTGTGCCTGTCTGTCTGTCCCTCTGACTGTCTGTCTGTTTCTGTTTCTATATCTGTTCTCTCTCTCTCTCTCTCTCTCTCTCTCTCTCTCTCTCTCTCTCTTTCTCTCTCTCTCTCTCTCTCTGCCTACAACTTGTGTATCAGATGTGAACTCCCGGCTACTGCTTCAACACCATGACTGATGCCTGCCTGCTTGCCCGCCACCATGGTCCTTGCCATGATGTCAGGGACTAACCCTCTGAAACTGGAAACAAGCCCCCAATTAAATGCCTTCTTTTCTTTTTTAAATTTTCTTTCTTTTATATTTTTAATGCTTTTTTTTTTTCTAAATGGCTTTGGTCATAGTACTCCTTCACAGCAATAGAGTAGTAACTAAGACACCAGCCTATAATCCGCCAGGATTTTCTAACACCGCTTCCTAAAGCCCTCCAGGGCCCACTTTCCCATCTTCAAAACAATGTCCCAAGCTGCACTCATTAAGCCTCTCGAAGCTTTATGCAATCAGTGATTCAGAACCCAGAAGCACAAACACCCACGCCTTTATACAACCAAATCCAAGAATGAGGATGGGTGGAGCCTCTTTGCTTTGGCTCCCTGGACGTGGGCCCTGCAAACAAGAGCATCTGAGAAGGTGCTAAAGGCAGCAGACAGAGTCTGGCCAAGACATCTTCTCGTCTCTCCTCCATCTGCTTCCAGGCAATGCCAGAAGACAACGAAGATTTCGCAGGTTGAAATCAGGAAGACATGCTTTTCCTCTTACTGAGTTTCATTTTTGTTTTGTTTCTTCAGATCACTTAGAATTTTAACCCTTCGAAGAAGAGCTGTGTTGGTAAGGATTTCTGTCCAGAGTGACAGGTTTCTTAAAAAGAATTTCTTATGAACTCATTCACTGGGATTTGAGAAAATGCTTGTGTAGATTTTAAGACTTACAATTTCTCATTCAAATGTTGTGCTAGTTTTAACCTGTCAAGTTATAAATATCCAAGTGAGATCTTCTCTATTTTTAAGAGGAATTATTTTCAATCAGTTGCCCTAAAAATAAAGTCAGGATACAAAGCCAGCAAACCTCCTCAATTCTCCGGCTGCAGTTTTTTTTTTTTTCAATAGCCCATCTCTCTATAGTTTATATATTCGTTGTGAATATGAAATAATAGCAAATTCATATAATTGCTATAACCAGTGGTGGAAAATTATTTAGCTTCATTTGCATCTTCACTCAGTAGCACATCAAACACCTTTGTGATAAATACTAATTACCTTTAGAATGTTCTCTGAGGGCAAATGGTAAAGATATAGGTAAATGTCTCTCCCATGGAAATCTCAATCCTGTGCTCCAAGATTCTGCTTCTCAGAATGAGGTCTTGGACCCAGGTGTCTGCATCATCTGGAAATCTGGTAGACATGCAAATTCCAAAGACCTGGGGCAGATCTACCAAATCAGAAAAACTAGGGCATCATCCAGCCATCTGCTTTAACAAGACTTCCTGGTGACTCTGAGGGACACTAGAATTTAAGGATATCTCTAAGACATCTTTTTTTCTAAAAAGTGTTCTGTTCATTTTCCTAAATAACATTGCAGGCAAGCAATAAAGACATTTTGAACATTTATCACAACTGAATTATGTAACCAGAAATAATTTTTTTCTGGTCTCAGGCAGGACTAACACAATGGCTCCTCGTGGAACCCTATTAGACAGCAAGCCCATGCCTACCTCTCAGGACGCAAAGGTCTCCTTAATTCTTATGACTGTTCCCAGGGACCCAGGATAGTAATTTCTAAACTTGCTGGTAACCAGAGAGAGTGTCAACTCTGTTTTTCTCTCCACAGGATCTCCAGGGGCCATTGTTCTGGCAAACATGTTACGTGTGATCTAGAGGTACTTTATCTGATGAGGCATATTTTATCATGAGAATCACAACTCAGGCACAATACCATTTTTTATAATCTGTTTTTGGAAAACTTGGATAAAGAAAGCATTCATTTAAGGAAGAATTTGAATCTGCTATTTTTCCTCCATGAGTGGTTAGTCTGCTGTATGACTTTTATAAGGCCAGCCAGCAGCCAAAGAGCTATTTATCTGAGTGCAATTTTTGATCCTAAGGAAGTCAGTTTTTCTTGTGAATCTTCAATAATAATTTAAACCTGGGCACAGTTTGATTTTTATCAACATCAAAAAGCTCGTGGAAGCAGTAGATACCGATAGAGGAAGGAAGATCACTGGGAGATTCCGGGCCGTTTCTAATGCTAACATGTCTTATTAGTCAGGAAAGTCAGTTCACCTCGATTATTTTATCTGTGAGATAGGATTTAATGAGGGTGGGGAAAGAGTCAAGGTAAACAAAACAGTGTATATAAAATTCTTCCCTGAGTTTAGACACACGCGTAACCACGATGTAACACCACCTGCTGCCAGGTGAAAACGGTCCAGCTCAGGCAGAGAAATCTTAGCCACCTTGACCAGTGGAAATGAAGCCAAAGCTTCACAAAGAGACAGGCAGGCTCTCTCTGTGTCCAGTCAAAGACACATTTGGCCGATTTATGCAAAAGATCTAGAACTTTCCCTTGACTAATCTAACCTTTCACAAAATGAGTATTTTTTCCTGCACTTGCAGTCACTAACATCTTTTAAATTGTACTAATGGTCTTTGATTAGTAATCATAAGCCCCTGCTGTGCTTTTAATGAGAATTCTAAACTAAACTAAATAAATGAGTTTTCATTATACTTCATATTTTTTTTTGAAAAATCAAATAGAGTAAGTAGAATTCTGAATGTGAAAGTTATAGAAAAATAGAAAAATATCCTAGGATTATGCCATGGTTTAATCATATTTTCGGCCCAAAATGACTGGACTCTTCTCTTTCCCCATCTAAATTCTATATTTATGTCAAGTTCGTTATGAATTTGCTTATGCCATAAAACTTCCCCCACTCTGCCATCCTGTAATGGCATCTTCTTTTCATTCCGTTATCTTATGCTCCATGGAAGAGATCATTAAGGTTCGCGCAACAATGATATTCACACATATGTTTCCAAACTCCACAAAGTTAGGTTGGGATCACAAGACCAATGCTGGCATTAAACTTTAGAGAAAATGTTGAATCAACAGTTGCTACCCTTCCTCCATTTCTCTGCTCCCCGAATGAGCGCCCTTCAAACTGCAGGGAGAGTTTTCTCAAACAACATATATGAACTACACCCCAGTATCCATCAGAGCCTGAGAACCACTCCTAGCAAATACTGACTTATTTATGAATGACAAATATACTTTAGTAATCTATGGCCACCTAATTTAGTAATGAATTTATTATTGTAACATAAGCTTACCTGGCCTCAATAATAGAAGTATGTAAGAATAGGTACTGAAAAAATGTTATTCACTATGTTATACTGAAGTACACACAAGTTCAGGCACAAGAAAAATAGCAAGCATCTATACGGTAACAAAAGAACAAATTTATAAATAAATGGGTAGATCAAAAACTGCTTTATAGGCCCATGGGTAGATATAGGTAATTAGGAAAGATGTGCAATAAAAGAAACTTTAATTCTCCCTGTAATAAAGAAATGAGAGAAATTTCAAAAAATGAATCAATTCTAAGTTCCCGTTTTTGTGCTAAAATGTAGTGGACACTTGCTTCATACCAAGCCCTGAGCTAATCGGTAAATTTAAGGGAAAAGTTTTACCAGATGAGAAAAGAGAAATATTCCTTTTTTTCCTTTTAAGAATTTTTTAATAAAATCTTTTCTCTTTTTACATAGCTGTCTCTGTTCCCATTCCCTTCCCTCCTCCTGCTCCAAGGTTCCCCCCACCCCATCCCCCATCCACTCCTTAGAAAGGGGAAGGCTTTCCATGGAGAATCAACAAATGGCCCTACACACATAGATCTACAGTGAAGGACTGGGCTCAGCTACCGGAGACCAGTCCAAGAGAGGGAGAAACTACAATATGAGCAAAAGGTCAAGACCATGATGATGATAACCACAGGAAGAGCTGACCTGAGTTAGTGAGAGCTCACTGGCTCTGGGCTGATCGTGGGGGAGAAGGGAGAACCTGTGTAGGACCAAACTAGGCCCACTGAATGTGGGGGACAGTTGTGAGGCTTGGGCAGTCTGTGGGGCCACTGGCTGTGGGACCAGGATTTATCCCTAATCCTTGAACTGGCGTCTTGGAGCACATTCTCTTTGGAGGGACACCTTGCTCAGCCCAGATATAGGGAGATAGGGTCTTGGTCTTGCTTCTAAGTGAAGAGTCAGACTTTGTACCAGAAATAGTTTATACAGAACCACAGAGAAGAGATACGATGAGCTTTATAATGTGTAACACAATTAATATTGAGATAGTTATATTAATATTGAAATGGTAAATATTAATATATTAATGGTTAATATTGAAAAGGTGGGAAATGCAATAGTGGTAGGAAACTAATAAGGAAATGAGATGAAATTAAGACACGCCTCGCACAGCACAGCCTAGAATTGTGAGTTCAATGTTTTATTTTTATTTTTTAATTTGTGTGTGTGTATGCTCACACGTGTGCACATGCACAGGAATGCAGATGCTCTAGGAAGCCAAAAGAGGGCAAGAGATTCACTAGCGTTGGAATTACAGGCCATTGTAAATCTCCTTCTGGGAATTGAACTCAGGTCCTCTGCAAACAGCTCAGCTATCTCTCCAGCCCCTTAAGGTATAAACAACATAAAGAAAACAGGAGATATATAAAATATACATCTTAGAAAGATCACCATTCTTATTTTTGTTTACAATGTGATCTAAAAAAGACAAATCTCAAATCTCAACTACGAGGGTCTTGTGAGTAAAGAGACATCGCTAGATGTAGTAGCTTAATAGTCAGGGCTCAACAACTGGCTCTCCAGAAAGCGCAACAATTGCTTGCAGCCATTGCAAGCTCCAAAATGATGTCACTGGACATGAAGCAGGGGAGAAAGAGTGCAGCTCTCCCACACAGCTGATAAGGACACAAAACCAACAGCCTATTTCAAGCTAGAAACCTATTGCAGCCTCCCAGTGTGCTGTACAAAGTTAATTCGTGGGGTCTGAGAGGATTTGGAGAAAAGGTATCAGGACGGAAGCACCCAGAGATTATAATACATACAATGTTATGTGTATGGGGCCTGCTTCTTATTCATAGGGGGAGGCACAACATCAATGAGAACACTTGCAAAGGAAGGTGGAGGCTAAGACTATCCCAAAGTTTACCTCTGAACTTGTTTTCATGGCTACTCAGAAGCCAAGTCCGGGAAGTCTAGAATCCTGAGAAAGGTATATGTGAAGTTCCTTCCCGCACTGTGTCCCCTTCACACACTCTGATTTTTGGTGAGTTTTCACAGCATTTTGATATAAATCTCTAGGTTGATTGTCAAGGATCACAAAAGGGCGTCAATTCCAGAATGCAAAACAGAATGGGTGAGCTGGACTGAAATGGGTGGACTTTTACCCCTGAAGAAAATGCTGTTGTCTAAGTGCTGAGTGGAATTTACAAAGATTTAAAAAAAAAAAAAAAGTCCCAGGGTATCTCTTTACTTTTTCTCCTCTTGAATTCTAATCCTACCTTTGGAGAAGACGAAGAGAACCTTGTCCCATGTCCGTCTTCACATAGAGCAGATCCAGCTTTACAGATAATAGTTTCCTGGGCAGCTGTTCAAAACCCGAAAGTGGGACAGTAGAGATCCAAGAGGGACCGTTTCTGAAAGCATGCTTATTATAGCCCACCAGGCATATCATCTGGAATGGCAACAAAAAGTCTTTCCAGAGAAATGTTCATTGCTTATTTTATAAACCTCCCCAAAGCACCTGAAGGCTAATTCTATTCTCACCCGGAGTTCAAAGCCCGACTCTCAGACAGTGGGGTTTGAAGTAGAAAAAGTAGGATGGGACAATTGCTCTCCTTTGAAGTGCAGAGAAAGGAGAATCATTTCAGGGGCTTGCAGCACACTCACAGAGCCTTCTCCCACTCAACAGCACCACAATCAAAGGGCACGGCTGAATGAAGCTTTAAAAACCTTAGGTAAAAATTAATTTGCTTCCTCTCAAATTATAATTCTTTCCCAATGCGGAAGGTCCATTTCCACTGTGTGAAAACAGACCTAAATTATTTAAGAAGCAAAGCAAAACATTATTATTGCATATATCTGGAGTGGCTGAAATATTTTTTTTCAGTAGCTCTGTTCCCAAAGGAAAATAAATATGTACATTTTAAGCTCTAGAGATCTGGGGATACAGGATTAACATGCTTTGTTACAAAGGACCACCATCACAGCATCCTAGGGGGCTGTCCTTTTACCCAGGCACAATGCCTTGTCTGTGCTCCTAACCCACTCGGGGGCAGGGAGGGGTAGTTAAATAAATCTCCCATCTTCCCTTCTGTGCTCTCCGGCACATCTTTTCACAAGGCGACAACTTTATTTAAATTGCACATGCTTAGAGCTAATGATTCTAACCTGACTCTCAAGAAGTTAGAGCCGCTCTAGAAATGATGCAACCCTGGTAGCGTCAAGAGAGTACAATGTATTTAACTATTAAGTCAAGTGATTTCAATATAAACTCTGTGTGTGTGTGTGTGTGTGTGTGTGTGTGTGTGTGTACTCTTACTATTTGTGTGTGCATATGGATGCAAGTGTGGACCCACATGTGTGGAAGTCTTCCTTAATTGCTTCCCACCTTTCCACTTAGTTGTTGGTGTTGTTTCTTTTTGAGACAAGGTCTCTCGCCGTATCTGGAGCTCACTGATTCCGTTTGATTGGCATCACTGCAAGCTTGGATCCTCCTCCTGCAGCCTTTCCAGTTCTGAGATTATAAACGTGCCACCGATTGCCTCCCTGGCTTTTACGTGAGTTTCTGGGGACTGAACCCAGATTTTCATGTTTGCCCAGGGAGCACATAACCCACTGTGTCATCTCTCAGTCCTAGGTGAAAACAAGGTGCAATTTCTCGGGTCCACAATATTAAAAGGCCCACATTCCTGGCACTGGATCCGATCAACTACCATTTCAAATCAGGCTTTGCATCTTAATCAGACACTGTGCACCCTCGGATCTTTCTATTCTTTCAAAGGAAAAAAAAAAGTGCTTCTGGCTTTGGCCAAAATCAGAAAATCAAGACGGGCGTTGACTGAGTGGATGGCTTAGCTGGGAGAAAAGCGAAGCAAGGGGAGCTGCGAGATCAAGTGGCCATTAGCTCAGAACTTTAAAGCGGCGTGTGAGCGAGTTGTACGTCTCTTGTGTTGCACATCTCCCGAAGCCCACTGATCTCAGCATGATTGACATTTATGAGAATGACCTTAAGGTAGGTGTGCGGTTGATGTTTTTGTTGCTGGTTTGCTGCTTCCATGACTTTAAGGGAAGTAGTTTGAGGTGTCAGTTGCTGAACTGCTCATCTACCCCCGGCCAGCAGGAACTGAGCACTAAACTAGAATTCCTACCTGTCTTTGACAGGTTACTAGACTAGCTGGCTGCCCTCGGAGCGCAGTGCTTTCGGGTGTGACTTCCTTGTTTTCTGCTTCCTCCGTATCCCTCCCTAGATCTGTCACTTTTCCCATCAGGGCTACTGCCAGATTGTTAGCCTCGGATCTGCTTAATGTCACTCAGCTGAAAACGGACCTCAGCAAACATATTGGGCAGTCTGCGAGAAGTGGTGGACATGAACAATTTAGGCTTAATATCTGTCAGGGAAAGTTAGGACCATCTGGAGAAGGCAGTTAATGGCCGCCATTAGAACAGCATGCAATACTGGGCTTAACTGTAGTCTTCCAGACTCAGTTTAACAAATACAAGAGAACCAAGAGGGCATTTGAGCAACACTGCCCAGTAGCCCCTGAGGTCCTGATAGAAGGGTATCAAGTCTCACCTGGCAGTAACTAAAGTCTCCACACACTGTCACTCTCTGACAACCATCTAGGGAGGGACAAACATGGGAGAGGATTAAAGTAGTTGCTACAGAAATTAACTGTGTTCTGTCTTACATTCCCTCTGGCAAAAGGAGGGTTTTTGCCTGAGTTACTAGGACACAGAAATCTGCTCCTGACCATAGAGAGCTGATGGCTCCTTCCAGGACTCCTGCAGAGTGGACTGTCAGAAAAGAACCCCTATTAATTCATCAGCGTTAGCCTGGGGATCAGCTGCGAGAAGCAAGATGCAGGAGGATGGAAGCTTTTTATCCAGACAGAGTTCAAAGACGGAGATTCATCGTACATAGCTATTCGGGTCAAAAGGAGATGACCCCAAATCATGGAAATCATTTCCGAAGACATGTATTAATGCTTCTAAATAAATAAATAAATAAACTAATGCTACTGTGGTGTTTAGTGGTTGGTCATTTTCCTCGTTATGCCGCGATTGAGTTTCAGAGGAGTTACGCATTTGGTCTTACAGATGGAGAGCCATAGGAATGGAGCAAGTGAGACTGCATATGTTTTGAAGAACAGACATCATCCCGGCATACGTAGTGACAGCACCATTGGCTGACTCTTATGGTGATTTTGTTTGTTTTGTTCTTTGATTTTTTTTTTTTAAGCAGCAAAATCATTGGTCTAAGCAACAACAGAAACACGATTTTATATATAGTCAAAACCCCATTATCTCAAAAGCAGGAAGGATTCTTGGGTTTGAGATTAAGCCTGAAGTTTTTATGGTCTGTTTACTTAAAAGAATGTTGCCCTGTACCAGTTCAGGAACACTGGCACGAAATGAAGAGCCACATGTTCCATACGCACATCTAAGATGGAAAACACATTGTGTGCCTGCTGTCACTGCACACAGCTTTTCCATGGAAAACTTAATTGACTACAGAACCCGTTTCTGATGAACTGAGACAGAACATGCTTCTCAATCCAGACCATTTCAATCAGTGTCTTGTAAGCTGAATAAACCCTAGTGGAAATCACGCGTGGTATTCTTATCAGAAATACCTTATCCAACAATAGTCAAACAGTTTTATTATTTAATGAGTAAAAGGGATGCCCAGAAAGATGGCTTCTCAAGCCCTGCCCTGTCCCTAGCAACAATATCCGATTTCAAAAATTGCCACTAAGACAAAACAGAAATCTTCCAAGAAGTCTACATACATGAACAAACACTCAACCAAAACGGAACAAGCCCTAGGCTTTGGAGTGGCCATGAAGTGAAGTTATGGCCATGCTCAGTGGCAGAGCCAGGAACACGGAGCTCAAGAAAACCTTTTAGTCAACTTTTAGTCAAGCTCCCTCATGAGTCTGACATACTCCTGCAGACTGGCAGTCCTCACCGATTGCAGGCTCAGTGAGAAGACATGCTGTATCAACACTAGTCTCCAACCCAGCTTCAACGACATATACCACTTCTGCCTGGAACTTTACCAATGCAGGACACATCAGTTTAATGGCTGGAATGACAACTCAACATGCTCTCTCCGAGGTCTAAGAGTGCTGAGTCCTCTTCATTTCCTACATAAATCAATACACACTCCAGTCTTTTAAGTTCTCTCCGACTTTGCCATCTAAAAGCAGTGATGCTTCACCACAACAGCGATGCCTTCCCCTTGCAGGGCCCTGCAAGTTTCCGCTTCTGAATCGTTTCTGTAGGAATGGAACATAAATTCCTAGAAGTGAGAGGACCGACTGTGTATGTTGCAGTTAGTAGGAATCAGCTTGGCATTTAAACTTTTGTTCTCTTCCAAAAATCATTCAGTTTTCCTTCCACGGTGGTGTGGATGTAGAGACGAGCTTTCGGAATTCAGAAATTCTTCATCCTGCCCTCTGCCAGTTGTGTTTATTATGAAGAATATCTATTCCTGAGCAGTTCTGTAAGAGTTATGATCCTAATGGTTCTGCTCCATGAAGTTTTAGCTATACCTTCAGTATCACAAACATCTTATGTCTACTCACCCACTAGCAAATCACCTCTGTAGCACTTTGTAAGTTAAGGATTACTCTATACCTCATCTCTCAAAAGCAAAGAAGAGTATGAACTTGTTAATGACAGAGAAGGAAGTAAATGTGCTCTCCCTAACCATACTTAAAGGGTTGTATAGTTCCTTCCTCCAAACTGAAAGAGTCTGCACTGGAGTAAGGTTCCCTAAGGCTTAGGAAGTGCTTGCCACTTGAAGGTTCAGCATGTAAATATACTAAGCAGTTTCAGGAAATTCCTGAAACTCACAAGGTACAGAAAGTCCCTCCAGTGTTACACAAATATTAATGATTTCTGGGAATATAGACTCTAGGATTTGCCCTCTAGAGATGCAAAACTTCACCCATGCTAAGATTGACTTTTTTCATGATGCGGGTACCTGTGAGTCATTGGCGGGACAATCCTGATACGACTACCTTTCCCCATGTGGTGTGGGATAGTATACCTCCATTCTGGATGATATCCATTTCTGCATCCTTCCTGAAATGCACTTTAGAGCATGCAAATCAGTCCATGCCATCCAGAAATAGGGCATATTTGAAGAGAATCTCTCATTGCCCTCTTGGGGACAATCCTGATATGACTATCTTTCCCCATGTGGTGTGGGATAGTATGTTTCCACTCTGTGCAATATCCATTTCTCCATCCTTCCTGAAATGGATTGTAGAACATGCAAACCAGGCCATGCCATGTAGAAGTGGAGCATATTTGAAGAGAATCCCTCGTTGCCATCTCCTTCCACTTGGTAAAAGGTAATATGTCTCCCCAGTGAGTGGGTTCTGCCCAATTAATATGGGGATGCTCCTTAAAGAGCTGGTAGTCTGAAGAACATACTGTAGTCCCTGAACATAAAGCGTATGTGAGGGGATCATAAACAGACTGTGATGTCAGTGGTGTCGTCTTTGCTCTCAGTGCTAGGCCATGCAATTGAGGGTCAGGTGTCTTCCCCAAAAGGACTTACCCTGTGAAGAAGGAATTATAATGAGAAAACCATACAGTTAGATTCCTCCATGTTAGCCTCTGGTTTGGAAAATAAGTTGGACAGACAAGAGAATAGATAGAGCGATGGCTTGGTGTTTCTTATGACTGATATGGGGGATCAAAAGGAAAGAGAATATAAATTAGATATTTGTTAAAAAGGCTCTGTTGGGATCCAAAAGTTTGGGTGGGAG
>NC_022021.1:32942677-32960490 GCF_000317375.1 Microtus ochrogaster | reverse complement strand
AAGAAGAAGAAGAAGAAGAAGAAGAAGAAGAAGAAGAAGAAGAAGAAGAAGAAGAAGAAGAAGAAGAAGAAGAAGAAGAAGAGGTGAAAACTATAGAAGATGCCTTCAGATCTAACCTTTAACATGGAGGGAAGGAAAAAAGGGAAAAAAATCCATGATTCAGTATGTAGGAGCCTTGAAAATGGCTAAGAGTTGATGTAGGAGGTGCTTCTGTCTGTGTTGTTTTCATTGGTTAATAAAGAAACTGCTTTGGGCCCTTGATAGGTCAGAACTTAGGTAGGCAGGGAAAATTAAATGGAATTCTGGGAGGAAGAAAGCAGAGTCAGAGACGTCATGGAGCCACCAGAGACAGACATGTCAAATCTTTCCTGGTAGGTCACAAACTCGTGGTAATATACAGATTAATAGAAATGGGTTAAACCAAAATGTGAGAGTTAGTCAATAAAAGGCAAGAGATAATGGGCCAAGCAGTGTTTTAATTCATATGGTTTCTGTGTGGTTATTTCGGGGCTAAGCTAGCTGGGCAGCTGGTATGAACAAGCAGCTCCTCTCCCCTGCAACAAAGAGTAGGAAACCACTAGAGTCAGAGAGCTCACTACTTCTGTGCTACTTGAGAAGGGAA
The DNA here is from genome assembly GCF_000317375.1 of Microtus ochrogaster. NCBI lineage: Eukaryota > Metazoa > Chordata > Mammalia > Rodentia > Cricetidae > Microtus > Microtus ochrogaster. Next base: position 32,959,868 of record NC_022021.1, on the reverse strand, counting down.
AGATTGTTAATCAAGAAATGAAAGGTGTATCAAACCCCTGGCTTCTCAGTCTATGGAGCATGGTCCAATAGAAGCAGTTTGAGTGCTGTGGATGCAGAGAAATTGAGTAACATAACTACATCCCTCATGTCTGATCCAAGTCTGCATGGCCTGAGGCAACAGGAGGAACATGAGTCCCTGATTGGCCAGCTCATACAACCATCAATCACATTTGGTTATTGTCAGCTGAGGTCCCCATGCAGATCAAGGACTAGAAGATAGGCATTACTTGGAGAACTGGGGTTGAAGGAGGCAGGTGTTTGGTGGTCCTTTCCACAGGATAAATAGGACTAGATTCACAGTATCTGATTTTCTGTTGAATCAGCAAGGACCTCAGGGACAGTAGGGAGCTTTGGTAGCTCTCAGAACTCCAAAGTGCCGAAATGATCTTTATTAAAGAGGAGAAGCTTTGACAGTTCTGAATTACTTTGATCAGCATGTGAATAGGGTTCGTAGAATGCAAACCTAATCAACAAGGGATGAGAGATGAGAAAAGAAGACAAAGAGGTCTGTCCAAGGCACTAAGAAGCAAATGTGGCAAGATTTGTATTGAACTGGAATTTCTAGGGGGATAAAACTTAACAGGAAACCAAATGCTGTGCCTTGGAGCTTCTGGAAGCCTTTAAACCCAGAACAGTAGCTCATAGAAGAGATTATTGAGCCTGCCCTAAAGGTAGACAATTGTGCCTCCAGAATACCACACAGAGCACATGGAATGGGGGATAAAGATTGCTCACACAGGCCAGGATTTTCTCCTTAGCAGGTGTGGCTGGCAAGGGTCACAGTGCTAGCCCAGAGGCTGTCAGAACCAGGAAAAAAACTACAGTGGCAACCACAGCAATTATGAGCACGCCTTTATTCCCCCGTGGGACTGAGCCACACCAAGTAGTGGCAAGGAAATGCACAGTAGCCTTGCAGCAACAGCAACAGAACCCCTGGATGAGGCTCTTACAGATGTGTAAATGCACACGAATAGGTAGTTGGAGAAGCTAAAAAGAAGATAGCCTGTGTGAGTCAAAAGGGAAGCTATTGACTGAGTCTTGAGTGACAATTCTCAGGGTAGGAGTGACTTACTTTCCTACAGATTGTTGGATAGGGACCTGTTGGCCCTAAAGCCCACTAATCATAAAGGCTATTGGCATTGTTATTGGTTGCATCCCAGAACTAGATGGTAATTCCCTGATACTGAAGATGCCACACATCTGTGTGGGATATGGAGATATGGAGAGAATGGTCTGAGAATGAACCAGAAATTCCTTCCCTGCTAAGTGGCTTTTATAACACTAGGAGTAAGGCTGGTGGCTTCCAAGGGAGAGTCTGACTCATTCAGATGCCTGTAAGTCTGCACCTCTTGTGAAACATCACCCTTGGTGGGGTGGGGTCTATGACAATGCTGCTACCATCAAGTCACCCAGGCTCCTATAACTCCTCACCACCCCCCAATAAATTTCCTGACTTACTAAGCTAGACTTGTGTGGAATCATTTCTTTGGTCAGTCATTGAGGATGCCCTAACTGTGGTTATCAAATGTTTGTTCCCGTCCATCGAGGAAAGGTCACAGAACATACAGAGAAACTCAAGACGTTAACCTGAATAGGTAACAAGCTCTCCAAACTGTCTTCTGTTAAATTATGCTCTATGATAGAACTCCCTATGTGGTGTTGGGGGAAAAGGAGATGGGATAAGATAAGAGAAGGCAAGAAAGAAGAGTGGGGATCAGGGGAAAGGAGAGAAGGGGGGGGGAATAGAGAGAGAAGGTGTGTGTAGGGGGGAAGAATAATGAGAGTTAAAAGGGCAAAAATATAGAATCAGTTATTGAGAAAAAAGAACAGCTTACTGATGTAGTGTGCTGTTTAAATTAGCTTAAAGAATAGAAAATATTTTAACATGTAGAGATAGAAAAGAATTTCAAGTAAAAAAAAAATTAAGGAAAAACAACAAGAAATGCCAACATCCATCAGAAAGGCTACTAATATCTGTTAGTCTAGATCATTTTTGTGAAGATGCTGGATAGAAAAGATAACAAAATAATAATCAGTTAATTCCAGGTTATGAAAAAGAATATACCATGTCTAGAAACCCTGGCATCTTAATAAAGGATTTTAAAAATAAAACTCTAATGAACAGTTTTACATCTGGGGCAAATGCCTTCCTTGAGGAGGTAGAAGGCCTATGTTGATCATGCAGAACAGAGAGCCATCTGTGGTATTAGTGCAATAAGATATTAGGCAAGTCTAAGATGAACCACAGGCCCTCAGGGATTGCGAAACTAAGGAACATGAAGACAGGAGTAAGGATAAGGGCACTGGAGTTTGTGGTTATTCTTTTGAGCATCAAGGAGAATAGGGAGGTAATTATCTACTGAAGTATAAGCGAGTTAAGGTGAAAATCAATTAGTTCGGCTTTTGAGTTACTGGGTTGATGCCTTTATCACTATAGGGTTTGGAAATATGGAAATTTGACTCCCATAGAGCCAAATAAAGGTATATAGATTCTGGAGAAATCACTTGGGTATTATGTACCAATTGCAAAAAAAACAACAACAAGAAAAAAAAACCAGCATTTGACTCTGAAAATTAAACCCACGTGAGGTTTACTTCTGGGGTGACAATCTAGCTGAAAATAGAATGAATGCAATTTGGTCAATGAGGCAAGATTTTTGCCATCGTGAGACATAACACTCTGGGGCAAATGGCCAAGGTGCCTATTCAGCATACCAAAGTGGACCTGGTCACGAGGGTCTCCCAGTATCCCTCAGTTTCTACCTATTACAGGGTATGGTTGGCACATCTCGCCCCTACCCTGACCTCTCCAGCCCAAGGGCTAGCCTAGCCTTCCCCCAGCTTCCCTTCCCTATATAATCCAGCCATTTGGGTTACCCAGTCCATTTAGTATGCCCTTTATCCTCCTGCCCTCTTGGTCTCCTGGCCTCCTGGCCTCCTGGTCTCCTAGCTCTTTCCTGGCCCCTCCCCGATTCCTCTCAGGCTCAGGGACACGTTCACTTTGGACTCTCCCAGATGTCCCTGCCTCTGGCTGTGGTCTCCCTTACATCCACAATAAATCTTCTCCACGGTACATAGGAACTGTCATGTGTTCTTTTGTTTAAGTTTTATTTTATCTTATCCATTTTTTTTTCATTCACAGATCATAATACCTGTTTGGAAAGGTTGGAAGCCAATCCAGTACTAAGAGCTGGGATAAGGTAGGTCTGGGCGTATTCTGTGAGCACGCATATTAAAACCACGTCCAGAAGGTGTCCTGGCTGCTGGCCCATGAGCAGCCTGCACGTTCACCCTCCTCAGTTATAATAACGGCACTCAGCCTCGCGCGGCACGTTTGCATTCTTGGAAAGAAGTTAATTTCCAAAATTAGATTGTTCTTCTAAAAGGTTTCTGAGTCCTGCAAGATAATTAGGAAGCCAAACCTCAAAACAGAATCTGATGTCACCCACTTTGCTTTCACTCGCAGAGAGCGGCTTTTCAGGGAGGGTGGGACCGAGAGATGATGGTTTTACATTTCGGTGGAGACTGCTATCAGTCGAATGGTTTATTTCTCGTGGGACCTTGCTCAAAACCATTTAGAAATAAAGACAAGACCAAATCTTGATCATTTCAAAATGATAGCTTATTGACAGATACACTAAGGAAGGAGGATTTGGAGATGCTAGGTTTTGACAGGACAACTACATAGTTAGGGGCTAGCTCTAACACCGGTTTTGTTGATACTGCAAAATGTCCAATTGCTGCAACATTTTTGTTTCTATTTGGAGCAAATGCTAAGTGAGAAGTGACAGGATGCTGTGCCTTCAAGAGAAGCCTGTGCCTGCTGGAGAAGTCTGCTGTTACCACCAAAACACACTTCACCAGCTGAGGCTGGCGTAGTGGAGACAAGCTGAGTCCCACCTGGAAGCTGAAGTGGTTTCTCTTTAGAATTCTAGGAAAAAGAGATACCGCAGGGGGGCTGCCCTCAAACTGTGTTGCAGCTGCACGTTTTGAGGAGCATAACTTGGGACCCCTCTCATTGTCTGAGACACAACAGGTTCATAACTGCTATGGCTAAGATCCCCCCGGTCTGGAGCCTCCCCCGCCCCCCAGCCCCTTTCTCTATTCACCGCCTTCTGGTCCTCAGCTCACTTGGGAAGATTCACCACAATTTCTCCCCACCCTGTTCTCCTGCTGCCCCTTTCCCCTTTCATGATTCACAACATCTGAAGCCACTTTCTGCTTGCCGGATTCAGCTTTCCAAGCATCCATCCCTCTCCCAGTGAGGTTCGAAGTTGCGTGAGGAAGAGTGTACAGTCCTGTCTCACTTTGTCCAAGAGTCCCACAAGCACCAGGAACTACCGTTCTTAATCTTCTTCCTGGAGCGAGGTTTTTAAATTCGGCACCAATGTGAGGATAAACCACTTTCTGAGGAATAGTAAGGCATACAGTGACGTTCCGAAGGGAATGTTTCTTCTTTTAGGTAAGGAAGGGAAACAAAACCAGTCCCCGGCGGGTAGCGGGAGGGCGATGCACAAAATAGAACATTCCTCGGGGTCTGCATTATAAACTCCGAGGCGGTCAGTGGTTTAGAAAAGGCATTCCTTCTGAGTTTCATGATAAACGAGGCCAGCTATGAACAGCGCATCAGAACCACAGGAACTTCGGGATAACTGCACAACAGCGTGTGGGGTTTTCAATCCCTCTGTCCCGGGATCGTTTGAGGTTTATTAGTAAAAGAACCAGAAAACCCAGGCACACAGTATGTTTAAAATTCTTTGTATCTTAACTCTGGCCACATCTTTGAAAAACTGTTAGCCTGTTCATGGTTCTTTGCTTCCTCTTTAGCAAGTGGTGTTCCCAGTCCACTGGAGTAGAGAAGGGTGAGGATCCTTCTCCCGTAATCTTCACTTCCAATTAACCTATAACAGGAGGGTTTTTCTTTCTCTAGCTGTGCCTCAGCTCCCGGCCCCACCTCAGGCAACGCAGGCAGTTGCTCTGGAAAAAAAAAAAAAATAGGGACACTTTCTGTGCCTAATTGGAAGCGAGAGTCCGCATGCCCACTCCTTCTCTGTCTCCAAGCTGCAGGAGACCTGCAATAGGGCAGCTTCCTCCCTCCCTGCAGCGCTGAACTTGTGAGAAAGCCAGAAGAAAATACGAGAGGACTAAAATAAACCACCGACCAAATGTAATAAAGACATGGCTAGGACCGGCAGCGCTTTGACCGGCATCGTTTCTAAGCACTCCCCATTATCCTAACGGAGGAAACAGCAAATGATCCGAAGCGCATTTATGTTTCATTAAGGCAGACAGCTGCTGTTTGGAATCAAAAGCTGGGGTATCTTTCTGTAGGTTTTCATTATAAATTTATACTTACCAAGGTTCCTTGAGAACCCAGAGAGGCAACCTCAGTCGTTTCTTATTGCAGCTATAGCCAACTACCCTGGGCTTAGCAATTTAAAAGGCAAAAAGGATCTCACCCTTCTGGAGGCTTGAAGATTAAATTGAAGGCAATTGCAAGCCTCCACTGCTGACCCTTCCTGTGTTTTAGGGAAGAATTGGTTTCTTAATTTTCCCAGCTTTTAATCACTATCTGCTTTCCTTGGCTTATGGCTTCTTCTGCTGTCTTCAAAAAAGAGGACTCTCACCTCTGGTTCTGCAGCCACATCTCTTTTGTCTCCTTGTATTTGTAACAACCCTTAGGATCACATCCTGCGAGCACAGTCCAGGACACTCTTCCCGTCTTACAGTCCATAGCCACGCCCTTCAAAATCCCCTTTGCTGTGCAAAAATACCCTATTAATAGGACACTGGTGTTCAAATATAGGCATCTTTGGAATGCAATTATTCCGACCACCAAATTCGATCTTGAGCGTAGGTAAAAGAGAATTCATTACTACATAAGTAAGCCAGTGTTGGCTGCCATCGAGTCTGCATTTCGTGGATGTGTCCGTATGTTGTCACAGAGCACCTCAGAGAGGACCATATTTCCCAGTGAGGTAGGAAGCCTGAAGTCAAGGTGTAAGATGGTTACATCCTCCAAACTGCCAACTTCTCATTATGCCCTCGCTCACATGACTGGGAGAAGGTCACAGTGACCATTTCTATGAGGTTTTGTGAGGGCGCCAATTTCAGGAAGCATAGCCTGTGATACCACTCACTAGAGATTACACCAACACACTAGGGATTAGGGGTTTGCATTCTGTTGTGAAAGGGATGAACATGGATGTCCACTCCATCACATCAGGTCGACAAGAAAATGAAACCACATGGTGTTTTAAGTTGTAAGATAACACAGAAATGTTACCAAACGTGGTCTCCCTTCTACCCCAAAGTGTTTTTTTTTCTCCTTTCCTTCTGTGTTATTTGAAGACAAAGAAGCAGAAATAAGGAAAACAGCCATGCAACTTGTTTTGTATGTGGACATTTTTCTTCAGTATAATCTAATCCACATTTTTTAAAGGAAAGAAAACTTTTTTAAAAAAAAAAAAGATGTTAATGTAATGTCTAAAACTATAAAACTGGAGTCTCATCATTTTTACAGGACAGAATTTTCCTATCGTTATGTTCTGGGTACTTCTTTTACCAAACACAGTTGCAGTGGACATATAAGCTCAGGAAATACTAAGAAAAATCCAGCAGATTAACCAAGGTGATTTAGATATATTGTGTTGATTTAGGTATCAATGTGCTCGGAGAGATTACTTTCACTGATCGCAGCAGCTAAAAAGAGTGTGTATTAATCAGCTTGTGTCTGCGGCTCTTGGGGGGACAGAGGAAGTAGATAGAGATGGAGAATTATGAAGAGAACAAAAGGAGCATTAGTCAGCTAGGTAGAAATAAGTAAACATCATAAATTAGGTTAATAACAGGACTCCAAATCTTCCCTTCCCTCCTACCTCGGAGAAACCTTAAACTGAAAACAAAAACACTGTGTGCATAGCCACATAAATTCACTTTAACATATTTTCTACCCCATATCAACCAAAATCATTCTGCAAAGTTGTTATATGAACCCTAGGAGAAGGTCTAAATGAAGTCTTTAAATTTTCAGCCTATTTAATTCCTGGTCGCATCCATCTGAACTTGTTCTGTTCATTTGGAAGTAGGTGCACGGTGATAGAAAGAAGACAACGTAGGTGTGTGGGTAACACAGGAGGAAGGCCTACCTCTTTTGCAAACTGACTTCTGACCAGCGGCTTGCCTCAACATGCTTCGGAGGCCTTCATGTTAAGGAAAAATATTTAAATGAGTTAAAAGTCACGTTAGTGAGTCAGAAATGATGCATGCCTCTCTCTTATAATGATAGACGTAATTTCTCCATTGATGATGACTATATGTGCTTGGATTGCATGGGAAAATGCAGACGGTGCCAGTACTGTGAAGTTAATACTACTAGGAATTGTAGATACATGATCTAGTAAGAGAAACTGGCAAGCTATAGTCAGCAATGCATATCAGCCTACCAACCACTTTATAAATAGTTACTGGAACGCTGCCATACCCATCTGTTTACGTATTGTCTGAGACTCAGTTGGGGTTACAGTGGCAGACTTAAATAGTAGTGAAAGAGACCATAAGGCCTGCAAACCCTAAAATATTTACTGACTCTCCAAATATTTAAAAAGTTTCCTGTCCCCAAATAATAAAAGAAAATTATGTAGAGCAAGGGATAAATTCTAAATCAAGCAAAAAATGGAAAACACAGCTTAACTGATCCATGATTTCACTGATCCATATTATTGTGTCTTATAGATAGAGGGGTATCTAGCAAATAGTTCATTATACAATTTTCTCAATTGATTTTATTTTCTGTAACAATAGGTAATCTGATATTGCTTCTACTATTAAGGTAAATCAGCATAGACATGACACTGTGATAATAAACAAACTCCTGTATATATGTGTGTATGTATGTATGTATATATGTATGTATGTATGCAAGCATGCTTGACTTAGAGGAATATGGCATGATCTGGAGATACAGCCCAGGCTGGTGTTTAACTTACAGCATTCTCCTACCTAAGCTGTCCAAGTTTCAAGTGTCATAGCTCTACACTTGGATCAGTTTCTCAAATTTTAATGAGTTGTAACAACAGGGCTTACTCATCATACCCAGTGGGTCGACTGGGGCCTTCACGTGCCTCTTCTTTAGGACCCAAACTAGTCAAGACTTTTCCAATGGAGAATCAGTGATCACATAAAGAGGAAAACACAGCCTAGCAGAAGACACACTGTCTTTCAAAGATTCTGGTCAGAAAAATACATCAGCTCTGACCATTTCATCATTCAAAGCAAGCCATACGGTCCTGCCCAATATCAAAGTGGGTGAGGTGATTCTGCCACATGCCCCAAGGGAGGAGAGCCAGAATGTCTGAGACAGGCTCATGTTACAGTTAGGGTAAGCCTGCCAAGAACAATGAGACTTAGCTAGACGCTTCTGCTTGCAAAGGCTGTGCACCAAATATGGTACCCCACACAAAGTATGACTCCGTAATTCCAGTGTAATTCACTAATATTCAGACTCTGTGGCTCCAAAGCCATCGAGGGAACATTGGAAAAGGCACTCTACCCCTCCAGCAAGTTGTGGAATGAACAGTTCCTCAACAGACTGGGCAAGAGCTCCTCCAACTAAAATGTTACTTCTCACTTCTTGAACTCTTGAACCTCTCCAAATTCCATTTATTTAATATTCAAAATAACTCCTTGGTCTCTTGCAGTACTGAAAAATAGTAGCTGAAGGATAGCTGTGGTTTTTTTCTTTAATTAATGTCTATAGAAATTTACTTGCCACATTGAGCAAAACATACTTCTCTAAAAATCATTTTTAATGCATTGAAATCATGGTCTATTTTAGTTTCTAAAATTACTTTCTTGCATTTTTTTTAAAAAAAGCAAACAATCAAAATAGAACTCACAAATGATGTGCCACACTCTTTTCATTTAAAAAGCTATTAAAATAGAATGAACTTGGCTTTACTTAACATATTCCATTTACATATTAGTTACTTAACATAATTTCGCTTTATTGGAATGGTCAAACATAATCAAGGAATTTATGCTGAGGCTCCCACTTGAAAGGTACATCTTCAAATCATAACTAGTAGAACTTCCAACACTACCTATCAAAATTATAGTCATTTTAAACTTTTTTAAAATAAAAGGAAGACCCCTTTGAGCCTAGCCAGATAAATGACCTTCTGTATCTATAGAAAATCCTTTCTATTTAATCTTAAATTCTAATTACAATTAACATTTAACGTATAGTTATGAAATGACTCTAGATCATCAGTTTACAGGATTTTCTGCAATGAGAATGAAGAAAAACAATGCACCAATCAAATAAAGACTGCTTTCTCAGTCAGATAGAAGTTGGTTTTATTTAATGCAAGATTATTTTCAGTCTGAGTATCTTCACTATTGATAAAATAGACTGTGGATGGGATCCGCTAGCTAGAGGGACCATATGCATAAGAAACTGCTTGCAGGGAAGATGACATATGTCATCCCATGTGCCAAATACCATCCTAGATCTGGAAGTGACAATTTCTCATATACACTGGCACTTGGAGCTCAGCAGCTATGAATTTATTCTTCTCCACGAGTGCTCAGATGACATTATGTGAGTGTATATGAAAAGCTGGGTGGGAGATACTCTGGCAATTAGCCCTATTAGCTACATTTTCTTTTTCATCTGATATCTTTTATTGAAGATGCTCATGACCTCTTTCTATGGTATATTGCAAATGTCAGACACATGCTGACATTCTGTACAATCTTCTAGTTCCCAAGAAACATAAAACTATTTCTGCATATATACTCAAAGCACATATGTATTTTGCTCTTTTATAATAAAATGTAGTTCTCTGGAAAATCAGGTTATCTAATATATGTATATATGTTGTATAAATATATATCATATATACCATTCTAGTCAAATCACACACACAAAAGATATGCTGAGAGCTAACTGCTGTGTTTATTAATGACTCTCTTCATCAAACATTTATCATTTAAAAATAGCTACTACTCAGGGTTATGGTAAGTTATATTGGATGAAATGAATTCTGACATAGTGAGGATTTCTGATCAGTTTTAGTTGACTGGTTTTCACTGTGGAGTTCCTATGGAAATTGTTCAGCTTATGTTGATGCCACCTTCATTCTCTTCTGGGTCACTTATGGTTTTCCAAAAAAAAATTAATATTAACACTTACTAAATTTCAGACAGCATATGAGCAAGTACCCCACCCACCCCCATACATACGAACATTAGTCCGGATCATGGCTGTCCCAGTGTCAGCCTCCAGTGCAAATTCCCAGGCTAAGGCCTTTCAGCACGAGATTTTCTTCTCTAAAGACAACGAAGTAAGAGTGAACACTTCTGTGTGCAAGCCCTGCCCCTCAGGAGTTACAGAGAGCTACAACAGAGGAAGTAGAAACGGGACAAAGGAGCTAACTGTTTGGAATTGCTAAGGTGGCAATAGGAAAAGTGAGCCTTTCCGAAGACTCGCTGGCACTGTTCAGTCCCTGCCTGACTTCTCTTCTAGCCCCAGTTCATGCCATTTTCCTCCCAGGTGGTTCGCTTGCTCACGTCTATGTCCAGGGCCTTTTCGTTCTGCTCTAAGTTCACAGCAGAACGCTGATCCCAAGGTCCAACTTCCCCATTCAAATCAACTGGAGAACATTTCTTAAATGCCAAAATACAAGCTTCACCCAGAAGTTATCACTTCTGTTTTGTGGGCCTAGAAATGGTGTTTGTGTCATTAAAGCTCCCCAGGTGATCCAAAAAAAAAAAAAAAAGTTTAGCAAGATGTGGAAATTCCTATCTACACCAAGTTTAAATAAATGTGTATATGTGCACGTCACATGTGATGATGATACTGTCTTGGAGACAATGGGGTAAATTGAAAGACTGCTAGGCAGCTGAGTTGATGGTTCCAGGAAACTAATAGTGAGAAGCTCCAGTTTGATCAGATCTCAGCTACCTATATAGCCAACAAGCTTATGGTATTCTTAGTTGTAAGACTAAGAATAATAAGACTAATAGAGTGCTGCTATCTAAAACAATAATCATGGGACTTCTCGCGATTAATCATGAAAGCTTATTTATATTTCAGGTGCTACAGTACTGTCTGGTACAGAATCTTCCAGGCCTTTCTGGTTTGTTTCATTAGGAGATGTTTGCTGGTATGATTTCCATATAACCACTTTTCAAATATGCATGGATTTACTATAAAATTAAATGCATATACACGTATGAGGCAAGAAGCAAGTATCCCTCTTATTTTCAGACCTAAAGATACGCCCATTAACCATTTCCAAGAGGTACTTACCAGTCAAAGTACACAGAAGCTGGTACATTCGCCATCCAGGGTTGGGAGGGTGGGGGCAGTGCACTGCTGACTACTGCTTCAACAGGCACCAGACACCAGAGTTGTCTACCTTAGGCTGGTTTGCCCATAAACCAAATGAAAGAGCTATGTGATACTGAAGACTTCCATTTGAAACTCCAAAGAAAATCCATGAGGCTGGGTAGCCTGTGCCAGAGATTCAACAGGTAGCCCCTGAATGGGGAATAGGTGAAGTAGGTGAGAGCAAATCCCATAAGACACAGCGAAGACACAGGGAAGCTGGAGATGCCAAAAGCATGGAAGACTTGCCATAGAAGACTGCAGACAGCAAGAGAATGAGGCCAAACCAGTAGCCCTATATGCTATAACTGGCAAGGCTATGGGAATGGAGCTACCAAAACCCTTCAGAACTTATATCTCAGCACCATAGGCTCCAGATGCCAGCCATATAGCCACCACAGTTAATGAGTGTCCTACTTTTGGACTTTCTTTGGTCATGCACTTCCTCTACATGCCTTTTTCCTCACTTTTGGAAAAAAGTGCCATTGTATGTTAGAAGCTTATGACTTGCTTTGTAATACAATCCTAACCAACATTTAGTTGGGAGACTCAAAGTTATGATTTTTCTTTGAATGTCCAAGAAGGCTTCAAACTCAGACTTTTGAATGATTTTTGGAACTTTTAAGACTATGAGTGCTCTAAGTGAAGGATTGGTTGTATTTCACATAATGTGATAGTCATGAGTGCTTGAGATGGCTCAACAGTTAAGAACGCTGTCTGCTCTTCCAAAAGTCATGAGTTCTATTCCCAACAACCACATGGTGGCTCACAACCATCTGTAATGAGATCCGGCAACCTCTTGAAGAAGAGACCTGGTCAGTCATCCTCCATCCTCATCAACTTAGACCATGACACTCAATATGGACAAGTTCAACAGAACCACCATATACAGGCTGCTCCTGCATGCTTCAGCATTGCCAGGGCATAAATTTCATTCATTCATTCATGAGTCCCTGGAAACCAGGAGTAAAATGCTATGGCTTATGGATATATATATATATATTTGACACCAAGATGACAAAGGGTAGGCTTGTAATATAATGTAATTTTAATTGTCAATTGATTTGATTGAAAAATGCCTAGGAAACTAGTAAAGAATACTACTAGATGTATCTGTGGGGGTATTTCCAGGGATAATTAAATAAAAAGGAAAGACCTAGCCTGTGTATAGGACACTCTATCCCATAGGCTAGAGGGCCATGGAGAATAAAAGGAAGAAAAGATGGAAGCTCGCCAGCCTAAGTTTGCTCTTGCTCATCACCCCTCTGTTTCCACGCTGCCGTGAAGTGGGCTACTATATGTTTCCACATCCTTTCCACCATAATGAACTAAAATGAGCTAAAAGAGAGACAGACAGATGGAGAGACAGAGAGACACAGAGAAGAGGCATGTGGGCTGCGGAGGGGGACCAGATGACTGGTCTATAGCCTGATCAATTACTATAACAGAAATGGGGTGAAGAAATAGAACGCCAAAGATTTAGAGTTCAGATGTTCCCATATCACCCTCCAGTCTTCTGAACCGACAGTGTTAGGAAGATTCCGCAGCAGATTGCGCCAGATTTAAATAAATTGCTTCATGGAGAGTGGACGCAACACATGCTCACACACGAGTATGCCAGCTAGCACAGCAAGCTGCAGAGCTTAAGACAAGAAATAAGGTCATGTCTCTGTCATATCTCTTTCCCTTGACCAATGCAGATGACCTTTCTGCTTTTGTATATTGTATTAGCTCCTTGAATGTGGTTTGAGACAGGAACACAAGCTAACAGTATCATTTCAATTCAAAACCTTTGGAACTGAAACTGTCCTGACATTATCTGGTGATTTATTTTCCTTATTTTGTCATTTTTCATGTATTCTTGGGGGTGAGGAGGAGGTCCGGTCAGTCCACATATGACCATTGCGGTCTCTGAGAATTTTTCTATTTCAAAGGAGAACTGTGAGATTTTTTTTTTTTTTTTTTTTGCCATGGATGGGATTAGGTAGAAGCATAAAACTGGAAATTTGGAGGGGGTGGGGTAGGGGCAGAAATGCTTTCAACAAGGAATATTCAACAATGGGAAGTATGATTATCTTTCTTTCTCTGAAAAGTTCAAATCTCAGTGTCCAGATGAAACTGCCTACAGGCAGCCCCAACTCTCGGGGAAAAGAATCCTCAGAGCCGACATTAGCCAATAGAAGTTCACATGAGAAGTACAAATGACTTGACGCAGGCAGCGTCACCTTTCAGTTCCCTTGCTTCCAATTTTATATGGTTTATTGAAAGTTGAGGTTGCTATGAGTCTTGTTCAATCAGAGTATTGATCTAAGGAATTGATCTTCTTTGTTTGTTTGTTAATCTTGGCCTTAGCTATCTTGTCTCTAACGGAACTAACATGGCTCATGTAAGCTACAGGACAGATAGATAGAAACCAGTTGCTCAGATGCAAAATTACAGGACTCCGTGTAGGAAGGCAGTTGGCTGCTCCATAGGGTATCACAAGGGTCAGACACAAGTTCATCTCAAGTAGAACAAACAGAGTATGTGAGCAGTAGTTCATGCATGCATCCTGGCTAAGGCTACTCCCTCCTGAGCTCCTCGCGGCCCAATGAGAGCAATGTTAAACAAACCCTTTCTCAGTCCAGATGAGCACAGGTTGCAAGAAAAAGCAAAATCTGGCCTGTATCTGACTAGGCATGACAGGCCGGCTTGGGAAGACAGGAGCACTCTTACAAAGTGAGAGCCAAGCACTGCATAGACTTCTCTGCTCTGACCAGCGGTGAGTTTGAGCTAGCCATCATCCGCCGCACAAAGAAAATCTCTAATATGGTCTGAGAGCTGCAAAAATTTATAGGTAGAACAATACAAACTTAGAGAACAGTGTGATATCATGTCCATTTGAGTCCATTTAGCAAAATAATAGAAGTAGCTTCATGCCTGAGGCCTATGAACTTCCCTACCAGGGGTTCTTGGCCAGATTTATAATACCAGACATGACTATCCTCCTTTGAAATGGATCTTAAATCTAACCAGAAATCGATTGGTTACTCCTAGAATATTCCTACCACTATTCTGCCCATGGGTACAACTTGCCAGCCTGGTAATTGTTTTATGTCACAGGGCTCACAGCTGGTTAAGACTGTTGATGCCTTTTCTCCCCCAGAAACTTACATAGCACCTTCTGGTACTGGGAAGCCCCCCAGTCTGTATCAAGTTGATTTCTCCATGTCCTATAAGCAAAATGTATGGTGTCTTTTGCAATAGAGTCTTACCATCGAATTCTGCTGGTCAGCCTAGAACAGCAGCAACAGCCTGTGTTGTTTGGGTGTGGGGTATCCAGGACAGTTGACCAAACTATAACTTCTGGGCGGAAAATTATCCCGTCTAGGAGAACTTCGATTAAACTGGTGTGTGTGTGTGTGTGTGTGTGTGTGTGTGTGTGTGTGTGTGTGTGTGTGTGTGCCTTATAAAAAGTAAACGTTTGTTTGGTTGGTTGCTTGGTTCGTTGCATGGTTGGTTGGTTGGTTGGATGGTATTTTTGCTTTTTTTCCCCAATGATCATAGTGGCACAGAGACCATCACGATAAAGAAAGTAGAAAACTGTAAGGGAGAACTGACGGAAAACGTTTGCCTGAACTGACACCACTCATGAACGACCGGCAATTCTGCTTGCCTCCTCAAGACCTTCATAAGGTGAAAGCAGCCAATATTCCAGGATGGAGAGAGGAGGGCCTCATGAGCTTCTAGCTGAGAGGCACTTGACAGTTGATAGTTTCTGGGAGGAAGAGATGCAGTTTTCCTTAAGGATGTGAACCCTGGTAGACTGACCATGCTCCAGTGGATGGCCCCACACCTGTGAGTTTAGGGGCAGCATAAACTGGATTCAGATTAGAAAGACAGATAGAAAGACAGAGGGGGGAAAGTCAGACAGACGGACAGACAGAGACAGATTACGACATTGCCTTTAAGGAGGCTGGGAAAGAGGGGGTGGATATAAGAAAAGTTAAAGGAAATGATAAGGTAAATATGATCCCAATATATTATATGCGTATATGAAAAATTCTCAAATAACTTAAAAAATTAAATATTTTAAAAGACAAGAACTGCCATAATTATCCCAAACTCTCTGATTCTACTTGAAAAATGCAAAATTACATTACTTAGATGTTACAAAATGTTTGATGTGTGTATAAGACAGAGATTCCTATTATTAACATAGAGAAATGAGCCCGGAGTAGAGAGGGGATAAGATACAGCCCCATTCCGAGGACCATAGTGAGAAATGTATGGCAGTTATTGCAATTGCATTGGGAGAAAAAAAAAAAACAGCCTGCTTTGTAGAAAGTGGCAAAGCCGTTCTGAAACATCAAACCTCTGATTCTGCGGGAGCTTGCGATGTCAGTTGCGAAGAAACCCACTGAAAAGCCTCTATTCGTGGAGAACTGTAGGAACAATTTTCTCCACTCTCTGAGAGAAGGGTAAATTAGAAAGAAGACTGTAGGAAGAGTATTTCAGAAATCAGCCATGACCAGAGCAGGGCAAATTTCTGAGTAAAGGAGCCCAGTCACAAAAAGGATATGCCACAGGCTGTTTCTATTCCAACCGGGCAGCTCAACCCCTTCCTTGCCCCGGTCAGAACCTAACTGCACTAGAATAAAATGGAAACAAGGAAATTTGCCTTTGGGCCCCTTGGCAATAAGTGCCAAGAAAGCTTCATTTTAGAGGAACATTTATAGCTAACAGCGCACCAGGGACAGAAGAGAGACCAGGTTCATGTGCAAAAGGCGACAGATACAGAAATGTTCATTAAAACATTGTCTAACTCAGAGTTGGAAACAAACTAAATGTCCCTCAACCGGCTGAGCACGCTGCATGAATATTCACTAGAACATGATATAGGAGTTGAAATAAATAAACCTGAGCCATGTGTCTCAAAACCATAATATTGAGGAGAAGAAGAAAAAAAAGCAGTTACAGAATTGCTCTTCATAAAATGCCACTTGAGGAAAATGGTAGTATTTTAATTTATGAGTATTTTTATTGCGGAATTTTATTTATGAAAATGTGAGTTTGATAATGAACATGATAAAAAAAGTATAAGATGTTGCCTATCATGGGAGGTGACTGTGAAATAGAAAAAGGGATAATCAGGTAAAAATGGTTGTTCTTCTCAGTGTTTCGTTCCCTTGAGATAACTGAAGTCGGTTTGGGAAGATGGCATGGTTTGATTGAAGCTGGTGAGCAAGTATTCATCACTGGTTTTGATAGGGCTCTGCATGTTTAGAATATGGTATGAAAGCCGCAGAAAGCAGTGCATGTGGGAAGAGATAAGAGGGAAGACGGCTGACATGGAAGACAGCAATGCATTTAAGAAATGGAACATCAAACAAGAGAAAGACATTCATGATGGTCAGAGACATTGTCTCTAGGTTTGGCAATTATACCTGGGAGAGAGAGTCCTTAAATAGAGGGACAGATAGGAAGAATTATAGTATCCTAATAAATGGTCACAATGTGTTTTAGTATGACATTTTAAAGTACATTATGACATAAGCCAACAATGACTAACCAAAAAGGATGTCATAAATGCAATCCTTTTAATAGGGCAATAAAGCTGGGAAGATACATGAGTTAATTGTTACAAGGCAGACTGATCAGAGAGGAAATTCAGACTAGAAGGGAAGTGTATGAGAATTATTATAGCTAGATAGGAGCTTCTAGAAACTTTGAACTTCTGCACCCAAAAAAAAAAGGAAGAAAAGAGAGAGGGAGGGAG
>NC_022021.1:32931077-32942434 GCF_000317375.1 Microtus ochrogaster | reverse complement strand
GAAGAGAAGAGAAGAGAAGAGAAGAGAAGAGAAGAGAAGAGAAGAGAAGAGAAGAGAAGAGAAGAGAAGAGAAGAGAAGAGAAGAGAAAAAGGAAAACAAAGTCAGACAGGGGTTAGGAAATTGAGAAAATCAGGTTTCAATTTCCCTTAAAGGCTGCAACCTGCCTGAGTCTCTACTGTTGGCCTTGGCTGAACCTCTGCTTTTCCATGCCTCCATGCTGTTTTACAGGAAGACAGGGAGAGGCAATCATAATTCTTTCAGACATAGAAGTCCTTGCTCGCGTTGTGGCTCCACCTGGCAGGGCAGTTGGAGAAACCCTTGGCAACCACGTGTGATGAAACAGCTGGTCAAACAAGGGACAAAGGAGAAACGGGGTTCCGGCTGGGGATGCAGCTTGCCAGTTGTGCCTTGGACCCACTCCTGGGAAGAATTTCAGCCTGCATGGGTATGGCTCGAGCTCCCAGTATCTCGTGACACAGCAAGGTCAATGTAAATCAGCCACTGGTGAGAATGAAAATCCAGAGGAGAGCAGGCATCAACAGCAGCCTTCCCTCAAGATCCCACACCAGGGCAACCCTGCCCGCGCAGTCTCTCACAAACGGTGTGCAGCAGCCTGGAGAGGCATCTCCTCACCTCCTTGTCTTCTAAGGAAGTGGGCCCCTCTGCTACACACTGGATCCTTATTCTTTCCCTGAAAGACAGAGCAGAGAGGATGGGACAAATTGAAGACCTTCATCTTCTTCCATCACTTAGCTTGTGCATTTCAGACCTGAGAAAGCTGAGGGACTTGATCAAAATGCCACTGGCGGTTCGTGGTGGGTCTCTTCTTAGCCTCCCCATGTATATATTGCTACCTATAAAAATAACATGGGTCTTTTTCTAGCACAAACTGGTACATAACTCATTGTCTCCTTTTTAAGTTAATTTAGCTAATTGAAACAGAATTACAGGTTGTTGTTTGCTGCTTGCTTACTCCCGTGTTTATTAAATTGGCAATGAATCTAAATAGGCTTTACATTTTGGCTCTGGTAAATTTCCTGAAACAGGAAAAAAATCAGAAGGACTTTTCTAGACTAAAAATTTTGCATAAACTCTATTTTGAAAATTGCAAACGCTGTCCTTAAAATGGTCAAAATGCTGTCGTTGCGTTCAATCACCAAAGCCCATATGTTATCACATAGAGGGGAGCGGATTGTCACTGAGTGAGACAGTCTGCCTTTAACAGAAGATGCTTATACACCGAGCATGCTTGAAGGAACAGAAGCTGCTAGGTGGCATTCTGCTACATCACTTATTTAGGAGTCCTTCTCCATGCTGACTAAATACACAAATCACCTAAGAAGCTTTTAAATACTCAGATGTCAGGGTACCACCTTCAACCAATTAAAGCAGCCTCTCTGGAGGTAGAAACTAGGCATTGGAAACAACTTAAAACTCCCTGGTGATTCAAATACTCAGTCGGGGCTGAGAACCACCGATTTAGACATTGCTGTCCCAATTAATATTTAAGTAGTCAGAGCCTGTTGGCTCCACTAATCCAGCTGCATTACCACTGGCATATAAAAGATTATTTTTTAAATACCATATGAAAAGGAAGATCAATGGGCTCATGAAGTACAAGTAACTTTGTAATCCTTCTGATGAACTGTCCATTCTGGGAGTCCTCGTGTTTGAGTCTGTTGACTGGGCCCTTGTAGGACTGAAAGCGTTAATCCCTTATCACAGACTCCAGTGCAAACCTTGATATTGAATAATCCACTAAGTTGTGTGCTTAAGATCTTTGCTTCATTAACTCACCAGATATTCCTGGCAGCCAGAAGAGTGGCAAGATGTCAACCTGAGCTTTGCTGAGCCAAAAGAATTAGCTTTTACCGTATTTCTAAAGATGAATGTGCTCTTCGAGCGTGTCCATTAGCCCCAGTGCTCTAATGAATGTATGGCTTGACGGACACAATAATTGGCACAGTTCAGAGTGTAAGAGAATCAATTTGATGCATCAGAATAAGGTCAAGTGAAAAAAAGAAACAAGGACTTAGTTTGCACATACTTCTGACTATAGCAACAAGAAAGATGAAATAGTCAAAACAAGATTAGGTAGACTTTGATAATCCATCAGTGTGGGTCCCTCTCATCTCATGAACTCTAATCAATAGAGAGGTGCCTGAACTCTAAAACAGTGGCATTCAAGTTCCACTGGAGTCCCTGTGTATCCTAGCAATGCCTTTTCTCCGTCAAGTCTGGGAATCTTATCTGGTGTAGCTAATCTCTGGAATTTCTGGCCTTATCTCTTCAATGCTACCCAGTATGAGAGTTCACTTGGGGTAGCATAGAATTTCATTTCCCCATGGATTGACCAATTTTTCCACCTAAAACACCAGCCCTGACTTTAAATGTACCATGGCTTTCTCTGTGGGCTCTGGAAACTTTCATTGCACTCAGGCATAATTCTGACTGAAATATGTTTTGCTTCCAGTCTTCAGTGAAGCTATAAAGGTAGTTTGCAGAGCAAGCCCTTTGCTTCCTCCTTAGAAGGACCTGCTGTGAAGTACAAAGGGGAAATAGAAAAGTAAATCACCTCAAACTAACATGAGACTTGCTTGCTCATGCTGAGTTCTATCTACTAAAAGATTCTTCCCTCTTCCTGGCAATAAAGAGAGGGAGTCTAATTTTTAACCAAGCTTGACATGTATCTGAGACAAGACTTTAGTCATGCTTGGGTTGATCTTCTCAGGAATCTCTTGTTTAATTGAATTGGGTGACTTGGGATTGTGAAGGAGGAGCTGATCTTAAATCTGAGTGAGATAAAAGGAATCTAAACAGAAACCTAAAACCACTTCTGACCTCTTTGGTATGGGCTTTCCCATAATGAAGAAAAACAAATCAAGCTGGGAGAGTGTGATCCCTTTCTATGATAGAATCACAGATTGGGGGTTGAAAAAAAATAGATGTATATTTGGTAACTCTCTCAGGCCTCAATCCTTTAATAAATTCAAAAGGGAATTCTCTTGAGAACACATGCAGAGAGAAGGCTGATGTAATGCTACTGACAGGCAGGGATGAAGGAGTAGGGAAAGTCTGGGTCACAAGATGCAGGCACATGAAAGGATACAGTCTTGCTTGGTTTTTTTTTTTTTAATTGCTATATTAAACAAAAATTGTTTTAGATGAGTACCATGCTCTCAGAATTAAAATGCACCACTCTACTTTAAGAGACTTAACTTCTGATCGAGAGATCAAAGCATCATCAAAAAAAATTACGAATTACCAGTGGACAAAGAACATGGGACTTCCTGGTTGAAGACAAGACCTACACAAGCCATTGAATACGTGGAACTCAAACTGTTGCCTACATAGAGCCTTCACCCCTACAGCCTTCACCCCCACATGCTAGTGTCTTTGGTACAGGAAGGTACCCTCCTCACTACCAAAATAGAAAAGTAAACACCAGGCCAGCCACAAACAAGATATGCTAGAGCAAGTGTGGCACAAAGCTTGCCAGAGTACCCACCCACTATCTGCTTTTACTTAAGGTGAATTCCATGAGATAGAACCTCTTTATCCAACACTGCTTGGTGACCAAGAACCAGAGACTAAATAACTCAGGGACTTAGGGTAAAACCAAACACTACTGGTCTGAATAGATGATTGATAGATAGATAGATAGATAGATAGATAGATAGATAGATAGATAGATAGATAGATAGATAGATAGATAAAATGTTTTCTGATGGCATTCTACTCTATTCATACATCAGGGCCTTGCTCAGCCATCATCATAGAATTTTCCTATTGCAGATGGGAACAAATACAGAAACCTACAGTCAGACAGACCAGAATCAGACATTATCAGAGAGTGCTGAGACCTTGAAAGCTCAGTACTAAATGGGATATCTCCATTAAATCCCTTCCCTCAGGGCTTAAGAACCCCAAGGAAGAGCCAGAGAGGATGGAAAACACCAAGAAAACAAGACCCTTTAAATGAACATGATCAAAGTTTATAGGAACTCAGAGACTGAAACAGGATCCACAGGGCCTGCACGGGTCTGTGCTAGGCCCTCTGTGTATTTATAATGGCTTCCAGTTTAATGTTCCTATTGAATTCCTATGTGTCAGTGAATGATTCTCTGATTTTTGGGCCTTCTGCTGGGCTCTTTTGTTTTTTTTTCTTGTCCAACTTCAATGTGATAATTTTTGTTTTATTTCATTATACTTTCTTGTTATTATTACCCTTGGAAACCTGCTCTTTGCTAATGAGACCGAAAGGGAGTGGATATGGATGGGAGGGAAGATGGGAAAATACTTGGAGTAGAGGGAGGACAGAGAGGAGGAACCATAACCAGTATATATTATGTGAGCAAAGAATCTCTTCTTTTTTAACTTTTTATTGATTCTTTGGGAATTTCCTATCATGTGCCCTCATCCCTCTCATTTCTCCCATCCCTTTCTATCCATTCTCCATCCTTGCTTGCTCTCTCTCCACAAAAGAAAAAAATCAAAATGATAGAAAAAATTACACATAAAAATAAAAAAACCACCTCTTCGTGGAAGTTACGGTGTGTCATGGTGTGCCATCCAGTCTGCCCCCTTGCCCAAACAGCTTCACTTGCAAATGCTCATTGCCAGGAGTCATTGTTCCTGTCCCAGGCCTTCAGCTTCTGCTATACTAAGCAATATTGGCTCTTCACCAGGACTTCTCTGGAATATCTTGTTGTTGTCTTGTGTCACAGAAATTCTACAGGATTTGTCTCTGCTCATGCTTCAGCAATTCTTATATGGGGTAGATGGGCCGACAGGCCAATTCAAAGCCCTAGATCTGGGCCTAGGTGGTAGCTGAGTTGGTTGGCCTGTCTGCTTTCTTACACCTGCACCACAGGGTCAGCTCTCCCTTTGCCAAGGTGAGGAGCAGTGCCAGCTCTCCTGCCCATGATAGCTGGCAAGGGGCAGGACTAGCTCTACCACCCTCACGCCATTAAAGCCACCTCCCACCCTCACGCCATTAGATCAAGCTCTCCTGTGACTACACCATCAGAACCAGCTCCCTAGCACTGTTTTGGCAGAGCTGGGACCACCTCACCAGACTCTCAAAGCCTGGGGGCCAACTCTCCCATGCCCATAACACCAGGGTTAACTCTACCATATTGCCCAGGTGAGGTGCAGGGCCCGTTCTGTTCTCCAGAGTGCTGTAGTCAGCAAGGGGCAGGACCAGCTCTCTAGCATCTACATACACCTCCAGGGCCAGCTAGCTCCTGCTGTCCAAGTGGAGGGGCAGGTCCAGCTCTCCCATACCCATATCACAGTATGGCTAGCAAGGGGTAGGGAAAGAATCTACTTTCAATAAGAGGAAGAGAAAGAAGTATATGGGGCTCTGTTTAAAAAAATCTTGGACTTGGAATCTAAAGCTTTCATTCCAGCGTTTCATTAGTCTGCTAAGCTACTTTATTATTAATTGCTATATAATAAGCGTACATACATGCAGGATTTCAATGGTATGTTTTTGATAGGTATTCATAGCATAGAATAAATGATTGACTCCAACTAACACATTAAACTCTTGAGACTTGTATCCTTATGACTATGTGTGTGTGCACCTTTGTGTATGTATATGCATATCTGTGTGTTCACACTGTGTGGTATAAACAAAATGTACTCTTAGTGATCCTGAAATACACAATGAATTATGAATTACTAGAATAGCATCCTATGTAACAGTTCAATAAAACGGATTTCTTGGCTCTAACTAAAACTTTGTACCCTCTGGTCCACATCTCTCCCAACTACCTATCTCTTAACAATTTTTAGTTTGCGAGACTTCAGGGACAAACTCAACTGCTCCTATTTGGGAAGAGGTCTTCATACCCTTTGGGAAAAAAAATCCCTCTGTGAATTATTCTTTGCTTTATGTCACATGAATGAACCCAAGGCAATCCAATACTGTGGCTTTCACAGATCCTTGACCCCATTTACAGTGAGAAATACATTTAACATCATAACACCACACACTACTATCATACAACTGAGGGGAAATTGCAATGAAATTGTTGTAAGTTTTACAATCTATAGTGCCTGCTGATACTCTCTATTTGATTCAATTCTATTATATAATTTTTTTTTTAAAAACAAAAGCCGCTGATCGCAGCCCACTGAATTGATTTTGTGACTCACTAATGGGTCATTCTGTTATAGTTTGAAAAATATTACCTTGGAATCTAGAGCTATACTGTAATAAACCTTGGGAAATGAGTCATGGATTTAAGGATCACACACTCCCAAAATAAATTACAACTGGTTTTCCAGTTGGGACTTTGTATTAGTAACCTCTCATTGCCGCGAGAAAATGCTTGATAAAAACAACTTGCAAGGGAAAAGTTTGATTTCAGACAAGTTTCTGACAGGGACAGAGAAGCTCATCTTATGGTAATGAGAAAACGAAAAGAGCGCGGGGTACGAAATAAGCATTAGATCCAGCCCCTAAGAACATGTCCTGTGTGCCCATTTCCTTCAGATAGACTTTACCTCGCAAGTCCCCAGCACCCCTGAAAAGTAACATGGCTGCTTGAGGATAACACTCTTGACACATGAGCCTGTGGGAAAAACAGTTAAAACTCAAGTCATAGATTTCTAGTCCAGGCTCCCAAAAGTTCACAATGCAAATACATTTCATCTCCCAGCAAGACATCCAAAGTCTAACAACTCCAGAATTGCTCAAACGCTCAAGTCCAAAATACCCTCCAAGACTCCGTGTAAGCACTTAGCTGTGAGCCCCAGTAAAAATTAAAACACAGGATACATACATCCAGGATACCACATACAAAGTACATATTTCTCATTCAAAATGAAGGAATGGGGCAAAGAAGGGGAGGACCAAAGCAAGACCAAAATGCTTCCCTGGGTCCCTATGCAAGTAAGGTACTAGAGTAGTACTCCTCTCAAAGGAAAGTCTTTCAAGTGAAGTTACTTTCACTTCCTTGCATCTGCAGGAGTGAAGGAGCTCAATTCCCAGGGTGCCCTCAAGGCATCTTTCCTATTGTCTCAGTACAAAACATTGAGTTTCTTTTTAATTGTGGCAAATCCCCAGCAGACATATTGTCCTTGGCCTTGACTTTAAACACACTTCTTTCCTAGCCAAACTGAATTAAGAATAAAAAAAAAAACCCCTTTGGTTCTGCTTTTTCCTCCCCATTCGCATGGTAAATCTAAATGTAGCCACCAATATTAACCAACAAGCTGAATTGTGAACTACTTTGACTGTGTCTTCTGACATGAGTTAGTCCATCATCTTTAAATTTGGCCTCACACAAAAATCTCAGGACATTGATAAAATGCAGACAACTTCTTTGTTGGAGGGCAACATCCATGACCTCCAGTTTCCAAGACTCTTCATCTCCATCTGATACGTGGTGAATATAATTTTACTGTTCACATTCCTATGGGCAGTCAGATCTCCTGGCTTTTCTATAATGGCCAATTAATCTCTGCTTATAGCATTCTAGGGCTTCTCCTAACCTTTCCAAATTCTACCCACAAGCCAGTTCCAAAGGTTTCAAAACCATATCATTAGTTAAAGTCACAGCAAAGAAATCACTGTTGTACCAAGGTTTTGTGTTTATCAGACACTTCGTTATGATGACAATATACCTCTCAGAAACAAGAGTGGGAAAATGCATTTGAACTCACACTTTCAGAGGTTTCAATCCACCTTGGCGGACAGGACAGGGAAGAGCAGAGTAGCTCACATACATCATGATGGCTAAAAAGTAGAGAAAGAAGGGATAGTGAGAAAGGACCAAGAATAAGACACAGCTTCCAAGAATACACCCCCAAGACACAGCTGCCAAGAATACCATGACCATCAGCAAGACTCACCTGGTAAAATTTCAAAACCTCCTGAAACAGTACCATCAGCTGAGATCCAAGCCCTCAGCACATACAGTACTATAATTTCTGATACATGAGTGCCCTTGTAAGCACCCATGAGTATAGGTCATATATAAATATTGATTCAGTCTATATTCCCTCATGGTCCTTGTACTTCCAACGTGTCAATCAGAAGTTTCTTTTGCCAACTTCACAAACTTCTGAGAACTACTTCCAAATTCTAGTACTAAAACCAAAGCTTTATTAAACAAAATAAAGTCTCAGTGTTGCTTCTTAAGATCAGGGGGGAAGCTCTAGGCATTAACAATCTGCTGGATTCTTTACCAAGCATAGTGAACTTAGAAGCAGATGTCCAATATTTACAGAGGGGCAGAGAGTTTTAAGGTTGCTGGACTTGTGGCTCTAAACACACAGCTGTGGCTGAGAAAAACTAAAACCGGGGAGGTGGAATAAAAACGTGAAGCAATCTATTTTAATGCTAAAGAATAGAGTATTTCGATTAAATACATAAACTCATAATGAAAAGTATCAAAATACCTTTAGTTCAAGGACAGTAGAAATTCAGTCTTTAAATAATGGAGGTGCCTTAGAGATAGTTTATATAAATACAGGGATGATATATTTTCTTTCACTATTTACATTCGACACAACCAGTTGAATTAGTCATAGCCCTAGATTTTGTAATTTGTTTATGGTCTTACCTCTCAAGTAGAAATTTTGAAGGTATTTTTTTTTGTTTTGTTTTTTTGGTTTTGGTTATTCGAGACAGGGTTTCTCTGTAGCTTTGGTGCCTGTCCCAGAACTAGCTCTTGTAGACCAGGCTGGCCTCGAACTCCCAGAGATCCGCCTGTCTCTGCCTCCCGAGTGCTGGGATTAAAGGCGTGCGCCACCACCGCCCGGCGGTATTTTTGTTTTATGCTTTTGTGAAGAACATTTTTGTTATATTTTATTATCTAAAACAATTTTAAGTTTAAATATATTTTTATCATATTCTTTCCTTCCCCATTCCAGATCACCTCCTCCCAACTTAAAGTTCCTTCTCAAGAAACACACAAAACCCATACAATAACCCCAAAAACCAAGAAACCAAAACAACAAAATATAAGAAGAGAAACAAAACTATCATATTGAAGTTGGACAATACAAGCAAACATAAGGGGAAAAGCCCAACAGAAGGCATAAAAACCAGAGACCTACTAGTCAGCACAATGAAGAACCCCACAGAAATGCTTAGAAGGCATAGTACACATATGTAGAGGACTTGTGTAGACCAGTGCGGGCCCTAAGCTTGCTGCGTCCATCTCTGTGAGTTCATCTGAGCTTTGCTCAAGCCTATTTAAAGGGCTTTGTTTTTGTGGTGTCCAAATACTCTCCCAGGCTCTGAGGAACAGATAAACAAATACTAGACACTCTTCAGTTAGAGTATTTATCAATGATAGGGTGAAATTTTTTTGATTTGAATATGAAATGCCTACCACAGCGCCATGTGGTATAACCTTGCCCTCAAGTCAGCAGTGGTGTGACAAGAGCCTCTGAACATTTCAGAAGATGACCCCTAGCTAAGGAAGTAGGTGTGTGTACAAAGGTGGAGTGCGTGTATACTTGGCAGTGTCATGACCCTGTGTCTTTCTGCTTCCTCCCCATCATTTGCTAAAGAAGCTTCTCGGCCACCTTAGTTCTTCTACAAGATTCAGAGCCAAGCAAACATGTACTGAACTCAGTGAAAACATGAACAAAAATAATCTTTCTAGAGCATTCATGTTATACATTTTATCATAGTGATGTAAATGTAATTAACATAGCCGTGAGACAAACAATATAAACAAAAACGATAAGCATCAAATAGTGGGAGAGATAGGGAGAGAAGTAAAAGGGTGTTTGATGCATAGTCCACTTTCTGCTGGAAGTGCACATCACAGCCTAGATAAATCATCAAGAAGAGAGGTTTGCGTCACTAATGTTTCTAGGGAATGGGAAGCCCAAAAGCACAGTGCTGGCATCTGCTCAGCATCCATTATGTGTGACCAGGTGATGTTCCTCTTGCTGAATCAAAACAGAGGAATGTATCTTCTAGCAAATATGTATCTTCTCATGTCTCTTCTACTCATAAAGCCACCAAACCCACAATGGGAGTCTACGCATCCCAACACCATCAACATGTGAGTTCAGGATTAAGACGTCAACTCACAATGCCTGAAGGGTGTACGTGTGTGGGGGAGGGGGGGTGTCTGATTGACTCCTAACAAGGCAGCACAAAGATAATGAGTAGATAACTACTGTAGATGGATCTGTCAGTGATAGTTTGATTGTTAATCTTCACTGTCAATTATCCTGGACTTAAAAAATCACCTAGGAGGTTGAGGAGTCACCCCTCTGGTTGCTTCAGTGAGGGCATTTCCAGAAAGCATTAGCTGAGGGTTGTTTAAGACCCACCCTAGATGTGGGTGACACCATTTCTTGGGTTAGAGGTGAGTGAGGATGAAATAAAGAGGATTAAAGAGACAGCAGTAAAAGAACAGGTATTTCCTTCTCTATTTTCTGGCAGAGATTTTAATTGCTTTGCTTGGCCATGCTTTCTCAGTCACGATGGGCTGAACCGTCTGTAGTGTAAGATAAAATAAACCCTTACTCCCTTAAGTTGTATCTCGGGCATTTGATCAGAGACACCAAAATAACTAATCCTGAGACAGACTCTTTGAAAATATAGTATGTGTCCAATGGCCACATGACATTAGTGAGTGGCCTCAGGATGACTAGAGGAAGAGTCACTGCCAAAATGACATGGTGCAGGAACACAAAGAGAACTGCCGGTCTTGGAGTGTCATAAGTGTAATAAAGGAGCATTGTGAGGGGCTGTCCTGGGTGAAGGAAATCGTCTGAACACATTTGGATTTTAAACACTGTAGAAGGCCTTTGTAATATTTCAGGCAAACTTGTCACGGGCTTTAAAAAGACCATCCTGATTGCTACATGAATAGTGAGTTGCAGGAAATGGGGGAAGCAGGGGACAGATGAGAATACTGCTTTGTTAGCGAGCAGAGATGCTGTTGGCTCAGACTAGGGTGGTAGTGGTGATAGCTTTATGACCCGGTGATAATGGATGTTGCAGCCAGACTGGGGGTAAATGATGTCACATAAAAAGTGATCTGTGCAGCATGTCCCTGTGTAAATGCCTCAGGAATAAAGTAGATGACAAGCACAACATGGGCAATAGGGAAGATGTCACCTCTCATTCCTACATACATTTTCAGGTTGGGAAACATTGAAAAGCAGTTCTGTCTTTATGCTGAAAAGTTCAGACACCACTATGGTTTTCTGAATCCCCTTTCAAATGGAGTACGTGCATGATGTGACCCAGAAAAGATGAGAAGTCTAAGCCTCCTTCATGAAAGACACTCTCACAAAACACCAAGAGATTAAACATGCAACAAAAAAGAAAGAAGGAGGGGAGGGAAGAAGGGAGGAAGAGAGGAAGGGAAGA
>NC_022021.1:32896918-32930912 GCF_000317375.1 Microtus ochrogaster | reverse complement strand
AAGAAGAAGAAGAAGAAGAAGAAGAAGAAGAAGAAGAGAGAAAGGCAGAAAAAAGGAAGGGAGGGAGAGAGAGAGAAAGAAAGAAAGAAAGAGAGGAAAGAAAGAAAGAAAGAAAGAAAGAAAGAAAGAAAGAAAGAAAGAAAGAAAGAAAGAAAAATTTGGTCAATACTGTTCTTTGAGAACTGAGCTGAGGAAATGGCTCCTGGGTAAGGTGTTTGTCACAAAAGCTTGAGGACCACAATTTGGATCCCCAGAACACACACAAGAGAGAGGCAGCATGCCCTTCTAACTACTCAGTAGGCAGAGACAGGGCATCCCCACGGTGAAATGGCAATCTCTTGAGTTCAGCAAGAGTCTTGCCACAATAAATAAAGTGAAAAAAATGGAAACAGATAGTCAGTGTCAACTCCAGGCTTCCACACCGGCACACACACATTTGCCTGTGCAAACGCAAACATGTATACACACATATGCACACACACCACAACCCCCCAAACCTCTTCTTCCCCAAACAGGGAGCAGCACCAGTTAATAACATCTACAAATTAGAATGGCTTTTAAAAGCCCCTCAAAACTACCTAGCCCTCAAAAAAATAGGAGAATTGAAGTAAAATAAAGTAAAATGAATTTTAAAGAGAAAAATATTTTTGTGCTTTTTTCATTGAGATGAGCTTTAGTGGTGACTTCAAGGCCATACTAACCCCAAAATGTAAATGATTAAAGTAATCCACTTCCAAAGGTACCTGGGAGTATTGCCTGCCATCCGTCTCTAAGGAGGTACTCCCTAGAAACATTGTCTCTGGGTTTCTTTTATTGGTCAGTGTATGAGGTTACACCTTCTTGTTCTAAATTAAAATTCATTGAGTTAAATTTCCACAGTGATTGGAGAGCTCTGCACCATGGGTTGCTAGAGTGGCCATTACTTACATTAGCTTTGGCTTCCCGGCCACGTTAAATAAATCATCCCCATCCCCTCTCCTCATGGGCTCAGTCTGGTTGTCTAAAAGCTCTCTTCCCTGATGCATGTACTTAGTTTGTCCCTATTTTGGCTCACTGCCTTTTACCTTCATGATAATGTGAATTAATTTTAATCAGAATATTTCTTCGGTGGGTTTCCATAACATCCGTGTGGTAGTAATAGTTTTTTTCTTATTATTATTATCCCAAAGGGAATATAGTTAGGGTTCCTTTGGCCATGGTGTACATAATTTACTTTAAAAATGCCTTGATAAAAGTCAAAATATTCTCCTCCTTTTCTTTCGCTACTCACTTGACCAAACTATGCTTTCAGATCAATTCCATTTATATAGCTACATTATTTCTTGTCCAGTCCAGGCTGATTTAATGGTCTGGGCTGGTTTCTAGGACTAATTGCCAAATAGGCCAAAACTATAGAACAATGATTCTCAACCTGTGGGACTGTGACCCCTTTGGGAATAAAATGAACCTACAAAGGTGTCTAAAACCATCAGAAGACACATGTATTTACATTATGATTCATACCAGCAGCAAAATTATAATTATGAGGTAGCAACAAAAATATTGTTATGGTTGGGGTCACCACACCATGAGGAAGTAAGTGTATTGAAGGTTGCAGCTTGATGTAGGCTGAGAAGCACTGCTCTAGAACAAAGGAACATTGGAGAAAGCAGGGAGTCAGCCTCTGGTTCTCCTTAGCTGTGCCATGGTGATCTCACTTAGCACCCCAGGAATTCAACGCACAGGGTTGTCTCTCTCCACATCTAAGAATTCTTGTGGAAAATGCTTTGTCCTACCTGTTCCTTATGGTGAAATCTGCAAAAGGGAGACCAACCTGAACAATGTTGGTCTTGCGCACATAATTTAAAAACCAGAGGATCCGAGGAGTGAATTTTCCAATTCACTATTTCATTTTTGGTTTTGGTTTTGGTTTGTGTGTATGTGTGTGCGTGCATGCGTGCGTGCGTGCGTGTGTGTGTTAGCTACTTTTATGTCAACTTGACACAAGCTAGAGTCACCAAAGAGGAGAGAACTTCAGTTGAAAAAATGCTTCCATAAAATCAGGCTATACAGCTGTCATGAGATTGCACGAGCCTGGGAAAGTTGCACCCCACCCAGCCTGCCCATCAACATCTGGAGCAAGTAGGAGAACTGACCCTGTGGTCATAAGAGCAGAAAAGCCATCCCTGACTCCCCACCAGACGCAACACTCAGGAAAACAGACTCTGCACCTTGCCTGGGAAGCACAACACAACCAACCCTGTTAGTGCAGGTATGGGTGAGCCAGGCCAGGAGCAGTGAGCGAGGAAGAGCTGGCCCCATCACCCACCTGTCCTGTGACTGCATGCCCTACCTGTCAATGCCTGAGGCAGGTGTGAGAACTGGCCCTGAGGTCACAAGAGCTGTCCCTGCCCTCCCCCCGCCCCAGCTGCAATGTTGGGAGAGTAGGTCCTGCACCTCATTGGGGAACACAATAGAGCCAACCTTTTTGGCCGAGGTATGTGCAAGCCAGATGGAAGCTGTAAGCATGGGAGAGCTGTCTCAGCTACTCATCTGTCATGTGGTACCACTCACCCCCTACTGCCTGCAACAGAAGAGGGATCTGACCCTCCCCTTTACCAGCTGCAGCACTGGGGAAATGAGGTCTGCCCCTCTCCTAGGCAGCTGCCTGGTGTTTGGAGGTGAGGCAGCCCCAACGTAATGAGCAAAGGAAAGTTGTTTCCATTACTCATCAGACATGTGATAGCAAGGATGGAGGAGAGATGCCCTCCTTCTCAACCCCCACCCACCCATTAATGCCTAAGGTAGGTGGAGGAGCTGGCCCTGGGGTCATAAGAGCAGGAAGGCTGTCCCTGTCCCTCACCAGCCATGGCACTCCAAAGACTGTCCCCTGTGCCTCCCCTTGGCAACACAATAGAGCTGGTCCTGATGGTGCAGGTTGGGAGAGCGGACCCTAAGGATGTGAAAGCAAGAGAACTGGCCCTACCCCCTCACTCATTTCCGCAAGATAGGGTTTTTCTGTGTAGCATTGGCTGTCCTGGAACTTGCTCTGTAGACCAGGCTGGTCTCATAAAGATCTGCCTGCTTCTGCCTCCCAAGAGCTAGGATCAAAGGTGTGTGCCACCACTGCACAGCTAATAGGATCTTATCATTGCACTTGATTGTAGTATAGCCAAAAAACAAATAAAGAGACTATCTATTTTTTAGCCAAGTAATGTAAGACATATAAATTCTAATGATTAAATCATTGAAACTCTGTGAGCTACTGATTTCAAAGTTATATTCATAAAAAGACAAATATTAAGCCTTTAGGAAAAATGAAAAGCCGAACCAGAACCTCTCCCCTCTAAGGAAAGGTAACAAATTCCTATCAGAAGAGAAATGATGTGTCTGGAAAAGTTGGTAAGAACCACACACATGGCTTCCAGGAGTCTAACTATGTGGAGCCAGGTTTAGAGAGATCCAAAATGCTACACTTAATGAAACAGAAGAGGTTTGTTGGAAGGGGTGGTGTTTTCAGGGGCCAGGAAAATGGAGAGAGAAATGGGAGAAAAGCAAATTTGTCTTGGAGGACTTCAAACCTGAGTTTCTTGATGATTTCAGAAAAGATACTAATCAGGCTAATGATTGCAGCATACTCAAACTGTCAGTGAAGTCCAGCATGCAAACGGACGTTTAAGTAGAGAAATGAAAGAATGAAAGAAAAGCCGCCTGACCTAGTCAGGACACTGAGGCACACACCAGGCTAGCGCATTGGGTGTGGAGAAGAGGCTGTGAATCCCAGGCTGCAATCAAAGCAGAAATAGAAGCTCGAGAAAGAGGATGGAGTTCAGCGGCTCACGGTGAGAGGTTCATCAGAGCACAGTCGCATTAGCCCACAGATGAGACAGAAAGGAAGGAGGAAGGGCGAAAGGGACAGAAAAACACGTCTCACGAAATCAGGCTTTTTGTCCCTAAGGTAAAGTTGGCCCCCTGTATAAAACATGAGGCTCCTGGCACAGCTGTCTGATTGATTAGTCACCTAGCCTTTTCAAATTGGCCTCGCTTTGATAAGGATTATTTAGGCTGATAGTACAATTATGACTTTTAAATCAGTTCCCACATACATTTCCACATACTTGTTTTGCACAGAGATTGATTATTTCATAAACAATAATTCCCCTTATTTAGTTGTTCTCACTCTCTAGGAATACACAACACTGGGCTTTAAAACCGTGTTAAATGGCAAATCACTCCCTTCATTCAGCCGATTGCAGGAATACACTGAAATAACCAAAGCATCCGATGTAGGAATCTCCTTTCTAAGCTTAGACAGAAGATTGTAGGGTCAGGGAGTCATCAGGGTGAATGAAGAGTATAGAAGAGGGTGTGATTAAGGTGTCTCCTTAATGATCTCTTGCCTGGCTGTACCCTTCCAGGTTCCTGTCCAGTGATCCTTCTAGACAGAACAGCAACTCCTTCCATGTTACAGTAACCACCCACTTCCATGACGCCCTCAGAGGCAGGACAAAGTCAGACAGCCCTTGTGGAGAGAACTTAGCATTCCTTGCCCCTGCCTTCAGATGGAAATATGCCCTTTTCTCCCAGAAGCCTTGACTGAAATTATATATAGCTTCTCAAAACCTGTGCCCAGGACTCCAGCTCTGTGTCAGTGACCAGGACGTGACCTTGAACGAGAAGTTTTGCTTTTTTAACCCTTCTCTTAAAGAGGAAGAAATCGCCATCCTCAAAGAGATGCTACAAGAAGTCAGGATGCTTCCAGAAGGACAGAACAGAAGCCCGGTCCAGAATTCTCTCAATAACTGGTACAAGTGGCAGTCATACAGTGGAACCGTCCTATTTACACATTTAAAAAAAAAAATACTTCAGTCACCAAGTAGCAGAAGCACAGAAATTTTAGCATTGTTTTAAATGAGTCAGGTCAATTCTGCTGACATTTGTTTCCCTCCAAACATTTCATTTCAAATGGCCACATTATAGCTGTGGTTCTCAAAGTACACCGATTCCTTCCCATCCTCTCACCAAGGAGACATCGACAACATCTGGAAGCGTTTTAATTGTGGCGGGGAGGATGGGGCTACGCTAGGGGCACCTGGTGAGAAAAGGCCACAGATGCTTCGGGCATCAGGCAGTGCACTAGAGTCCTCCTCTAAAAGCAAAGCATTTCTGATCCAAAGAATTGAAAAAAAGCCAACGTCAGAGGATATGTCTAGACATATTTCGAAGGTGGAATGGGAAAACGAGATTTTATACACTTTTTAATTCCCAATAAATATCTGCACTCTAGGGGAAAGAAGAATATTTTCCTATCATCCTAAGACATGCAAGAAGGATTGATCACAAGCAGGTGAATCTCAAAAACAAACACACAAAAAGTATCTGCTTATAGAAGAGAAATAAAGTCTTTTTAGAAGTTCTTCTCATCCATTAGTGGGGCATGGTGTTAAATGTCCCACCCTTCAGAGGCAGGAGAATTTTGAGCTTATGGATAGTCTAAGCTATGTAATGAGTTGTTATCTCAAAAATCTGGAAACAAAGCAAGCTGTAATGGTACACTTCTGCAATGCCAACCATTGGAAGATAGACACCTGAGGATCATGACAAGGTGTAGGCCAGCCTGTCGGAATTCAGATTCTCCATGTCAGCCGTGACTTACAATGAGACCATGCTTCCAAATACAAAATTAATTAATTGATTAAACATACGTAAATTTTAAAAAAAAAATTAAAAATTTGCCACCAAAGCTCCAGAGAAAATCAAACAAAACATTTTACCACCCATCACATATTAAAGAGAGTAAAGCTTAAAACATTACATTGTCGCCTGTTTTAATGATAAAATGGGCAAGAGCAGCTACACTTAGTTCATCGTCCACAGAAACAGTTCTCCCAACACTCGCGGCCTCCGCTGCTCATTCTATCATCCTCTCCATCCTCCTCCTCCTCCTCACAGTGGCCTGGTCTACTTCCAGTAACAGTGATGCATTTTTATGGAATCATATTACTTCCCTCTTGGTGCCGCAATTCCCCATGCTCCAGGTGCCCAAGCCGTGTTAGTCAAAGCAAAGGCATTTTATTGATGTGGGGGTTCTTCTGGATTTGAATGTGGAGGGGGTCATGAAGGTATTTCTTGATGGGTGGATAGATAGCAGCTCCTCTTAGCATCTTCTAGTATATATTAGCATTAGCACACAAACAATATGGGAAAGAAGCTCTAGTGAGTCCTCTCCTTTTGTTTTTACTTAAACTTATTTCCTTCATACTTACCACACACCTTACAGAACTCAGAATTCACAGGAAGGACTTCATAAACTGGGGGAGAGGGGGGGTAGCTAAGTTGGAAGACAATCAATTATAAGTTCAAGAACAGATAATAGTAAAAATATGTTTATTTCTGAAGGTTAAATCTTTTTTAAAAAAATATACATCACAGTTTCCCCTTCCACCTCTCCTCCCATTCCGTCTATCCCACCCCAACCCCCTGCCTTTCATCTAACCCCCCCCCAATCCACTCCTCTTCAGTCTTGTTCAGAAAGGGGCAGACCTCCCATGAGCATCAACAAAACATGGCATATCAAGTTGAGACAGGACCAAGCTTCTCCCCCCTGTATCAAGGCTGGACAAGGCAACCCAGCATGGGGAATAGGTTCTCAAAAGCCAGCTAAAGTGCCAGGGACAGGTCCTGATCCCACCGCTAGAACCCCCGTAAACAGACCAAGCTACCAAAGTGTGTCACACATGTAGAGGGCCTAGGTTGGTCCCATGCAGGCTTTGAAGGAGTTGGTCCAGAGTTCGTGAGTTGCTACAAGCTCAGGTCAGCTGTCTCTGTGAGTTCCCATGACCTTGGCCCCTGTGGCTCCTACAATCCCTCCTCCTTCTCTTCAACAGGACTCCTGGAGCTCAGCTCAGTGCTTTGATCAGTTACTGATGAAGGCTCATTGACAACAATTAGGGTAGTTGCCAATCTGATCACAGGAGATGGCCAGTTCAGGCACCCTCTCCACTATTGCTAGGAGTTTTAGCTGGGGTCGTTCTTGGGGAATCGGGTTAAGTCCTTCTAAAAGGATCAAGCTTGACTGCTTCTCTCCTCTCTTCACCCCGGAAGGCATTCTTTCCTAGGAAATTTCCTATCTCCGTTCTTCTTCCACACAGTGAGTATGCAAAGTCTTGTGAGTCTTTAGACAAGGCCAGACCACTCAGTACCCAAAGTATTTAACTGAGGCAAGACTCTGTCTGTAACAGCCTCTATGTACACTGTCCATTCAGTCCGCAAAACCATTAGCTTTCATGATGCCCAGTTTGATAAAATTGATAAAAAGCTTTTCTGGTGTCATATCAAGTACTGACTTTTCTTATTAAAGTTACATTTCAACTCCAAAGATCAGTAGCCATATCTTTACATTTGATAAAAATTAATCCTAGCATATAAGACCCCCCCACACACACACACACAAGTGAACAATCTAGTGGGCACTATAGAGTATACTCAGAGAACCAAGAACTCAGATGATTTTCCAGGTAAGTGTTTTCATGGAAGATGATACTTATTATGCAACGTTAGGGGAAAATACAATAAAACCCTATTATGGCTTGCTTTCCTTATACCACTAATCCAATTATACTCTGACACAAAATTGTATTTCTGTGTTAAAATGAAATATACTTTATTTCTTCTTCTATGATATAGAAAGTATATTGAATTATTTTCCTTGGTAAAAGTGACTTTACGGTGATGAATCACACTTGACTACCTTAAAATTAATTCCTGATATATTGCATTATTTTTAAATATGTGGAATAAAAATGTGTGGGAAAACTCTAGTTTTCATATTGAAAAAGTTCTATTTCCTATAACTGGGTTAATGTGCAGAGCAAGGGCAGTTCGTGTATTATAATTGCATCTTTTTCTCTCTAGATTCAACAGAGGATATGCTAAATTTTAGAAACTCAAACAGAAAGACTTCTGAATAGGTTTAGAACTGCACAGATAAAACGCAGGAATGAATATATAAAGAAGTCATCCTCAGGGTCGTCCTTGGGCTTTGTCTACTGAGAGTCACTTCCCACGGCACCAGGGAGGGTTTGTATGATCAGCACATCCCACACACCAGCGGGGTGGCTGCCTATGATCATGACATCTTGGAGATGGTGTGCCTCAAAGTACAGAGAATACAGAAAAAATTATACAATGGCCTATATTCTAAGAATATGTCTGTGTGGATAGAAGAAAAGTGTCTTAGTGAGTCTATGAGCATGGCACATATATAGTAAACTAAGGGTATGCCCTTGTGAGGGCCCACTAATGTGACTCCAAACCCATTTTGCTCAGTTAAACATGCATGAATAAGTTCTATTTTGTATAAGTGTACTCCACTATATGATGAGCGTTCTCTCAAGGAGATATATTATTGAATAGCCTTTTCAACTTCACATGTTCTCATTCTTGAAAGACTAATGGATCCTTCATTACAGAGATCACAGCTTTTCTGGTGTCATGCTCGAAGACGCACAATGAATTGGCCATTAAGGAAATTCAGCCACGCAGAAAGGGCAGGAGAACAACTGGTCTACCCTTCCAATGACTCAGGCAGTGTTGGCAAGGCAGCTTTCACTTGTAGCCTGGTTTATAGTTTCGGGACAAGCATTAATTTCTCAGACATTAACAAATAGGTGAAATAACTCATTATGTAAGGATCAAGTGTCCATCTTCCAGGAAAACAATTATAAATGGGTGTTTCCAGTCAAAGCAGATCTATTCTGTTTCCTTTGGGTACATAAAACAGTATGTTTTAAACACAGGTAAAGTAA
Source organism: Microtus ochrogaster (assembly GCF_000317375.1). Lineage (NCBI taxonomy): Eukaryota > Metazoa > Chordata > Mammalia > Rodentia > Cricetidae > Microtus > Microtus ochrogaster. The sequence continues at coordinate 32,922,126 of NC_022021.1, read as the reverse complement.
GCATACATAGGTAACGAATTATTTTCTCATTGAATCATGTGTATTCAAGACAGCATACCTCCAAGATTATTATAATACTTTGAAATAGAAATGCTTGTTGTGCTACCTTAATTGCTTCATGTGGATTTGTTTACCTTAGACTGAATCAGCTTTGATTTCTTCACTCATAATGAAAGACACTTTGCTTGCCCATTGTGTTCCGTTAATCATGCCTCATTATGAAACCCTCAGGAATGTGTCTCTCTCTATTCCTTTAGCTGACACTGTCTAAATATTTGAACTCAAGATTTTTCTATGTCTAGGCAGAAAGGAAACCAAAATTAGGGAGAAAACGACAGCCACTAGCAGTAATCTTACAAGCACCCTGCCTGTCCTTTTGCCATCGTTTTGAGAAGCAGGATTCTGATGGAGGCTATTCGCCAAGGGAGAAGCTGACAACTTGCCAAGCCTGTGTGAATGCATTCTACTAACTTTTTGATTAATTTTGAGATTTTTTTTCCACCTTGTAGGGCTTCAAGGCCAAATGAGCCTTCAAGGAGGTCACAGGCATGTAGGAACAGAGAAAAATGCCATAATGGGTCAAATTAATGAGCCATTTAGTCTAGTGTGCCTTTTCTGAGAGTGGCATCAAGGTACACTTCGTGCATGTCATCAGCATCAAAATGATTGAGGCTATAAACTAGAATGTTTCCTACATCAAATATCTTTTTAAAATATCTATGACTTCCTTCATTAAGGTATAATACATCTTTACACCCAAAATCATTTAAACCCATTTGCTGTTAAATTATGTGCTGTTTTCATATACAGAGTTTAAAAAAAATCTACTTCCTCTAATTTTACCTATATTGCCTGTTTCACAGTCATGGATTCCTGGAGTAAGCTAGGAACCAGCAAACTATTAACTGTGGTTATATGTGCTTTTTCCCAATTAAGTCCTAGGTATTATAATTAAATGTTTAGATTCCCAAAGAAGTGATTACATATTGTCCACCTACAACTCCTAGCTTTTTATCATTGTGCCCCGGATCAATAAGTTCAGTCTCACAGTCTACTCAAATTCTTTCCATTCATTAGTGTCAGTTTGCTTAGGCTGTTGTAATAAAGTACAATGGGTGAAGTAGTTTAAACATTATACATTTAGTTCACACAGTTCTAGAAGCTGGAGAGACCAAGATCAAAGTGACAGCTCATTTGGTTGCTAGTGAGGGGGCAGTTCCTGGTGGGTAGATATTTACCTTTTGATTTCCTCACATGAAAAGGAAAAGGAAGAGAAAGACAGAAGGAGGGAGAGAAGGACGGATGGACGGAGGGAGGGAGAGAAAGGGAGATGGAAAGAGAGAATTTGGAGAGAGAGAAAACACACAAGAATGCTGCCCTGGTTTCTCTTCCTCTTTCTGTTAAGATAGTAACTCCCGTGGTAGAGGCCCCATACTCATGATCTCATCTAAACCCAATTGACCTTTCTAAGGTCCTTTTATGAATACCATCGAATTAGGGGTTAAAGGCACAACAAATGAGTTTAGGAAGGATATGAATTCTTAAAAGCCTGTTTCCTTCTTTTTTTTTATAGGAAGGAGCAAATGATCAAGATTGTTCTCACTAAACAGGGAAATAAGTAAAGACACAGAGTTTTCCAAAACTTAACAACAGAATCAGGGTTGTAGCTGACATGGGTCTAAGAGCAGGGACGGTGTGGAGAAGTATTTTTAATTGACAACAGCAACAAAAGCAGAAATTCAAATTGAAGGCAAGAATAAGATTTTTATAAACTGTATTATATTCTTTTATCTACATCAATCAAATAACTTTGGTACAAGATCTCGGTAGCATGTTTCCCAAGGATGAAAACCCAGGTAAACTACAAGATATTGCACCAGTTTGAATGGAAGTAAGTATCTGATACGCAGAAGGGAAGGAGGAAGCATACAAGGTTGGAGTTGTGAAGCGTTGCTGTGATGATTTCCCATGGCCTTGCTAAAGCACCTTGTACCTGTCCCATTGCAATAATATTTATTTTAATCCAAAAGAAAATGACTGAATGATGTATAAGGTCGTAAGAGACTTTTTCCCTTTATTTTATAGATTAAGGAAATAGAACCTGGGGCCTTCAAATGGCCTTCTTACATTACAGAGATCTGTTTTCTTCTAAAGTAGGTCTATAAACATATATAACTATAAACTTAACTATAAGCATGCTGTCACCAGGTAGGCATGGGTAACACAGCTTCTCCACCACCACTCTAGGCAAGGATATGTTCTGTACTTGGTTTTATCACTAAAGGTAACTATCAGAATAGCATCTCATTTTTGATAAGATCTTGTCTTCTTCTGAACTCATAGAGCATAAGCACTTATTTAGTGAGTAATTAAAAAGAAAAAGGCAAAACAAATACACCCAAATCCTACCTTCATTTCTCAATCTACTGAGTAATCCAACAATTTATTTACTCTGGGATTACTGGGTTAAATAGTATTCACTGCATACTATATGAGATGCCTTTGATTTCAAGCTTGTTTTAAATAAATAGTTCTATCAGAATAGAATGGCCTTAACTTTCAGCCCTGGGAATAAACAAATAGTCTCAATCAATGATGCCGAGACAACCATTTAACATTTTTCAAGAGGCTAAGAAAAGAATTATTTCATGCCTACAACATTAAGTCAGAAATAGCCTTTGGCACATATTTAGCATAGTCTTTTCAAAGGTTGTGGGAAAATATGGAGGGGGGGAATATAAGCAAAATTAGCAAGGCTACCATGACAACAGCAACTACTCAGAGGCAGAGCTAAAGTTCTAGAAATCTCAGAGGGAAGGAGAGGAAGGTTCATCAAGGAAGAGTTATCAAGCGTAAAGAGAATTATTGCTAAATGGACAGATACTGGAACAGATACTTATTGTAATGGATTTCCTGTGGTGTGAAATTTTATCAAAAGGGCACTGTTACTGGGGAGAGAGCATTTGCTTCAAATTATAAGTGTTTTCTGCTGAATTGAACTCCGTGTGGAAATATATGTCCTACATCTTTATTTCTGTGGGTTGTCATTTGTTTGGGTTTAATGGACACAAAGCCACATGTTTCAGAGTGGGAGAAAATATAGTAGACATTTCTTTTAACTGAGATTGCCAATAGGACTTTATGAGGATTCAGCAGTGGACATCCACTATGACTCAGAGCTTGCCATGGGTATTTTTTTTACTTTAGATTTTTAAGTGTTAAATAGTTGGGATTATTTTATATGATCACAAAACATTTAAAGGTAATCAATATGTGTTTCTCTTTCAGAGCAACTGAGAGCACAATTCTGAACAGAAAGAGAGCATGTATTGCATCCTAGTTCAGGACAGCAATGCCACAACAACTGGACAATAAGCAAGGGGACAAACACATATATAAGAAAATGTTGAGACAGGAGACCCATCAAATGGAAAGGCCTTAAGTCAAGAAAAGGGGATTGCAATTCAAGGTGAAGTCTGAGACGAAAGATAGATGCAATGCCAACCTTCCATTTTCATACTGAAGCATCGAATTTCTACGCACCTATTGGGATTATATAAAAATAATCTCCTTTGACTATTGTAGGAATCCTAATCTTGCTGGTTGTGATGTTGGCTTGGATGTGGAACATAAAAGGAAAAAAAAATCAATCGCAGGCCCCAGATTATCAAGTCAAGGGAGTGATTGTCATTTACTGAGATGGAAAAGACAGGAAAATAGAGTCTAGATGTACACTCAACACACACACTATGATCACATGACAGTCCCACACTTCATTAATAGGTCAGGTGAAAAATCAGAAAGGGTAGCATAAACTTGTAATGCCATGATCCTACAGATAACATACAACAATGTGTCTAGATGAGATCTTTTGCTGTGCTGAGAAGGGACAGGGCCCATAGCACAGCCTTGGATCCTTTGGATGCATAAGAAGCACTGGGGTAAAACTGTCAACAGGAGCCTGAGAAGAGGTCTCAAAAAGAAACTGAGATTACAATATTTCAAATAAATTAAGGGATAAGGGCAATCCAGCATTTCCAAACAGACTCTCAGCCACACAAAACACTGCAGAGAGGTTTATAAGAAGTAAATAAAAAAGGTTATGTAGGATTTGGCTGTGGGAAGGTCACTGGGGATACTTAAGACCAAGTTTTGAGGAAGCAACAGAGATGAGCACAGATTTGAGGGGATTTGATTACAGGCTGGTGTGGAGAAAAAATAGTCAAGTGTAGGTCACTCCCTGCTCAGCAAGGAAGCAGAGTCACATTGTACAAGCGAACAGAAAAGGTTGGGTATCGGCTGGAATAAAATATAGAGGCAAAAGACAAAGACAAAATTTGAAACTGTTAGGATGATTTTAAAAAGACTTGGGGTGGGAAGCCGTGCCCACCTCCCTTCTCCATGTTAGGATGTTGTCTGGCTGGAGCAGGTTTCATGCATGCTGGCCCAACCACTGTGAATTCACATATGAAACTTCTCCAATGGGTCTAGAAAATACTGTTTCCTCATAATCACACAACATGTGACTCTTACAAGCATCCACGTTACCTCCCTTAAGGAACTTGTAATTGACAACTTCTGGGGCAGGAGAGTTTACTTTCCTTAAAGGGGTAGCCCCTGGGTCAACCATGTTCCAGCTGACGGCCACAGCCCCAGGAGAAAATAGGCAGCACTAATTGGACTTGTTGGGTTTTATTTAAATAGTAAATGAAGATACAAAGTTGGGTGGGTATGGAATGAAGGTTGGATCTGGGAGATGAAGGGGGGAATGAATGTGATCCAAGGCAGGAAATTCTAGAGGAATTAATAAATAATTTAAGACATAGAATATATGGCTATGACCAGATTTATTTCTGACTCTTTTCTGCGATTGCTTTCTTCTTCCCCTGGATAGAAAACTGCAGAATTTTTTTCCATAGTTGCAAACTTCTTCAACGAGCTGAAGTCACACAACACGAGCATAGCTTGAAGACTACAATGTCCATTTAACAATGTTCCAACTTCACTCAGAAGTAAGTCTTAGGTATAAATTATACTGTCATTAAAAACTATACTGCATACAGAAGTCAAATCTTAGATTCAACAATGTTCATAGAAGCAGCTCTTCTAAATTCTCTGACTGATTCAAGAATGTCCAAAATGACAGGGAGTGCCGTCTCTTTGAGTTCCAATCCTCGCCCAGAGCTGTGGAGCTTTTCCATGCCATCTGCAGTTGGAGAGCAGAGAACCACAGTGGCAGGGACTAAGCAGAACCATGAGTGTAGGAAGTGGTTGCCATATTGGTAAGCTGCTTCTGCATTCTTCTGCTTGGCGGACAATAACATTTGGTGTGGAGGGTTCTTCAAAGACCGCACGAAACTACTCTGGTGACTGTTCAATCATCTTTTCTCTGGAGAGAGGAATATGCTGTGTTCGTTCTAGCAATTCAGTGCAGGCGAAAGCAAACCTCTGCATCTGTCCTGAATCCTTTCAGACTTTTAGTGATGAACTTGTTAAGTCAAACCAACAATGACAACTGCCACCCCCCAAATAGCCTTTTCTCACATCATTGATAAACTCACAAGAAACATTCATGCGTTTTTTTAACCAACAAGCTACTGGAGATACAGTTAGACCTTAGACAGAATCAATATGACTTCATTTTGCTTTTCACAACTGTGCCTCTTGAGTGATTCAATAACAGGTTACACACCTGAGTTCATTAGATGTCATTAACTTTCAAGTAGTATCACTGCTGAACCCTCATATGTCTAAAAGGAGAGGCAGAGAGAAGGGAGGGACACTCCGTCATAGCAGCTTCTGTGTTCCAAAATATATTCTCCAAATACTCGTTTTTAAGCTGACCCTTTTCTAGAATGCAGAAGTTGTAGGGGCCGTCCAAAATGCTTTTTCACCTGTTCTGTGATGCAGAATGTTTTATTAGAGAACACATAATTTAAATCCTAATTTTTCAAATTGAATAATTATTAATGTGTGTGTGTGTGTGTGAGAGAGAGAGAGAGAGAGAGAGAGAGAGAGAGAGAAGCTGCCACAGCAAACTTGCAGATGTCAAAGGGCGAATTTGTGGAGTTGCTTCTTTTCAGAGCTAGAACTCAGGCCAAGTCCTCAATCTTTCAAATCTAGCACTTTCCCACTGAGCCATATTTTAGCTCCTTATTTCAGTTTTGATTTGGAACATAACGATTTATCTCAGTTTTATAATTTGTTGTAAATCGCCGAGGGGGAAACTGATGACCCAAGAACAGAGTAATACAGAAAGACCATTGCTAGGATAGGAACCAGGGGTTAGAATTAGGGAGCTGGGAGAGTGGGGTAACTATGTATATTTCAAATTCCCCACTATCTACACTTTCTAATGATATTTTTCAAAATTGAAAGTAACTCAATTTTATTATTTTAACTACAAAACAAAGACAAATGCTTGTAAACATAGTAAATTCGTTATCAGTATTATTTTATTGTCCTTATGACAACATTGTAGTGATAGAGTGTTTCTAATTTTTTTAAGATTTTACAATAAACTGAATATTTTAACATTTTAAAATAAGAATACTATGCTTCTCTTTAATAATGAATATTTTTGTTGTCTAGCGTGTGCAAGGCCCTGGATTCAAGCCAAAGTCCTGAAAACAGAAAAACAAATAACCATTTTAAAGAATCTCAAATCTATCAAGTTATGACAGAAAAGCAAAATTAGTATAGACTTGTGATGAATCACCAGAAATTCCAAAATTCAAAATACTCTAAAATAAGTAAGGTTTCTCAAACACTTGGGTGACAAAAATCTAACTTGACCCGGGTTAAGTCCTCCTCCCTATGAGTGGGAAACGTTCAAGTGTAGGGTCTTAGGTCTTTGGCTAGGTACCACCAATACTATGGCATCATATAAGCACATTATTGCTCTTCTAGAATCTGGGGAAGGGAAACTCTGAATTCTTTAAATTTCTGCTTCCAAGTGTTGAAAAGGTTTCAAAACTTTCATCGAAACTGAAAGGTAACATTTTTTGTAGTCTAAAATTACTCAGGCATTTAAGGAAGGCCAACTAACTAATAGAATCCAGTGTCAAGCTGAGACTGTGCTGCCCCGGCTGGAGAAAAGCCTTGAGCTAACCCTGCCTTCCCTCATCACTGGCAAGACCCAAAGACTCCATGGAGTAAATTAAAGTCGGATATAGAGCAGTGTCTATGGTAGGAGCTGGATCCTCCAGCTAGCTTCCTTATTTCATTAAATACGTTAATAGCCAGAACATTCTTCGAAGTCGTTCGACCAAACCAGCTTCAGATCCCGGAAGTTCCTGCCGTACTGCACCGTAAATCTATTGTAGCAATTTGGAATTACGTATTGCAAACACAAACGGAATCCACACCAAATGTAACTCGAAAGTCATGTTTTAAAGTCGCATATAACCCGGTGCTCATGGGATCGCGGCTGCTGTGGAGGTTCCTTGTATAGCAAATCTCGCTCCACCAGACAGAGAAGGTTTTCTGGGAGCCGTGCTGTCCAAACTTGTGCTGTCAGCTACGGTGTGGAGTCCTGCAGTCACTCACCGGACGACTGCCGAAGGAAAACAGGTTGTCACCACACCATTGTCTGACTCCTGGGGCATTTCATCTGACTCACAGTTAAATTTAAGAATAAACACAGACAGAGTAAATACGACATGACATTTCTCAACCTGAGTTTTGGGAAAGAAAACATCATGTCATCAAAAGAGATGAAAAATGTCCACCGTACACCTGGACAGCCCTCTGAAAACTTGACTAGGTCCAAACAAGTATGAAAGGAAAATACAAAAAAAAAAAAAAAACCTAATTTTTAGGTAGAATTTTTTTTTAATTTCTAAATTTTACTAAAACCTATATCTCAGTCTCCAGCATACAATGATCAGCCTGACAGCTAAAACATTTTAAGTTCAAAGGAGAAACTCTCTTCTCTGACATTTGCTGGTCATTATCCCCCTGAGAATATGCCTTGGTGGCTGCATCCCAACACTGTCCCAAACAGCAGCTCCTATGGAGGTGGCTAATATTGGAGGGGGTCGGGTAATTTTTCGGATTCCTTCTCTGCTTAAATCTCTGGCGATTGCCCTTATAGAGACTAGGAGAGAAAAGAAAGCAGTTGGTGTGAGAAGCTCTCCCGCTCGCGAACTCTGATCCACTGGCAAGCACCAAGAATGGCCTCCAGTTTCTTCATTCCTCTCCATTAGCTCGTGCCTGTTGTCCTTGGTGGCGTTGTGGCTTTGTCTGTATTTTGATTTAATTTTCGATTCTACACCTTCCTGGGGGTGATCACATCCTCCTGGTTTTGTTTTTCTTTCCTTTCTGAGACTCAGAACAAATAAAAGCAAATATCCAAAGAAGCAAACAACTTTCTACACATCCTCTCCCAAAGTAAGTAAAGACTGTCGGTAGTTTATCAGATGAGAGCAAGTTGTGGTAGGCATTGGGTTTTAGACTTTCCAGCTCTGAAGGGTGCCTCTGCCAAAGACGGAGGAGGAACAGTGCACTACAACCAAGTGGAGCCCAGCAGAAGCGAGTATTTACAGGTGGTGTTTTGTTGTGTTTTTGTTTTGTTTTGTGGACAGTGAAACTGGCTTTTCTGCCTTCTTTCCTACTGGAGTGATAAAATAAAGTGATTTAAGAAGGTAAAATCCTCACCTCAGTTGTACTGAGGAGTTCCCAATCCCAAGGTGGGATGGAGCTGACCGGTTTTCACGAGGACAGTGCCTCTGAGATCAGGCCTATTATTGTAGTTTTATTTGCCAGATTTTCAAGTGGGAAATGTGTGTTTCAGTCGAGGTCACTGACTCTGACTTTGCCTTCTACTTTCCTAACTGAAAGTGTTTTTAAGTTAAATGTAAAAAGGCAGAACCAATGGAAATAGCAGAGGCCATTACTGAATGGAGAGTCCCCGGTTCCGGTGAACACGAAGGACAAGGAAAGGGGAGCTAGGTCAGGCACCCGACTCTTGTAAGTGTTTCTTGGGTCCCAGGAGGAGAACAGTAAGCAACCTTTCTCAGACTCTCCTTTTTCTCAGACAATAATGTCATCCGAGTCTATTTAGGAGCATGTCGAATTCATTTTTCCAGTTAGCGAAGGTTGCCCTGAGTCATTTCCTATTCCCTCTCTTGTTGTGAGCAGAGACAGATCTCTATAGATGTGTCATTTCAGGCCTCATGTCCCAGGATGGAGCTCACTGTGGCCCAGCCCTGGGCAGCCAGGACAGGAGGATATCTGCTCTACCAGGAACTGACCCTCCCACAATGCTAACCTAAGGGGTATCTCCTGACTCTGTGTTGGCAGAAGACTGTTTGTTTATTCCTGATGGCTTAGACCCCAAATAATTACACAAAACTGTATTAATTAAAACACTGCTTGGCCCAATCACTTAAGCATATTTTTGGCTAACTCTTATATCTTAAATTAACACATTTCTATTAATCTGCGTATCACCATGTGGCTGTGGCTTACCGGCAAGGTTCTGGTGTTTCTGTCTCTGGTGGTGGCTACATGGCTTCTCACTGATTCTGCCTACTCTCTATATATATCTTTTCCAGCCTGGCTATATTCTGTTAAACCATTGGCCAAAAGCAGCTTCTTTATTAACCAATGGCAATAAGACATAGACATATTTACAGCATACAAAGGGGAATCCCACATCAACTATGGAAGTTTCAAAGCTCCTGAAACGCAAGGGTAGCCGTTACACCCTTGAAAGTTAAATACTTTTTTCAAAGCTGCTTAATGACATTCATAAAACAGAAGGTTTACCTCCTCTTACCTCACACCCTTATATAATTCACAAAAATACTCACTGTTGAAATTAAAAGAATGATTTTCCTAAGAAACTAATTTAGAGTACACCCATTGCAAGACATCACTACTCATCGTGTTTCCATTAAGTACATCACTTTGGATTGGTTCTTCAAAAATCTAATAAATAAAAAACCACTTTCTGGGGGCATGTTGGTCACTTGGATGCTAAACTTCTACTCGCAAAGCATTTTCCTGTGTGGTTTTTACAAACTGTTTTACGTTGGCTCCCATTTCCTTAAGCTGATTTTGTAACTAGCTTTTAGAGGCTACCTAGTAGAACGGGGTTATGTACTACACCATCGGGGGTCGTTTAGATCCCCATCCTTATTGAATGCAGCCATGCAAGCATCACGGTTTCTACTTCTCATCCACCCTCTTCCTCCTCTTTGCCATCCCGATTCTTCTCCACTACCCCCGTTTTTCCTCCCACTTTCCCCCCACTTTTCTCTGTGCTTTCACTTCAGAATAATCCGTCAGTAGGGTACAAATTGACTAATAAAAAAAAGGGAAAACGTCGATGAATTATAAAAATCATATTTACCTTCACTGGTACATCTTTTCGATGGACTTTTGGTTCAGAAGAAGGAAAGCAAGTTTTGTTTTGTTTTATTTGGGGTGTGTAGGGAATTGCTGTTGTTGTTGCTGCTGTTTGTGGTTCTATGCACTCAATCCAAGGCCTCAGTCATGCTAGGCAAGCACTCTACCACTGAATTACAGCGGGGGGGGGGGGTTCCTTATTTAATTATTTTAAATTGTGATGTGTGTGGTAGCATGCATGTGAGTGTAGGCACCCTTGGAGAACAGATGTGTTGGGACCCCTGGAGTTAGAGTTACATGCAGTGGTGACTCATCCAACATGCATGCTCAGAATCAGAACCCGGTTCTCCAGTAGAGCAGCACACATTCTTAACCAAAGACCTGTCCCTCAACCCTTGATGCTTTGAAGCATGTATGCTTCAAATGGTATGCAGTTTAGACTGAACTTGAATTTGATATCTCCCTGGGATTATAAGTGTGCATCCTCATGCCCAGTTAATAAAAGAATTCTTTAATTAGTCAAGAGATTGCGCAGGGGAGCTGTGTGCCATCTACTAAGCCAAACCAGATGTGGTGATATTTGTATGGAAAAAATATCCTCTTCTATTGGCAGATGTGTAAGTAAATGTGTCACTTAGTGTGCACAGAAATTTTATCCTGCACACAACAAGTCATGTATAGTTCTGTCCACAGAGTTTGTGACGTATATCGCCTAAGATGAAAACACCATTAGGACAAGAATAGCTTGTCAGAACTGAAGCTTCACTCTTCCTTGCTTACAACGGTCATGTCCACTGAAAAGCAACCCGCAGAAACAAATGAGCCAAGGGTGTCTTTGTTTCACAAACACAGCTTCAAGGAGAAGCTTCTAACTCACCCATTCATTTCTGCCTGGTCATAACACGCAATAGGGACAAAGATCTTAGTTCTTGTTCTTCTAGGAGGGTGCATTTTCTGTCAGGACATGTGACCTCATTTGCTGGCCAGTGAACGAGGAAGACAGGGAAACACATTATTTCTCAGGAGTGTGATGCACAATGTTCCCCAGAACATCAACGTCCAGGTACAGCTTGCTGGCCTCTGACCCTGAATCAACAGTGACACACACCTCTGTTGATCACAGGAGACCCATGAAGATCAGCAGTCTTCACAGGGAAAGAATTTTTGTGCTGTCAATGCACAGATTTTTCCAATGTATTTTGTTGTTGTCACTGTTTCATAATGCTCTTTAATTCTTCAAGACGAAATGTATTCTGACCATGGCCCACCTTAAGACACTATCTCCTGTGGAAACACAAGAGCTATCACACAAAACAGTGAAAGTTAGCAAACATCTTACAAGCTTCATTCAAAATAGTATAAATAGAAAAGCACACAAATCTCCACAAGGTTAGTTCTTTTATTTTAAAAACTAAGGCTCAATTGTTTCCCATCAAAAAATGTCTTCAATAGTCAGGAGTTAAAATGATATCTAAAAATAAAAACAACATCTGCATTGACAGAATATCCTGAAATAGTTTTAAAGGTGTGTTAACATCTCTGTTACTAAGGGAATTATGTCTAGAAGGCCATGTGTGTCCTGTAGAAAAACAGATGACAATTCCCATCTGTCACCAGCTGAAGTGCAGTCTGAAAAAGTAATAAATGAGGAAATGAGAATATTAGGCTCGTGTTTAAAAAGAGATTAAATACTTTTCTGCTGCAAAGAGAAAATGGTTTACTCTAGAAGCTCCAGCGCAGTCCCTGGGAGGGGAGAATCAGCTCTCTAATGGGCTACCTGACTGAAGAAGTCCCAGCACTGCCTCCAAGAGATCATCTCAAGGTCTTGGGGTTACGCTCACGCAAGATGTCAAGGTTGCGCATCTTGGCTGAGTGCTGTGGCTGCACAGGCCTCGAAGGGAAATCAATCACCAAGTCACTAATTGCTATCACCTATAGACCAGTAGCTATGACAGTGACTTAAAGTGACTGATCATCCAACAAAGCCTGACTAATGACACTTCTCCGACGGTCTCAGGCAATATAATTAACAGGGAAATGTGTGAGCCCGAGGAAATACGAAGACACAGGGTCACATAATATTATCTAAAAACTCGAAGGAAGAAAGAATTGTAGATAATTGTGGTAAATGTTAGTCCTCTGAAACTGTGGAGCCTGAGAGTGCGTATGCATGTATAACTGTCTGCGAGTGTCCATGTGTGTTTGCACACATGTGTGCATGTGTGTGTACGTGTGTATTCATATGCAAGTATGTCTGAATGTGCGTGTGTATGAGTGTATGTGAGGGTGCACTTATGAGTGTGTATGTGCATATATGCACATGTCTGTGTATGTGTGCACACAATTGTGGTGTTGTGTGCACGTGTGTATGCTCTATACAACAGTAATGGGCCATTGTCGTTACTCTACACAACAGTAGTGCACCAATGTGTATCCTCGATAGACACTTAAACGTCTGTGCAAAATTTTCTGGACATCATAACACGGGCGGTGCAAAGAGGCAGGAGAAACCTCACATAGGCTCTAAAGCTTCATAGCCAAGTCCACAACCAATCTATGCCCAGGCACTAAACACACACCCACACACAGGCACCCTTTGCAGCATAGTTCACATTTCAGATACAGTAAAGGCTTAAGTGCTGACTTGAGTAAATATTGATAAAACCGTGGTTGGCAACCTCTTCAGCTTACGTCACCATCAATACACGAAGACTTCATTTTCTGAAAACCTGTCCATCTTCACCTGATAAATCCACCAAAATCCCTTGTAAAGTGGCTCTCCTTATCATACTAAATTCATCATAGAAAAAATATGACAATTTTACAGCTATGATATTGCTGTTTGGCATATACAAATAATTCCTTTAAAACAACAACAATAATAATAAACAACAGTTGACCTAAACTGGTCATATGGATAGTTCTAGTTTGCTCTCTGTTGCCTTGATAAATCACCCTGACCAAAAGCGACTTGGGAAGGAAAGAATGTACTAGGCTTATACTTCTATGTCACAGACCACAACTAAGGGAAGTACAGATGGGAGTCAAACAGAAACTTGAAAAGCCAAGGAGGAATGGTGTTTGCTGGCTCCCTCTCTGGTTGCTTCCTAGCAAGACCTTAACTAGCTTTTTTACATAGCCCAGGACCACCTGCCTCTGGATGGTAACACCCACAGTGGGCTGGGTGCTTCTACATCAGTTAAAAATCACCACATTATTAATATTATTAACATTATAGATATAATAATACTATCAATAAGCAAGGCATGCCTAAAGACAAGTCTGATAAAGACAATGACTCAGCTGGGATTTATTTTTCAGGTGACTCAAGGCTTTGTTGAGTTGACAGTTAATGTTAACTAGAAAAGAATAAAGGCATCAAAGGGATAGTAATTTTAAGGTAGAAATATGAAATAAAATATCCTATACAGCTTTATGTCAAATCATTCTCATTTTCTTGTTAATTAGAAACAAAGATGACAAATATTTAGCGGTATAACACTTAGTATATACAATCTTTCTATACTTAGAAACACAAGGAAGAATTATGCCTGCCAGGATGCTGCCATACATATAGTGTGTATATGTGCATATTATGCTTCTCTCTCATTTATTCCTGACAAACAGAAATAGAGAAAATAAGGCACACTATCCAGATATTTCTGGTTACAAATAAGAAATAAAGCTTAATCAAACTGGCATAAAAATTTCTTATCTCACATGTCAAGAAAGCTTTGATGATTAATTTGATTCTTTATCAGTGTCCTCAAAAAACACGCCTCTATTTTGAACCATAGTTTCAAAGGCCACCCATGTTGTTTGCTGTTCCAAGCAGGAACAAATGTCTTTCTAGACCAAAAGACGAGGAAGGTCTCCATTGGATGTCTTTCCTTAAAAATAAGACCTCAATCTATTCTTCTCTCTCCCCCTTCTCCCCTTAACTCGACAGGCTCTCTCTCCTTTCTGTCTCTCTCGGTCTCTCTCTGTCTGCCTGTCTGTCTATCTGTCTCTCTATCTCTCTCTGTCTGCCTCTTTCTTTCTGCCTCTCTCTCTGTCTGTCTGTCTGTCTATCTATCTCTCTCTCTGTCTGCCTCTCTCTGTCTGCCTCTCTCTCTCTCTCTGTCTCTCTCTCTCTCTCTCTCTCTCATGTGTGAACACACACTCACATGCGCACGCACACACCTACATGCCTGGGCTTTTGGCTGGAAAAGAGGCAAGTGTTCTCATGAGTGTTTCAGATATTTGTGTCTTCACAGAGTTCACTGCTTCCCCTCTGAACTCGGTTACCCATTAACAGTGGACTCACCTTCCTTTAAACTCAGAAACTGGCCAACAAAGCATGAGGTCGACATGGTGACAGGAAATCAAAAGTGTCTGATGGAGACATTCCTTTTTCACTTGGTCACTCTTATTATTCATGGGTTCTAGATTTTCAAATTTACGCAACTGCTAAAAGTTGTGTGTAATCTCAGGATGAATACGACGCTTTCCCATCATTCACAGACAATGGGTAAAGAAAAGCCTGAGTCACCCGGTGTGCACCTTTGTTCCCGACTGAACCAGGGGACTCGGAACTTCCCTCTCCGGTATCTTACACTAGGCAAACAGCATTTTCACAGTCCATTTAGGGCTATCTTTGTAAAATGGTTGTGCTGTTTTGTGTGTGTGTGTGATTTTACCTTCAAAATAGCTCTATTCACAGTGCTGAAATACCATGGAGTGTTTGTAAGAACAAGGAGGCTGTGATGATGCGCCTGGAGACAATTTATATGTTAACTAAGCCTCATTTGAGCAATGCTGTTGACCACGAGTTCAACAGTAAAGAATCCAGGATGCATTAAGCCAAGAATTTTTTTCAGCAGAAACATACACACTCAAGGATATGTATTCATCTGTTGACAAACGCTGCGGTGGGAGGCTCACAGGACCCTGCTTACTTGAGGAGTAACGGCTTGGTACCCCCCTAAGACAGTGTGCAGGGGACCTTTACAGAGCAAAGCTGCAGCAATGACGGGAGTCAGAGGTGTAATCAAACTGAAATGTGGCTAAGTCCAGTCCCACAGCCATAAATCGATGCCCAACTACAAATCCGGATTCAATGACCTTGTTTAGGACTCTGGAATTTATTCTGAGAGCAACGAGAAGACAACGAAACCGCTGTAAGGAAGAAGAAATGGGAACAGACCTGCATTTCTGGACCATCACTCTGGATGACATTTGGAGAATAAGTCAAAATAGAGGCAGAATGGAATTAGGAGGAAGAAGGCAGAAGGGATTGCAGTCCAGACAAGAGGTGATGCGGTGTAGGAAGCCACATCAAATTCAAATGGTTTTCCTCTGTGACAATAGGAACAGAGCCGTGCAAAGATACAGACGCCGGCCATCAAGAAAGGGTATAAGAGGCGCATAACATAGAAGAGCAGCCAAGTGTAAGAAAAGGGGTAATGTAGAAAGATAAAAAGAGAAGAAAGGGGCCCAGCTTCAAACTATTGCCGAGCACCAGCCAAGTCTGTCCAATTTTCAGATTCTCTTCTGAAAATCTTGGCAAGGACCTAGTACATGGCCTCTATTAATATTAGAACATTAAATTTTAATAAGTGGAAAAATGGAATTCATAAGGTTTCTCAGTTGCACCCAGTGGGGAATTGGCCAGTCATTTGTGATTTTACACATCTCTTGGCTGAAACAGACTTACAAATACAGATCTGAGCACTGGAATACATCATGTAAATATGTGACTCTCCCTTGAGGACCTTCTGTCCCCCAAGTAATGATTGAATTACAATTGACTTATAAATATGATATTCCCACCTGTGATCAACATCACAGTTTTCCTGATATAGTATCAAAAGTATAAATATATCCCAAGTCCCACAAAGGCTTCAGAACCACTTCCCAGTTGGATGCAGGTAAAGAAAAGTGAGAATTAGGATTCTTAATTATCTTCACTGTCATGTCACATTTCGGGTGACACATTTCAGAGCTGGAAGTTTCATCAGCTCTCCATGGAATTGTACGAGGCAAAGAGTAAGGGGAGGAAGAAAAAATGGCTCCCTTAAAGGATGGCAAACTTTAGGATGGGGGTACACATAAAATCTTCCCCAGCAAGTGATGCTCAGTGCATTGCCATTCCTAGGTCTGATCTATGTGAAAAATTTTGACCTCCCTATGATGAGAATATTATAATATACTGTACAGTCACAAAACCCATGCCAGTACGCAACCACATGCAGTCCTTTTGATGCCCTTCCTTCCAGTCATGTGCCCCATTACGGAAGTACACGTGGGTAACCTATAACGCAGCAATGTTTTCAAGTAAATGGTTCTTTGAAGCACTCAGTCTCTCATTGCATTAAAAAAAAACCTTCCAGATGACACTATCACAAAAAAAAAAAACCATGAAGACCAGAAATAAGGGAATAATTTTTGAGTGTGTTCCAAGTGTTGACATTTGATAGAAGCCCAAGGTGAAGTGCGCATTCACTTTGATTTCTGTGTCTGTTGACTCTCCCGTCAGCCCAGACTGAATAACTCAAAACTAGAAGATAGATCTTGAGATTATATTTATTGTATTAAATGCTGGCTTTTCTAACACATAAGGCCCAACTTCATTGTAGCCTATGACATCTGAAACGATGAGTGTTCTCTGTGTTGGATGGTTCAACTTGACCACACAGACCCCATGCTACTTCTGTCTCAGAGTTCTTTTTATTCATCTGGTGGATTGTACAAGAATCTACAGCAAGACCCTCTGCTTTTTTAATGATACTGATCAATTGCTTTCATCTTCCTTACATGGGATAGGTCATATAACTCTGCCCAGGAGAGGTATTAGAAGGAGAAAATACAATCTATTGCTGGATAGTCATTAACTCCCAAGGAATGTCCCTTCATTGGATGAATCCCATGAGTGTTTCTGCTTCATGCATTATTTGAATTTCTTCATACTAACTCTTGCTTTCAATGCTCTCAATTTGGGTACTGAGGGAGTCAAGTCATTGTACACACCCCATATGCAATGAGGCTTTCTTGTTATAGGACAGAAAATGTGTTATGCCTTGGCCATAACACTAGACTGAATCCCTGTAGAAAGTAATGGTGCTGTTACTACCATTACTCCTAATGGGAATTTGTGGTAAGAAAAATAACAATTACAATATAGACAAAGAATATCCCTTTTTCCGTCCCATTCTTCACTCTTCTAAAGCTCTTTAAGTTTATGATAAAATATACTACCCTCTTTTCCAAACAGTTAATAAGAAATGTTAGGTATTGCTTTGAAAAAGACCTTAATCTGTCAGAGTGTCAGTTAGCATCTTAGACCATGGTCCAATACAGTGGTATCTTTTATTTACATTTTCTCCATTTCAGCAGATCGTTAGTCCAGTTTCACCTCAGCTTGCCAGCTCTCACTAACCAAAATAACACTGTTTGCTGTGAATATGGAGGTAAGGAGGTATTCTGAGGCTGATGACCCTGGGATCATCAGCATAGATCATGTCATTGAATTAAAAATAATTAAAATGTACTAAACTATAGCTATGGCATCCAAAGGAAAAAAAATAATGAAAAATACTGGTGATCATGCTTTTGTTGTCAATGATGTTCTCACTCTTGAAGGACAACTTAATTAACACGGTAATACTTTTTAAAAGATTTATTTTGTACACTTTTAACTTACATGTGTATTTATGTGTATGTGCATGTGTGTACGTGCGTGCGTGCATGTGTGTGTTTGTGTGTGAGTGCACACGCGTGAGCATGCACATGGGTGTCCATGCACTCATGTGCTCCACATGCGTGCAGAAGCCCATAGAGGCCAGAAGAGATCATTGGAACCTCTGGAACTGGAGTAATAGACAGCTATAAACTTCCAGATGTGGGTGCTTAGAACTTAACCTGGGTCCTCCGCAAAAAGAGCAAGGCCCTTAACTGCTGAGCACATCTCCAGCCCTTATAATACTTCATTTGGAAGGATAGTAATGAGGAACTAAAATAAGGGAGGTTTGTTATGAGCTTAATGTCATATTATCTTAAAATAATTCAAACCTCAACTAGAAAATCAGAGGAAAGAAGCTGTCTTAAAATAAAGAGATCCCCCTCCCTGGCATGGTCTTCTCAGGAGATCCTTCATGAGTATTCACCTCACATGGTACCCAGTTACTGTACGCCATGCACTCAGCACAATACTTTCGTTCTTTGTTTGTTTGTTTCATTTCTTCGAGATAGGGTTCACTGTAGTAGCTTTAGAGCCTGTCCTGGACTAGCTTTTATAGACCAGGCTGGCCTTGAACTCACAGAGAGGCTTCTGCCTCCCAAGTGCTGGGATTAAAGGCAGGCGCTGTGCCTGCCCTTTTTCTTGTTGTTGATGTTCTCAAATTTTTTTAAATGGCATTTATTGGAAGTTGAAATAACCCTTTCTCTAACAGCTCAATTTCACATGCATTTGCTTACAATTTAAATGATACAAAAATTAATGTTGTCTTATAATTTTCATGTAACTTTCTGGAGATACTCTGGAGGGTGATGATACTGAATTTGGGTTGGTGTTTAGAGAGATAGAAGCAATTTGCAAATTTCAAAATCATCTCATTGATTGGTATGTGTGGTCTGAATTTTCAAATCTGGGGAACATATGCTCCCTCTACTCTGAAAGAAACCATGGCAAATTGCCACCATCCAACATAGGGAGAACTGGAGATGTCTAGCAACAAAATTAGTAGGATGCATACCAGGGTATTTCATTATGCATACTACTTAATATAAATGTAGGGCAAAGTGTTTTCTTTCCCAAAAGCTATAAAGCAATGTCTCTTATCTTTCAGTTACTAATAGGTCAGCTAGGAGCCAAATGCAACCCAAGAAGCAGTGGTTGAAAAAGAAAAATGCATTGTAAAATAGACACTACACTCTAAGGGAATGGCCTTACTTCGTTGTAGCAGCAGCATGGCCTGTGATTTCTGTTCTGTGGCTTGTTAGTAGGGCATCAGGTTTCAATGGGCACAGTAGTCACTGGGGACTAGATTAACTTTCTGGGTTCAAATTAAAGCAAAGTTTTACATATATATACAATATATATATATATATCACTGTCAAAATGCAACATATTGTTAAATCACATGTTAAAAAGATCTAGAAGTCACAGGGAAAAAATTAAACTGTAACTGTGCAATGAAAATATTGTTTCTTTAAAAACACATTGTTTTCCAAAACAAAATATGTTCTCCATTTAGTATCTTGGTATTAAAATTTTTTAAAGGCATGCTTGTGTGGAATTCATGAAACCTAGAGCAAGCTTCACACATTATCTGGGAGCTCATGGCATCCCTGGGAGATAAGAAAGGTAAAATCATATTCTTTGTTACTATTTTATAAAGAAGAGTCAGAGAGCAGATAGATTACGTGACTTTTCGAGCGCCACAAAGCAGAACAGTGGCAAACCCAGAAACGAACCCTTTGACAACCAATTCAGATGTAGAAAGGGCCTGTCAAGCAAGTATATGAGCTAGTGTCCCCCTTTGCCTTCCAATGTGTCTAACGTATATGTAGCCCAAAGGAAAGAAAAAAAAAGAACCCTAATTCATTCTTAAATTTTCTAGGTAATAAACCTAAAATGAATTAAAAGGCATATCATGCCATGGCCTTGGGAAAAAACATCCTCTCTCATTGCCATTACAGAGAGAGACGAAATCATATCAAAGTAAGCCAGACAGTTAAAAGGGAATAGGAAATAAAAAGGAAGTGGCCAAGCAGTGCTGGTGGCAGCTGTCTGAAAGGGAACATCAGCGGGATCAAATAACAGAGCTTTCTTAGTTGATTCTTGAAAGCATAAACTGAAAAAAAAATAAAAGAAAAGAAAGAAAGAGAAAGAAAGACATGCACACCATTACACAGAATCTAACTACATACCCGTCCATGAGGTTTTGTTTGAGAAGGTGTAATGCCAATTTCTCTCACAGGCAGACCAGATTAAGCCCCAACCCCAGATGTCTTTGAAGTCGTCCTAGACAGGTACTTACATGGCCTAGTTTGAGATGAGCCAGGAGCCCCTGTCTCCTCACACCTAGCATGGGGCCTGAAAGCTCCTCCAGTGCAGATACTTCTGAGGGCTCAGGCTCTAATGTAAATGTGGGACACAGACCAGGTCATTTTAATCCCGCTTTTTGTACTACTTCACTAGCTTGTCAGAAAGTCATTGGGGAATGACGGGAGAATTTTAAAGAGCAAAGAAAGAAAGGAAACATTGAAGAGGGGTCTGGAGGAATTTACCCCCTCAAAGGGTGAGTCCTACCATTTAGGAAACTCTGCAACAGTTTCACCTAGTTTAAAACTGTCACTTTACATTCCTGGAAAGCCACCTCTGGGAGGCATGATGAATGCCAGGATCACAGTGGTCTCCATTGCAGCATGGCAGAAGCTTGGTCTGTGTGTAGCGGAGGACCTGCCCATCAGTACGCCATGCTCCTTCCTCGATTCCCCCCTTGGCCGCCACTCCACCTTCAAAGGCTTACATAGCTATACCCTGCCTACCTGGTAAACTATCTCATGTCTTTCTTCTCTGCTCAACGCCTTCTCCTGTGTGTATCCAGGACACTTACCCCACATTTCAACATGGAATCTTGCAAGTACACATATCTTCTTACTTCTCAGAATTTTCACTTATATAGTTTTTTCTGACTGGGGGGAGGGAGTAACATGTGCAAAGAAACATGTTTAGCAGCTCATGTTTTTATTTTGTAAATGGAGACTTCTCATTCATTTCCAGGTCTCCCAGACCCAAATAAACAGGCAGAATCTATATTAAATACAACACGGCTTAACGAATAGCTTAGGCGTTTTCCTAGATAACTATTACATCTTAAATTAACCCATTCCTACCAATCTATGTATCGCCACAAGGCTGTGACCTATCAGTAGGTGTTTTTCTCCTTTGTTAGCTACATGGCATCTCCTTAACTCTGCCTGCTCTCTCTCTCTCTCTCTCTATCCCTGTTCAGATTTTCCACCTGGCTTTTCTGTGCTAAACCATTGGCCAAAATAGCTTTATTCATTAACCAACAGTAATAAAACATATTCACAGTATACAGAGGGGAATCCCACATTACTGATTGTTCAAGAAACATCCCATCTTTCTTCCATCATGCTATTGTCAACCGGAAAATAAAACATCATTTTTATATGTTCCAGTGGTGTTGACAGAGGTTTCTGTCCTGTCTGGCCCTGCAGCCATTTAGTCCCAAAGAAACACACAGAGGGCTACATTAATTATAAACTGGTTAGTCTATTAGGTTTTTTTTTTTTTAAATTAACTCTTACATCTTTCATTAACCCATACTTCTTGTCTCTGTTAGCCTTTTGGCTTGGTATCTTTTATTAGTGAGGCATTCTCATCTTGCTTCCTCTGTGTCTGGGTGTCTACTGCAGACTGAGCCTCTCCTCTTCCCAGAATTCTCCTGCTCTGGAAGCCCCGCCTATACTTCCTGCCTGGCTACTGGCCAATCATCATTTTATTAAGCCAGTACAATGCCAAACCTTTACAGGGTACAAGACCATTGTCCCACAGCACAGAGGCACTATGTACAGTGGGATCTTGGTTAAAGCCCTTGTTACAGAAGCACTTCAGAAACTATGACAGAACAACTGCATACCAGCTGCAGTTCAACTGACCGCCGTAGCTCAGCAGGCACAAACAGGAGCCCAGAAGGCTTCAAAGGGGCATCCCATAATTCACAGAGTCAAAGTAAAAGAGTTCACCTTTAAAAACATAATCTAGTGGGTGGGGCTTTTGATGCCCTACCCCTTGTAGAGGACCTGATGGCTGCTGAGGAGAGAGACAGTCACTTTTCATTAGGGTGACAGGGGTGGTCATTGGGGGGTTGCCCATTCCCCCAGTGGATGCCCTGATACCTAACTGTACATGGGCAGCACCAGTTAGACCCAAGCTGAAGAAAACAAGAGGGATCTGGTGAAGTGTTGCGGTGGGGAGGGGGGGATAGGAATAGACATTACCAAAATACATTGTAGACATGGATGCAATTTTCAAAAATTAAAATGTTTAAAATCGTAGAATAAAGAATAAGTACTATTTCATTTTTAAAATAACTGGATTATCTGAACTATCATAATGGCCTTTCTCCAGAAAGAACTCCTAGAAAACAGAAAATATTGCTTTGACTTCACTAAATATATGTGGGTTTTGTTGTTGGTATTATTTTTGTTTGTTTTAACTTTAAACTTTAGCTTTCATTGTGGGAACCTGGATTTTCATACTTTGTGAAGTTCCTTGAGTACAGACAAAAAGGTCAGTATCTGGAAATATGATTAGATACTGAGAATTGGTTCATTACAATTGCTTCTGATTCCATAGAATTGTGCGGTGAGAAAAGGCAAAGGCGCAATGACCAGAGACTTATTTCTCACTGTGGACTTGGTCCTGTGCCGTTATTTAACTAAGGAGCAATCTAGTTTGTTTAATTTTAGAGTAGGGAATTGACAGATCACAAATTATAACCAAGCACCGAAATAAAATTGTATCAGGCAAAGACATCAGAAAAGTCATGACTGATGGCCCCAATATTTGAAATACACACATAAACACTGTCTGTTGTTGGGTGTATTTTCTAAAGTTACCAAAAGGCTCTTCAATATAACAAGTTTCTTAACCTTGCCCCATTCAATAGCAGATGAAATCATCAATCCACCCAGGCAGAGGAGCATCTCTTCCCTGAAATTTCGGACTCTGAAATGTTCCGATATCTATGTTTTTGAGTGACAACAGGATGCCACAAATAAAAAATTTCACACCTGATCATATGTGACAAGTCACAGTCAAAACACAGGCACCCTAAAAATAGCATATGTAATTACCACTGAGATATGCATACAAGGCATACATGAAACAAATAAATTTGTTATTTAGATTTGGGTCTCATTTTCCCCAAGACATCTTATGTTTATGCAAACTTTCCAAAATCCAAAAATATCCAAACTTCAAAACTCTTCAGGTCTCGGGGACTTAGGCTATGAGATATTCAACCAGTGTGTAAAGCTTCTCAAAATTTTTTTAGAAAGCCAGAAAGTGAAGCTACCCACAGCATGACCTTCACCGGCCAGGAACTCTGTATATCTCTGCTTTTCATGTGGTTTTCTGTACCTACCGACACCATCCAAGCTGGGATTAATAGCCTGAACATAGGCACGATTTAATCAAAACGTCCTCCGTGCCTATGCCAGCATTGCAACTTAAGAATTGAAATCCAGGGTCTGCATTTTCAAAATCAAATCCATTCTCTGTGGAATTTTTTTTTTTTTAACAAAACATCTTGGCACCTGCACTGCTGAAAATAGAACCAATTCTACTTAAGAAAAAGTAACAGTGAATCGGGGATTTGAACAATGGCAATAAAATGCAGTTAAGTGTAGTAGTGCCAGGTTTTAGCCCGCAGACGAGAGTTTTTATGGCGCATTATAAACTCCCAAAACAGGAGGTTAGGAGATCAGTTCTCTAACTGTGTGGTTCTAGCCGGCACAGCTCCTTGCACCTTTTATTCTCCTGCTGGGAGGTCGGTCTTCCGAGGTGTGGGAACATCCATCAGCCGCTCTTCGGTTGTTGAGGCACTTCATTTGTCCAAACGTTCTCTCTGTCTTCTTCCCTGCTCCTGCCCCTGTGGACCTCGGAGATCTACAGTCCTCTCCGGCCTCCTAACCACCATAATGGATCACCAGCTGAAGCGTCATCAAACAGCACCTCTTGCCAGTGGATTAGTCTCTCCTGTTTCATCCCGCCCCCCACTCCTCTTCACTTGGTGTCTGTTGTTTTGCTATCACTTTTGCTGTGTAGTTGCCTAAATGCATAGCGATGAAATTTGGTGGAAAAACAACAGAAACAACAAAAAAATACTGGCTGGTTTCTGAAGGTGTCTCTTCACCACCAGCCCTCTGATTTTTTTTGGCCAAAGATAAATATATCTAATGTGAAAATTTTACAAAAGAATACATGTTGTCATCATTGCCCCTCTGTTACCTGGGCCCTCACGGATTATAGTTCAATTATTTGGATAGTGATCTCTATTATGAAGCAGAGGAGTCCTCTCATATGGAAAGACTTTTTACTAGAGACAGTTTTCTGTTTTGAAGAAAAAGAAAAGTTAAATTTCGTGAGCAATCAAAGAAAATATCAGGTACCAAAAACCTAAGAGAGAGGAAGAAAGGACAATCCAAGGCTAGACAGGTGCCGCAATGGAAAAATCACTTGCGGTGCAAGAATAAGTACATGGGTTCTGACCCTCAGAATCCATCCACATAAAAGAAAAGTGAGCTTGGTTTCCCACCTTTAATCCCAGTGTTCTAGAGCAAGAGACAGGTCTCCCTGGGGCATACTGGATAGCTAGACTCCAATCCATGAGCTCCCTTGTAGGGTTAAGCCAGCCCCTTTAGGGGGAGGTTTTGCCTCGGACGAATGTTGACTGATAAATTGGGCTCATGGAGCCTGCGCGCTCCCTTTTTCTTTCCTCCCTCCTGTGCTATGCGGGAACTTCGGTTCTGTAAGTTTTATTTAATCATTAAATTTGTATATATTCTTTAATATTTGCCTGCATTTATTCACGCCGATACACTCCCTGCTCAGTCAGAGACCCTGCCTCAGGAGATAAAGTGAAAAGCACTGGAAGAAGACACCTGATGTGAACCTCTGTCCTCCCCACATCTGCACACACAATACACAGATGTGTGTGTTCCACACATAAATGTATAAAAGAAACAAACCAAAAGAGCAAGAAACAACCACTGTACTGGTGGTCAAATCTAGCTGTCACTCGTGTGTGTGTGTGTGTGTGTGTGTGTGTGTGTGTGTGTGT
>NC_022021.1:32885878-32896053 GCF_000317375.1 Microtus ochrogaster | reverse complement strand
AAAAGAAAGAAAGAAAGAAAGGAAGAAAGGAAGGAAGGAAGGAAGGAAGGAAGAAAGAAAGAAAGAAAGAAAGAAAGAAAGAAAGAAAGAAAGGAAGAAAAGAAAAGAAAAAAGACTAAGCACCTCCCCAAATATTAAGACTGGGCAGGGCAACCCAGTCTGAGGAGTAGGGTCCCAAAAGTCAGTAAAAGAGCCAGAGATAGCCCCTATTCCCTCTGTTTGGAGTCTCACAGAGGGCCAAGCTATACAGCTGTAACATATATAAGCAGAGTGCTTAGGTCAATTCCATACAGGCTCCCTGGTTGTTGGCTCAGTCTCTGTGAGCCTCTATGAGCCCAGGTTAGTTGATTCTGTGAGGTGTTTCATTTTGTTTTTTTATGGTGTCCTTGAACCCTTTGGCTCCCATAATCCTTTATCTCTCTCTTCCTCAGGATTCCCCGAATTCCACCTAATATTTGAGTCTGCATCTGTTTCTATTAGTTTCTGGATGAAGCCTCTCTGATGACAATTGGGCTAGGCATCAGTCTGGTCACAGGAGGTGTCAATTAAGGCTATGTATCTGCTATTGCTAGGAATCTTACCTGAGGTCATCCTTGTGGATTCCTAAAAGATTCTCTTGTGCCTGGTTTTTACCTGACCCAAAAATGCCTCCCTTTACAATAGTGTCTCTCAGTGCTCTCCCCCCACCAACCTCCCAACCGAATCATTCATGTTCCCATCCCTAACAGCCATCAATCTACTCACAAATATCTTCTATGTCCTCTTCCTAGGGAGATCCAGGCATGTGCCCCATGAACCCACCTTGTTAACCTAGCCCTAGCTTAATTATCCTTATTTTCCAACTAATATCCAGTTAGGAGTGAGTACACACCATGTTTGTCTTTTTCAGTCTAAAGAAGAAACGCTTAGTGCTCAGCATGGAGGCTTTCTTGACTATCCACTAAGTTCTACACCATAGCCAGAACTAGGATACAAATTAACCTCAATCCCAGAGAAACAGAAAATACTGGGGTAGGACTGTTCATTGCTTTTCACCTGGCAGATTTCACAACACCCTCCAATGCTATGAGACAAACTGCAATCACGAAATCTCAACAATATGGCATACTAAACAAGGCCTGCATGATGACCACACAAGTCAACATGCCTTTGGGGACTGGGAAATTTCCACAGGGCCCCACCCCTAGATAAAACTATGGTAAAGAGTGGGAGAGGGAGAATCAGTTCCTCCAGGAACAAGACTCCTGATAGACTATGTAGTGATATTTTGTTTGCAATCTAACAAATAAAGCTTGCCTGATGATCAGCGTGCAGATCTAAGCCACTAGTTAGCCATAGAAAGCTGACAGTGGTGCCTCACACACCTTTAATCCCAGCACTCAGGAGACAGAGACAGAGGGATCTCTGTGAGTTCAAGGTCACTCTGGACTACATGAGATCGAATCTGTCAAAAAGAGAAACAGAGCTCACACAAAGAAGAGGATCATATGCCTTTAACCCTAACACTAGGGAGGTGGACACAGGAGTGATATAGTTGGGTAGAGAGAGGAATGTAAGGTGGGAGGAGACAGGAGCTCAGGGCAGTCTGAGAATTGTCTAAGGATTCAATCTGAGCATGCAGTCTGCAGATTCACAGAGACAGGATCACCCCTTTGGTCTGAGCATTGGTAGAGGTAAGAACTCTAGTGGCTGGTTGCTCTGCTTCTATGATCTTTTAGCATTAACCCCTATATCTGACTCTGAATTTTATTTATTAAGATCAATTAGGATTCGTGTTACAAGATTATCCAGTCACAACCTGAATACATATGAGCCACACTAAACACTCAGTAGGCTGTATACATATAACAATAATAATCATAAAAGTGATCATGAATCTGGGAGGGAGTTGGGGGAGAAGCTAAAGAAGGAAGAGGAAGAACGGAAGTCACGTAAATATAGTTTGCTCAGATGTGAAATTCTCGAAAAAAATTATAACAACAGAAGAATGGTCTGGGAACAAAATAAAAGTTCTAACAAAACCTTGCCACTCCTCAAGCCTTGATACTATTTAGTGTGTTAGAGGAGGCCGCTTGTTTGTCCCAGCCACCTAGAACCAAAATAACCACACAGAAACTATATTATTTAAAAACACTGCTTGAACCATTATTTCTAACTTCTTATTGGTTAACTCTTATATCTTAATTTACCCCATTTCTAGTAATCTGTGTTTCACCACATGGCTGTGGCTTACTAGTAAGATTCCAACCAGCATCTATCTCTGGCAGGGCTACATGGCTTCTCTCTGACTCCACCCTTCTTATTCCCAGCCTTCAGTTTAGTCTTCACTGTCTACTTAAGTTCCGCTCAATCAAAAGGCCCAAAGCAGCTTCTTTATTAACCAGTGGTATTCACACCATATAGAGGGGAATCCCACAACATTAGTGTTAGGTGATGGAGAAGATATGAAAAGTAACAGTGACCAATTCCCTCTACTATGTTGGGATTGGTCACCTCTAAGAAAGATCTCCTTTTGGAAAGCATCTGGGAGTCTTCTTATATACAAAAGTTGACCTCTCCCACTTCCTTTATAAAAACTGAGAAAAAAATGCCTTGGAGGAAGTATTTTATGTTTCTGTCCCTTAACTAGAAGGAAGAAAAAGTATATAAGGTAGCTAGTGGAAAAGGAGAATCTTTCTTCTTAATATCAATTCATTTTTAGGAAATCCTTAGAGCACATGCTGAACATGTAAGGATTCATCCACTTCAGTGTCCATGTCCTCTGCTGTTTCATAATACAGTTAACTCATGACGCCTGTAGTAGAATCATATTGGGAGTATTTTATTTTATTTTGACTTTCTGAGATAGGGTTTCTGTAATGGCTTGTTCTGTTCCTTTAAGAGACAAGCCCTGCCCACTCTCTTCCCTATCCACCACCAAGGCAGGCAGATCTTCCTTCCTGCCTGCAGCCCGAGCCTCTTTCTTTTCCATCTCTCCTCTAAAGAAGCTTCAGTCTCTCTCTTCTCTCCACTTCTCCCCTTCCCCCTTCTCTTTCTCTTTCTGTTTCTCTTTCTATGTCTCTCCCCCCGCCTCTCCCTGTGTTCTTTTCCCTTCTTCCCTTCCCCCTTTCCCCTCCATAACCCACTAAATAAATATCCAACCTCACTCTGCATGGTGTGCTTATCCATCTAGGTCTCTCACTAGCCATGCAGCTCACTGCATGGGACTGGCTGCCTTTGGGGACCTGTGGCTTTTCATGGCCCACTATCCACTGCTACCACTTGGGGACCAGCATCATTTTATTTTTACCATAACAGTTTTTCTGTGTAGACCTGTCTGTTCTGGAACTCACTCTACAGACCAGATTGGTCTCTGCCTCCCAAGTGATGGGATTAAAGACATAGGCCACCATGCCCTGCATATTGGGAGTACTGTAAGCAGAAAGTAAAGATGATTTCAATTCAAGAGAGAGTAGCAAAGGAGAGCCCTGAGAGCCAAGAGTGACCATCAGTGGACAACAGACAGTAGCACTGAATGATAGGGAGTCATGAATCTCTTACTCTCTTAGGCACAACCATTCTGACCAAACCTACACACACCAGGTAGCTTATTGGTCCCTATCAATGCACATGATTGAAACAAGTAACACTTTGAATATTAAAATCTAGTATGTTTCCTGAAGGCTGAGAATAAGATCTCTTCCAGGTGACACTGCCTTTTCCCTGAGCTCAATTCTTTAACCGTTTCAATGGCCCTTCCCCAGTGCCTCATTTTTTTCCCATCTGCAACAAAGTCTATTGATCTGTTCCAAATTGAATTGGTCTTCTGAGTACAACTCTTCAACAACTCCTTTTGACCAGGGAGACAACTGTATAACTGTGCTGGCTTCTGTCACTATGCCTGCTCTTCCATCTCTGTTGTAGACCATGATGCTATGGGAAAGAGGGCCAGAGACTGCAATGTTGAACTATATCCTCCGGGACCAGATAGCAACAAACCTGGGCAGGATGCAGACAAGCTCCCCATGCAAAACAGAACCTGGTGGCATTTGGTCCCTCTGCAGCTACTGAGCAGATGTTAGGACAGACCACTCTCATCATCTCTCTTCTGCTTGGTTCTTTCTAGCTTTTTATTGCAGTTTACAAACACACACACACACACACACACACTTATCCTGAGAACTAGTCTCTACATGCTGTGTAGTGATGAGCTACACATTTCATTCCTTCTAATGGACTTCTGTGTGTATTTTTACTGATGCACAGCAAAAACATTACAAATTACAGAAAAAGACAGAGAATATGTAAAGGTCTTTCAAAATAGTACTAGTCACAGAGCAATCATGGTTTGCATTTTCGTCCATCATCTTCTTGCTAGTTTGTTCCAAATATGTTTCTTTTAGTAAAATAGTAGCTTTAATATAAATAATAAACAATATATAAAACATAAATAATGAATATTCCTTTGTCACTAGAAACATATCATGATATCAGTAAGTATATATCCCTTCTTCTGGCTAAAAGTAATTCCCTTTATAAATGTTAGCTATCCTTGGGCTGTGAATAGTTAATCATTCTTCTGTCACTCTTTCCTATTATAAATAACACTGTAGTGTTTATCTCTATGTTATTCATGCATTTATTGAACTATATCCTGAGGAGAATTTCCTAAAAGTAAAAGTTTGGTATATGATACCAAACAATGCTCCAGAAAAAAAATGCAATTTTGGCTCTGACTAGAGTAATCTGAAACAAAAATTCACCCCCTACCCATTTTGTCTACCTTGATATTTTTAATTTCTACATTTCTTCACATCTTAAATTTATTTGCCTACTAATAAAAATTAGATCAAACAGCTTTTTATGTGTTTGTAATCCATTTTTGCCTCTTCTGTGTATTTGTTCTTTACATACTAAAAATTATAGTTTGTTTATTCCATGTATTTGCAAGCAATTTTTCCTGATGATTGTCTATTAATTGTCATAGAAAAAAACTAAGTTTTACATATTCCATGATATTCCTGTCTTTAAAACAACATGCTTATAAATGCTATACATTGACCAGAATTACAAAAATATTCTATATTTTCTGCTAATCTTTTCAGTTTCCTTATTATAACATTGAATGTCTTTGGAATTCATCTACAACATAATTTTTATCTACTATTAAAATATTTCCACTATTAAAATGACATAATTCATACTATGAACAGCAAAAGGTCCTAGTTCACTGTGTTAATCTGTGTATTCCTAGACAGTTTCAGCTACTACAGAATCCTACTATGCTTTACTTCCAGATAGCATTCCTCTCAATCTTTTTTCCTTTTTTTTCTTTTTTACGTATTTCTCATACATTTCTTCATCCAAGTCGATTTTAGAATCATTTACAACTTTTTAAAAAATTCAGTGGTTGCTGGATAAAAAGAAGCCAGTAAAGTAGAAATCAGATTGAATTGTCTGATAGAAAAGAGACAGATTTTGACAGGATTAAAAGAGCCAAAACCTGCACTTGAGGGCTGATTCCCAGCGAAGGCTGCAAATTTGGCAAGGTTTTAAACAGCTCTGAACCTCAGATTCTTGTCTGGAATGGAGCTAATAAAACCCATATCCCCATGCCCTTTATCCACCTACCACAGGTGCTACGTTCCTAAATGTGGATACTTCTCATGCAAAATTCTCCTAAGAGCACAGCCTTTGTGTGGAGAACTCATGAGACCAGGTTCTTGCTGCATCTTCCCTTTGCAGCAGTGGTCAGGGCAGTCCTAGATTCTACCAGACACAGGTATGGAACAGGTCATGGTTTGGAATTCACAGGTAGTGAAGCACAGAGAGAGATTCCTACAGAAGGAACTGGGACAGCAACCTCTGTTGCCTGTTGCTTGGAGTTGAGGGAGCATCCCATTTATGTGATAGCCCTGCACCTCCATATCCTGTTTCACCTCCTGTAGATACCTAAGTGTTGTGTGACAGTTTTCCTAGTGAGATGTGAAGAAACATCTTCTCAGCTCAGATGAGGAACCAACAAGAGATAATACCAAAGTAAAGATAATACCAGAGTCAAACTTGGTGAATAAGAGTCTCAGTGATGTTCTTTACAAGAGCATGGGTGAGGAGTTATGACAACGGAAATGACCGAAACAAAAGCCTGCCTAACAAGGATGACAGACCACAAAAGCTGAAACCATGAAGCCCATTGTACAGCTTTCAGGAAGTTTGGAAGGCCAGGAAGCATCTCTTCCTGGTAGCTCCATTGATCTGAGTCTTTTCCAGAAAACTCAACAGCTCTGCTGGTCCATGTCTTTCAGACAACTTGCTTGCCTATCTTCTAAGCATTTCAGCTGGTTTGCTTCTACAAGGCCAGTGCTTCTCGACTTTCCTAATGCTGTGACCCTTTAATACAGTTCCTCGTGTTGTGGTGACCCCCCCAAAATAAATTATTTTTGTTGTTACTGTAATTTTTCTACTGCTATGAATCAAAATGTGAACATATGCTATGCAGGATATCTGATATGCAACCTCTGTGAAAGGGTCATTGGATCCCCAAAGGAGTCACCACCAACAGATTGAGAACCACTGTTCTAGGCAGATGGGCTGGCCTTTACCTGTCTGGGCAGCTCAGTTTATCTGAATGTACTCCTCAGAAGTACTTACTGCTTAGATAAACTTGGGAAAGAAGAACTCTAGAATAATCTTCTCAGTTTCAGGAACTACCTAAAGCTTCTAAGTTGTTCACTTCCCGAGTCTCAAGGAGTCTCCCTCTAGAGCATCCCGAGGTTTAATGATCCCTCCTAGATGGAATTTTTTATCTTAGGGGAAATTGCTACACAACGCTCAGTGGTCTCACAAGGACATCAACAGTCCTTCACACTTAACCAGCCAGAGTTCCCTCTTTGGTTGCAGCCATGAATCTTGCAACCTTACACTGTGTACCTTGGGCTCACTGAGCAGAAATGAAAGAATGCGTTCTTACCCATTTTTTTACCTGACCCCTCCTTTTCTGCTCTGATCTGTCCACTCAAAAGTTGATGTACAGTGAACTGTACCAAGGAGTCTGTCGTCCTCCAGCTTTTGTCGCATTCAGCCGATAAAAAGCCACAGCATAAAATATCATGGAGGAAGGAGATGCGTGGGAAAGAGTTTCCATCCCTCAGCATCTTTGAGAAGATACTCTTCCCTAAATGTTCTCCGTTCAGTTCAAGTTTCTCACCATCATCTCCCTCTGAATTCTATTTGCCCAGACTGTCTAGAAGACAGTCGAACCTCTCATAAAATCCTAGGAGGAGAAACTCAATCCTTCTTGGGAAGAAGGGGGTCAACACATTACCTTTAATTTTACTTTTATATCTTTCCCAAATTTTCTAACTTCTACATGCTTTCTGTTTCTTGTTAGATCTCAGAATGGAGGTGAAAACTTTAGTATGCTGCCTGACTAGAAAGAGTTCTCAAAGGCATTAGTATTTCCACAGACGAAGCTAGGGAAGCACTTTTATCTTTCCATATCCTGATGATGCAGTAGTTCAAAGGTCATAAGGGAGCTACAAAGGGGAGACAGAATGGTCAGGAGTTCAAACTCATCCTGAGCCACGTAGCAAGTTCCAGGCCATCCCACGCTACATGAGACCCGGTCTCAGAACAAATAAACAGGGTAAGGATCAATTCTATCTACAAAGCTGGGCGGTGGTGGCACACACCTTTAATCCCAGCACTCGGGAGGCATAGGCAGGTGGATCTCTGTGAGTTCGAGACCAGCCTGGTCTACAAGAGCTAGTTCCAGGACAGGCTCCAAAACCACAGAGAAACCCTGTCTCGAAAAAAAAAATTCTATCTACACCTACAGCCCTTCTCCAAACAAATATAACTGGACTATTCTTTCTGAGACAAAGAGAAGAAATTCCAGAAGGCTGGCCCTGATATACAAATTCTCACAGTTGAGCATTTTTAATGACTACTTCCACTAATGTTTCTAGAAGCGCCTCTCCATTTAGGCATGCCCCAGGTGTAACAGTGCACATACGTGCATGTGCGCACGCACACACACTGACACCATTTTCACACACTGCCACTGTTTCTCTCCTTCACTTAACCCTCAAATCGAATAGGCATTGTTCCTAAGGCTCCAAGATCACCTACCCCTGTTCCACTAGTCTGTGCTAAAGTCTAGTTTGCAATGGATCACAGCATCCCATCAAACCATGAGCAAATTGTTGCAGGCTCTTTAGAACAGCAAAACTTTCCTTCAAGTGTTTTCCCCACATTCATATGATAAATGATCATTGATGCTTCTCAACTGTCCGGTTTTTGTATCAATATCTGAGTGTGAAGTGCAATTAGCTATTGAAGTAAAATTGGTAATGAATGCTAATTACTTCCTTCTATGGACTTGGGGGTAATGTATTCCAAATCTTTTCTCATTACTTTGAGAAATTGAGAGGTGGCTCTATAGCGATCTACAGATATTCTGAAAAGTACTTAAAAGCATCAGACATTAGCTGGAGTTCTGTATAATTGGATCTGCCCAGCACCCCTTGCATATAAGTTTTCTTGATGTGGAGCCCTGAATGCATAAAGAAGAGCGAATTGTGCAGAGTAGAGCAGCTTCAATCCGCTTTGCTGTCATTTGGATCTTTTGAGTTCTGAATTCTTTTGGCAGCTCTAATATAACAGAAGAGCTTTTCCTTCAGTGACTATAAAACCCCCATTTGGAATGTTTCCCTCACACTTTCATGTGAACATTGCCAATGGCTACTTTTCTCAAAATTAATTCTCACCCGCCATAATGATTTGCAGAAGTTTACTGAAGTGCTGGTGGTAAATACGAGGAACTGTAAAACGGATCTTCATCGTGCAAGAACAGATCTGTGCTTTCTCCGGGCACCCAAATGTTCAAACATCATAGAGGAGCGGTTGCCTTAAACGCTAAGATGAGTTTTGAAAAATCAAAAATGTCAGTCCTTATAATTTATTGCACTCTGTGTTGTTATTAGTAATTTTAATCATCACTGTAAGAGCAAAACTCAAACGACTCTGTAAAGACAGAACTGTCCTGGTAGGGGACAATGCTTTTCACTGGAAATACTGAGAAAAAGAAAACTCGTTTCCTGTGAGCCACCTTCCACACTTGAGGTAGAGCTTAGTCCTGCTGATCTCGCCCTCAAAACTCCCCTGAATTCTACATACCTCTCTCTGGAAAATGAATGCTCATTGAACTCTTTCCAAAGGTCCCCGCTAGCACCAGGAACTCTTGTTTGTTTTATGTTTTCTTAAAGGCATCCAGCAAACTTCACCAGTGGAGAGTCCTACTAGAAGAAATTTAATCCTCCCTCTGCTTTAGCGGTACAGACTTGTAAAATGTACTTTCTTTGAGGATTTATGAACTTTGAAGATAATAATAACAAGGATTTGTATTTGAGAATCCTCATCAGAAATTGAAGTTTTCACCAACTCATGATTTGCTTCTATGCCTGAAGGGTCTCTTGTGGAATGAATAGTGAGTGAGGAGGCATTGTGACTTGATAGTAGCTATCCTAGCCTTGTACAGTCTCCAGCAGCGTGGCTGAGAAAAAGCTCACATTCTTTTACATCCTTCGCTGCTTCTAGGATATTAAAGCTAGGTTCGCATCATCTCCATCTGAGGCTATAAAATCCACACCGTTCTTCGCTGATCATGAAGACAAAGAAGGCTAGATGGCAGCACCCCCCACCAGGGCCCCACTTCTCATTATTAGACTCTAGAATGCCCCCGGGCTGTGGAAGAGAAACTAAAGAGAACATAATAGGTGCCCAGACTGCAGTCTGGGACACCCACACAATCAGCCATTTGCTCGGGTCTTCAGGATTGCCAGACGATGAATAGAGCTGTGTGGACTTGGATTCCATTCTATTCTTGTCCATTTATTTCGGATGATCTTAGAAACAAGCGGGTTGAATACATGAAGGTCAACCAACACCACGACAGGGTGAGAGAGAGAAGAGAGCTGAACTTTCTGCTTACAGCCCGAACTAACAAGGGCAAATAGAACCCAAAGGGCTGGGAACCAGTTTACAATGAGTGACAACCCACTGCAGAACAATATGTAAATGTTTTCTTTTCTTTCAGTTACAACTGTTGCTAGAGATAAAATACTTTGAATGAATCCATCAGTTCATTAATCTGCCTTTTTGGAACCAAGATATGGAAAGAGTAATATTCTCTCTCT
>NC_022021.1:32880402-32885778 GCF_000317375.1 Microtus ochrogaster | reverse complement strand
CCCCCACCCCTGGGGCCCCATTTCTCCTTTTCCCTCTCTTCTGTCTCTCTCCTATCCCCTCTCCTCCCTCTCTCTCTCTTTCCCCTCTCCATCCCCTCTCTTTTCCCTCTCTCTTCTCCTCTCTCTCCCTCCCTCCCTTTGGTTCCTGAAAACAGACAATGTTGCTGGCAACAGCAACAAAGGAAAGGCAAGGGAAATCTAGTCCAGAATAAATTGGTTGTGCTGAAACACATGGTTAAGCATGATAACCAATTACAGGGATACCTGGGGTAGCTCAGTGATTCAGTCTCCCACATCAGAGGTCCCCTAATCAATTTGAACTAACCAGACACTGCTACAGAAAATCAGCAAGATCACAGCGTTTGCTAATGAGTCTCAAAAATGGATTTCACTGCATGAAAATGTTCATTGTCAGGACAAAGACTGTTTTCACAATCTTGTGGGTCATTTCCATTTGCATTTGATTGGAGAAAGGCTTTTGTTCTTTTCTCCCTTCTCACATCCTGTACAACACTACAGATTTTTTTTCTGATGATTTAGTACTTTTACATCACTGTATTGTATCAAGCGCTAAAAATACATCAAAATAAAACCTTTTGTGCTGAAGTAGCTAGTATCCACTTCAATTATTACTTAATTTCACTGCGCTGAATGGGTTTCCTGGAATGTAAATGTGCAGGTGTATGGCACCTAGAGAGATGGTTTGACAGAACTTTCAGCTATGGATCTGGAGAGTAACGTGAAAGCCAGTGGATTGTGTTCAGTGTTCATTTGGACATTCCTCAGCCTTGAAGCCCAGCAACAATCTCCACAGAGATCTGAGCTCCAGTGGGCAAGCATTTTGAGGTCTTCCAGTTATTAAAAAAGAAATAATAATAATAAAACATACCATAGTCCTTCCAAAATGGGCAATAACACACCACCAGTCTGCTGTGTTCCTGCCAGTTTTCACAAAAAAGACATGGAAGGAGGACCATCATGGCACTTCATTTTCTGAAAGTCCCATCAAGTAGGACATCTGTAGCTTTGTGTTGGCATCACTAGACCATGTGACACTCTGAGTTTCTTAGTATCTTCCACCAAAAATCTCTTAACACAGTCTTAAGTTTGTAGCTTAAATATTCTTTCCAAAATTGCCTTGGAGACTTTGTCTGCCTTCCCTATGTCTCTTCCTAGTCTGTCCTGGTCTCTTCAACATTGCACACTCAGCTGCCCATCTCTTCTCTGCCCCTATTTCCTGTTCTCTCCCTTTTCTTTGCTCTTAGCTGTTCTAAGCCCTTCCCATTAGGTTCGCAAAGTTGTCACCACTGGACCTGTTTTATCTCTTCACATCTCCCCAAGGCTGAGAAAACATGCACAGCAACATGCATGCAGCTGGACCATCTGCACAACACCCTTCACCAGACCATCTCTCTTAACAGGAGAACCACGGCTTCCATCAATAAAGGCTTCTCTCAGTGAGGTACGGCTTGTATATTTACATCCAGAATGTTTTGTTGTTGTTTTCTTTGAATACAAGAAATTTTTGTCTCAGATTGTTATCCCAATT
Organism: Microtus ochrogaster; assembly: GCF_000317375.1. Taxonomy (NCBI): domain Eukaryota; kingdom Metazoa; phylum Chordata; class Mammalia; order Rodentia; family Cricetidae; genus Microtus; species Microtus ochrogaster. The sequence goes on along the minus strand of NC_022021.1, from coordinate 32,884,229 downwards.
CTTTCTTCCTGTTTATAACTTGATGCAGCACTCAAACTTTTTGAAGCTAGTTTTCTACATCTATTGCAAGAAGGAAAAAAAAAAGACCTAATTTCATTCTTGGCCAATGCAAAAGCCCTGTGTCTTTTCTAAGAATTCTTTGCAAATTTTCTCCAGTCTCTGCAAACCATGAATGAAGTCAGCAAAAATCTGACAGATCCACCGGTCTCCCCACCCAGCAAAGGAAAAAAAAAAAAGACCTAATTTCATTCTTGGCCAATGCAAAAGCCCTGTGTCTTTTCTAAGAATTCTTTGCAAATTTCTTGGACCCAAGCCTTAAAATGATTTGGGTTCCCATATAGACAGTGCCTGACTTATGATAGCTCAACAGATGATTTTTGCAACTTACGATCGTACAAGTGTGATATGCATTCAATAGCAGCAATACTTCAAACTTCAAATTTGGGTCTTTTCCCAGGCTGGTGATATGTGGTAGAGTCCTCTTAGGAGATGCTTGGTAGCAGAAGTGAGTCCAGCTATACCCGGGTATTAACCAAGACAGAAAAAAGGCACATTGCGCTGTATTTTGTTGCTAACAACTATATTTTGTTGTTTGTGAGTGTGTATATACATTTTCCACTCATGAAAAGTTCGTGAGGACACAACCCCACTAAGTCTGGGAGGTCTGTAATTACCTATATTTCTTCGTTTGTATTCTAAGAATCACCTTTTTCGTGTCCCCACTATTTTCCATGATAAATCAATGCAGTTGCACACACACACAAGCAAAGGGAATAAACTGAGTAAGAACAGATAACTTTAAAAGTACCACCTGTGCTTATAATCTTATTTCTTCAGCTATTCTTAGTATCAGTTGCTTTCCATCCTTCATATATGTGGTGGTTTGAATATGAATGCCCTTATAGAATAGTGTGTTTGAATGACTGGCCCAGAGGGAGCGGCACTATTAGGAGGTTTGGCCTTGTTGGAGTAGGTGTGGTCTTGTTGGAGGAAGTGTGTCACTAGGGATGGGCTTAGAGGTCTCAGAAGCTCAAGCCAGGCCTAGTGGGCTTATAGTTTCTTCCTGCTGTCTGCAGATCAAATGTAGAACTCTCAGCTCTTCTCCAGCACATGTCTGTCTGCATACCATCACACTAGGATGATAATGGACTAAGCCTCTGAACTGAAATCCAGACCCAATTAAATGATTTATTTTGTAAGGGTTGACATAGATGTGGTGTCTCTTCATAGCGATTGAAGACCCGAAGACAATTTATCTATTCTATGTCTCTCTGACCATGCTGGGTAAAGTTAACCACCTTTTATTTTCTTACTGTCATTTTCTCTAATACAGATCTGTTTTCCATTCTTTTAAAAGTATTTATTTGTATATACATGTGCATGTAGTATATGCATGTGATGTACATGTGAGTACACTCAACTGTGCATGCATGTGGGGGCTACATCCTGCTCTATAACCTCCGCCTTGTTCCCTTAAGACAGGGTCTCTAGCTGAACCTGAAGCTAGGCAGGCGATGCACAAGTCCCCCAACCATCTTCTTGCTTTCATCTTCCATTATGTTAGAGTTACAGGTACCTACCAACAATACTCAAGGTTTTGTGAGTTCTGGGCATTTAAACTTGGGTCCTCATGCTTGAACAGTTAAACACTCTTACCCACTAAGCCATCTCCACAAATGATTTTACATTCTTAATAGCTCTCTTGAGATATATAAAATCATCCTAGTAATCTATTTGTACATATGTGAATTTATTACATACATGTAAACACACATGTGGGAGAATATGTAGGTACACACAGAAGCACTTATAGTCAAGCACATGCATTTATGTACAGATGGGTATGTGCATGCGTGTGTGGCATTCTAGAAGGTAATCAGTCTCCTCTGCAGGGACAGGACAGTTAAGACCAGACAGACACTACGCCTTTGAATCTTCTGCCCACACCACAGGCCTGTAGCTGCGACAGCTAGGTAAACCTTCATTCTCCACCATGAAAGCTTTATGTTCACAGAGCCTTGTGTGCCGACCTGCAAACCCCTCAGAGACTTGCAGCTGCGGTCAATGATGTCCCACGGTTCTTTAGAGTTACTACACAGCACTTCTCTAGAGACGCTGAAGCGAGCGTTTGCCTTACTGTGGATTTCCCTATTCTGGAATAAATCTGGGCTGCTCAGGGTTCTTCTGGGAACCTGTAGCCTAACTTGGAGACAGCCATTAAAACTTAGTCAAAATAGTTGTCCTTAAAACTTCTCCAAACCGATGTCAGGCTATGCAAGATTGAGACAATGTAGAACCGGATGAACTCCCTCTCCTTTTGATAGCATTTCCATTACTAAAAACAAAACAAAACAATATATTTCCTCTGAGCTGTCTCTTGGCAGATTATTTTATGGGTAAATTTAAGTAGACTGCTGACTTTCTGTAGACTTCAGCTGAGGTTGGCAAATGCCATGGGGAGACTTTTGGCTTCTTTACATTTTCCAAATAAATTTGAGATTGCATCAAAGCATGTGGCCTCATTAACAAGGATGACCCTTTCTAAGAACTGTCTTCACTCAATCGCCAGATGATTAGGTGGAAGCCCCATCTCTCCCTCCCCATCCCCTGCCCCACTCAGAAAGTCCTCAGTGGCCAGCTTCTCCCTGCTATTTAAAAAGCGGTCAATAGATCTGCCACGTGTGCCCTCCTGTCCTCCTGTTCTGTCCCCGCCTTCCTGAGGGCCACCCAGGAGTGCTCTGCTTTGCATTACCCTCTTTAACAACTCTGGTCTCATTCATCCAGCCTGATTTGGCTTATTACATCGGCAGCCGAGGAATTCAGCAGTCGGGGATCCAAAGTGTAACAGCAAGCAGAAAAGTTTGGTTTTTGTTCTAAGGTAGAATTTTACATTCATCCCTATTAGATTTCCTCCTGTTCAAGGAAACTTGTCCAAATTCTTCCAGTTTCTGATCCTGCTACCGAATAATTTTTTCCTCCATCCCAGCCTCAGGTCATTCACAAGTCTAATAAATAGATGTTCTATGAATTCATACACATCGTCGATATATGGATTTCACAAGATGTGCAGAAAGCAGCACCCAGCATCAACTGCGAGAATAACTTCCAGCTGACATCTTCCTAGAACTCAGCATCCAACAAGCAGATCTGTACAAGACACTAAGAAACGGCACTTTGAGGGGTAGAAATTGGTTCCCTGTACACCTTCCTCATGGGTAGATTGCAAAGGATCCCAAGTAAAGATATAACTAAATACATACTTCTAAAAACAAGCCTGATTATGATGTCCAATAAGAACTGAAGTAGCAGAAATCATAACTTGGAACATTACCATAACAGTACAGATGAAAAAATCTGTATTTAAGATGAAAAATTGTTCATGGAGGAAAAGGAAGCCATTCTATCAGGTTATCTTAACCCTGTAAGTTTTTGGATGGGATTAGGACTGACTTTTGTTCAACACGATAAGCAATGTGCTTTCTTTGTGCCGAGTACTTCACCAGGCAATTGATAGCAAAAGATAAATGCAGATTTCTTCTTGCCTGCCATCAAAGCCAGATATACACACAGCATACACACTGTCAACCACAGCATGTGCACCACTGTTAGGATTTGCAGCCCGAGAGAGGGGTCTTGGTGGGTTCCACTGCGGCTGGGGGACCGCAGCGGGTAAGGGACATACAGATGCGCCATCCAGAGAAGGCTTGGGTATGGAGTTTATTTAGTGGGTATTGGGAGGGTAAGGGAGGATAGGGGGCATATGGGGGAGGGAGAAAGAGAGGGATAGAGAGAGAAAAGAGGAGAGAGAAGGGAAGGGAAGGGAAGGG
>NC_022021.1:32875820-32880140 GCF_000317375.1 Microtus ochrogaster | reverse complement strand
AAAGCAGAAACCAGCTTGCCTAGACAGGAAAGGGGAGATTGGGAATAGGTGGAGCTTGTCTCTTAAAGGGACAGGGTACTGTCAGCGAAGACCAGCAGTATTATAAGAGCCATGCTATACCAATCAGGAACCTGTGGTGATGCAGTCAGGAACTCTTCCCAGAAGAAGACTACTGAGTCAGAAACAGGATGGATCACTATTTGCTTAAACAAATTGAGGTGTTTTTTTTTTTTTTCCAAATTAGTATACTAACCAAGGATAATTTGGAGAACTATAAGTTTGAAACTTGCTTCAGATTTCAGATAAAAACGTGACGCAGATAAACTGATATTGTTTACTATGAAGTATTAAAGATTCCCTGAGCATAAACTAGAACAACGCTTAAAAACTTTGGGAAATAGGCAGAAGAAATTTTACATGCACAACAAAATAAAGCAGTCATTATCATTCTTAGGGCGAATAATACACGAAAGTGAGCAACACCGTGGTGCTACAAATGGAGGCCAAATGGAAATGAGCCAGGAGGCCCTTTCCTGTGTTGCCCGACCTTCTTGGAATCTTGTCCTTTCAAGGATTCGCCCGAGGCTAATTTGTCTGGAGCAAAGTTCACTGAAGACGTTCACAAAAGAACAAAAGATGTGATCACCACCAGGCAGGCAAGAAGCTTCTGAATATGTCCCCTGTGTCCACAAAGTGAAAAGGCTTTGGAATGTCTGTCTGTTAAGGCAAAATTGTAACTTTCACTTCCTGGGGTTTGTATTCAAAGAGTGAAAAAAAACAAAGGAAGGTGAGCCCTGGCGACCAGCTGTACTGGGGACTAGGGCAGTAACTCAGCTTTAAAACAGAGCAGGAGAGCATGCCATTGAGTCACCAAGGATTCTGAGACAGGCAGTTCCTCATTACCCAGGCCATTCTGCATTTCACAGCTCATCCACGGCCCCTTTCTTCTGCTTCTGGCTTTGTAAAATTAGCCGCCAGAACATCTGCAAATATAAGCACTTACGCCAGAATATCGGGTGCTGGCGGCTTTGCCAGCTAAATTCATAGCAGCATATTAAAGCAAAGGCTAAGGAAATAATCCTTTTCAGAAGGTTTGACTCTTGTTCTTTAGTTTTATAAAGTCATCACTCATTTCAGGCAGCACTTTGAAATTTAGCCTGATTTTTTAATGAAATAATTTGATAAGCATCATTAAGACCAAAAAATTTAATATAATCCAATCAGATAATTCAATTCTATAGATAGCTATTAATGTCAAAACATTGCTAAATGGTTTAATACAACTGGAGGGGGGGAAACAAGACAAGAAGCGTACATTAATCTCTTAAACTCTTATTGACTTTTTCTGAAGTGATACACAATTGCTGTATTTTGAAGAAATATATAATTTTATCCTCAAACCTATTGTTTCCTCTACATATAACTAATCAATAATCATTTCCTTTTAACTAGATTCTGTGACTTTTTTTACACAATTCACAGCTCATTTTAATAGTATTACCATAGCCATATTTCACTGTTGAGTTCTAGTAAAAAAAATAAATAAAAATGTAAATAAAAAAGAATTTTCTAAAGAGACATCTGTAACTCTCAATATCCTTTAGGCCTTTACAGATCTAAGTGCCCAAACTACCCACTGAGGCCTACAAAGTCAAAAATTAAAAATTCTCACTTTAATAACCCACTGTCTGTTGGAAAAATAGGTACAACTGTTCAATATGAAAAATAGAATACTGGGATCACTTTAGTAGATTTCTTCCTCCCTTCCTTCCTTCCTTCCTTCCTTCCCTCCTTCTCTCCCTCCCTCCCTCCTTCCCTCCCTCCCTCCTTTCTTTCTTTCTTTCTTTCTTTCTTTCTTTCTTTCTTTCTTTCTTTCTTTCTGTGTTTTGTGAGACAAAGTTTTTCTGTGTAGTCTTAGTCCTGGTGTCCTGGAACACTTTATATACCAGAATGACCTCAAACTCACAGAGATCCACCTGCCTCTGGGACCATTTTGACATTCTAAAGTCCAGCCTGGTCTTTCCTACATGGGCTGCATCTTGACCTCTCTTGACTCCAGGAAGCCTGGGTGACAAACTGGGAGACTGAATTCCATTCCGGCTCAGCGGCCTGGGTTCTCTTATTTTGTTTTTGTGTACAGTCTTACACCAGAAAGAAAATGACCACTGCACTTAATGACCTTAGACCCTGGAGTACTGGCCCCATGGGGAAACGCTGAGCTATGGCTGGAACAAGAAAATACCCTGACCTCCTTACAACTACATTTCTGGGAGGAAAAAGCTTTAAAACTATATAGGGTAACCAAAGTAGAGTTATTGCTGCTTGAAAGAGACAGAGTAATTCTGTGACAACTGAGGAAGAACAATCAAGGCATCTAGAAACACGACATCTTATAGTCTAGAAGATTCCAAAGAAGAGAGCGCTTAACACTGGCCCCTTCACACAAAGGGGACCACCATCAGTGCAGCTCTCCCCAGGGGTGGCACGCCCTCACGTTTACCCTAACCAAGCCAGTTAGCAAAGTCTCTTAGCACATGCTAGATGACTCTGAACAATTTGTTCACCATGACTTTTTCCAAGAAGTCCAAATGTGTATGTATGTATGTATGAAACATTTACCTAATTATTCTTTATCGATAAAAAATTGGGAGTCAAATATTGCGGTAAGAACTGACTGACTGATCAGAGAAGCGGAGAAGGCACGAGTCACTTCCTCTCTCTTTCATTCCTCAATCAAAAAGGGCTAAGATATTCCCTCCACTCCGCCTTACTGCTTCCTATCTCCTATCTGGTCTGCCCTGTCCTCCAAAACTTCTATGGCTAATTTTGGTCGGCTAGTGGCTAGCCCCACCCTCTAACTTAAAGCAAGCTTTATTTTCAGAATGCAATCAAAGTATCACACAACATACATACATGGTGTTGTGTGTGTGTACATGTTATTAGGTATCTACAGATTCTCATGAACCCTGTAATCTACCATTTGCAAATAGGATGCCGAAAAAAGACAATGATACAGTTCAAAGATCTGACGGCTGAGAGCCAGTGATGTGGATTCCAGTTCAGGTCTGATGGCCTGAGAACTGGGAACACCCTGTGCAGGAGATGAGCAATGTCTTAACTCAGTCAGCCAAGGACTGACTCAATACCCCCTCTGCCTTTCTGTCCTGTTCCCACCCTCAACAGAAACACGATGCCCAGTCATGTTGAGGAGCCCCATTTGCTGTACTCAGTACACCGCATCCACAGAGACAACTCGGAAATAATGTTTAACCAGGTATCCTGGCATCCTGTTACTCAGTCAAGCTGAAGCCCAGTTAGCCATTGAGGCGCATCCCTGGGAAGAGTGGTCAGAAGCCAAACTGCGCAAAGACAATATGTAGACATTGTTGTGGGAGAATGTTCCAGGCTCTGTCATGGTTCTGCAAAGGCAAGGGCAATTTTCTTCTTTGCCATCTTTTAAATGATATCTGGGGTTAAATGGCCTTGAATAAAAGTGACAGTGTCTCCATGTGAAGCAAAAGTTTAATTTGCTATCCAGCATGCTGTGTTCCGAATTCTTATATCCCTATAACAGCCATGTTGGGTCTTAACTCCCAAGGTGATGGTATTAGGGGGGTGACACTTTTAGGAGTTGGTTGGGACATGAGAAAGAGTCCTCATGAATGGGATGTGAGCTTTCATAAAAATAGGTCAAGGGAGGCCATTTGCTCTTTTCTCCATATGAGGGCAGAGTGAGTGCAGCTGCCTGTGACAGATAAATGAACCCCCAACTTGGCCTTAGACTCCCAGATATTATATATATATGATGCATAAAATATATATCACAATAAATACATTTCTGTCATTTGTAAGGCACCTGGTCCATGAAATTCAGTTGTATCAGCCCAAATGAGCCAAAACACTGTATGACAAAGATGTTGGGGCAAAAGTAGGTGAGCATGTTGCTTACCTTGTAGGTTAGGGTTTTCTGAATACTGGGTTCCTCTCCTGAAATGCAAACCACTGTGAGTTGGAGGCAGAGTATCACTTGATACACATCATGCTGTGGGAATTGTTGCTTGGGAAAACGGTATGAGGAAGTTATAACAGTCTGGCTACTGACATCAGAAGTACCTCTTACTTCTGATACAGAAGTCTCATATCTTCCTTGAACCTGTTTGACTTTGAGGGACCTTAATTTGTTACTTTCCAAGTAGAGAACAATATCAGACCCTTTTCAGTCCTTGAAAGGAGCAATGTTCATTCTAGAAGCAGTGCTGGGGAAAGTATTCGAGCAGGACAACTCAGTATGCAGAAAAGCCTATCAAGAAAATCCCCTGA
>NC_022021.1:32858683-32875680 GCF_000317375.1 Microtus ochrogaster | reverse complement strand
GAAAGGAGCAATGTTCATTCTAGAAGCAGTGCTGGGGAAAGTATTCGAGCAGGACAACTCAGTATGCAGAAAAGCCTATCAAGAAAATCCCCTGACCTCACTGCTCCATATCCGTACATTTGTCTAATCTCCCACAAAGCAAACCTAGGAGATAGAACTACCACTCTCAAGCCCACTCAACAGTTAATAAACCAGAGGAACATAACTTAAGTTGCCCAAAATCTTGTAACTGTTAAGTAGAAGTGGCAAGATATGGCTGACCCTTTTGCTCAGAGATCCAAGGCTCTTACCTCCAGCGCTACCAAACCTTTCCCTTGCTCACTGACTCGTGATGCCTTTGCCAGTCCCTCGGCCTCTGTCAGGCATTGCTCAGGAGCTGCAAACTCAGAAGAGGGGTAAGTATTCACTTATGACCTGCTGTAGCTAATGCTTTAATGGTAGGTGATAATGAGGGAAGTAGCCACAAGTTTCGATCATTGTAAATTCAGTACAGTCGTCCCCAGAAGAGGAACACAGTGAGAGAGGACACGGGGAGGGCTTGAGCCTGCACTGGACCAGGGATGACTCTTTGATGGGGTAACATTTAAGTTAGAAGTGAAAAATGATTTCTAATGATTTTAAAATTTCAAAATCCTATTCTATGAGCACTGGTACATCGGTCATAATGATCTGCTTCTTATGAATAGACATTAAAACATTCTGTTTAGTAATGTTATTTTGAAAATTATTGTTACCGACTACCCATGATGGATAAGACATCCAAAGGGGGAAATCCTCTACGTTCTAACTTTGTCCTCTTCTTTCTCTCTTTCCTTGCAGTGGAGATCATCTATGAAAAGTTCACATATCAACACTATCTTTCCTACCACACAGAGAGCACAGACCGCTCGCCCACTCCTCCCCTCCCCAGTGGCACATACCTTGTTATATAATGTGTTGACTGTATTTTTCGCTTCCAGAGAACAAAAGGGAAGCTTTGAATAAAGCCACTACCTGCAAATGACATTTGTCCCCTTTTCAGCCACAAATAATTTGATTTTTAAATATAAAAAAAAAAACTCCACATAGTCTTTTATTCTATGATACTCATTTACTTGGGGATTGAAGAGGGGAGTATAGCTGATTTCTTTGTCAGAACATGGAGGAAATGGTGAATTTTTTTGATGATTCTTAGTTCAGGAACCTTTAAGAGAAAAATGAGAAAGAGAGACAGAAAGAAATACAAAGACATACATTACTTGCATATGCTTCCACGTGTGTATATGTTGTGTATGTAGACACACATGTACTTGTGCATCTTGCACATGTGTATGTGTGTCTAGACACATGTACTTGTGTATGATTGCACATGCAATTTGTGTGTTGTGTGCATTGTTTTGTCCTATCTTTCTGTGGCTGTGATTGTGTCATTCTGAATAAGGCAAAGAATATTGATTTGGAGGAGTTATACTTATTTCTGCTCTATTTATATTTAGAAAAATAGTTTCTCACCATCTGAGCAGACTTAAGAAAACACTGTTGTGCTCAGTGCTTCTAATGCCTATTGTAGTGGGAGTTACTGGAGAGACCCCATGGGTCTGAGGAGCAAAGTGGTTAGCTTAGAAAATGATTTTGAAATAATTACACTAGTGCATAAATATAAAATGTATACAAAAGATATGAAATTATATGATATATACGAACATACCCATAGTGCTGTATTATGTATACATATATACACCAACACACCCATAGAACTGTATTATGTACATGTATATAGGCAGTCTCCAGCTTAATTCAAGTTACAAGTTTTCAACCTCACTGTGGTATACAGAAATGATACACACTGATGGGAATCCATACCCCCACGTTTTGACTTCTGTTCTCTTCTCGAATGGGCAGTATGGAACCCAGTGCCCTCCCTTGGTAGCAATGGCAAGCCATGGGTGCCAGTCAGCCTGGATTACCTGGGCAAATAACAAGCGCTCCACAGTGCCCTGCTGTTAACCTATGGTGTCTCATAGGCTACATAGATTTAATGCATTTATACTGCAGAGTTCTCCACTGTGGTGAGCTCAGGAGGACACAGCCTGTTTAAGTCTGGGAACGTCCATAAGTGCACATGGTCACACACTGCACAGTGATAGGGATACTTTCTGAGAAATGTGTCATGAGACTTCACTGTTGAATATACTCAACAAATGAACATGACCACGCCCTCACAAGGTGATATATTCTTAGGGGGCCCTGTCACGTGGCTCATGGCTATTCAGATGAGAATTGAAGGAGTACAGAGCTTGGCTTCCCTTTTCCAGGGGAGTAGCATAGGATCATCTCCCACACTGGCTGAAAGTTTCTATTTAAAAACTTAAATTTTGAGAAAGATTCTTTTTTTAAGTAATAGACCGTGGGTGGCAACAGTCATAGGGGTCAGGACATGCTACCTTATATGGCCCTCGGCATTTGAGAACACATCTGAAACCGAAAGTCCCTGACTTTCCACTCTTTCCCTCTGAAGCAGGTCAGGAATAGACTCTCTGCCTTGTCTCTAAAGTTGGACTAAGTCCCTTATTTGAGAGGCAACCATCACATACACCATGGAAACCACTACTCCAGACACTCCAGAGAACAGTTTGTACAAACAGGACTGACTTCCTCCACCCCAGCCTCACTGCATCGGGACCATCCTTTGTCCTCCGATCACACTTCTGCATGACTGTTCAGAAAAATACACTTTCTCCTGTCCCTTTGGGTCTTTCTTTCCAGAGGCTTTTGTGCTCTATAAAACTTACATTAAATAAAAGTGTATGCTCTCCTTTTATTAACATGCCTCTTATTATAAGGATTTTCAGTTGTGAACCTCGTAATAGGGGAGAAATCATGTATTGCCTAAAACATTTCAGATTTACAAAAATATTGAACGGAAAAACATAGTTCCCGTATGAGTTTCTCCACCTGGATGCAAATGTTTTCCTTATTGCTAATCCTTTGCATTAATGCGGTACATTTTTTTTTATAACTGGTGAGCCAATTTTATCGTATAATTAAGACCATTGAAATCCAAGGCATACATTAGGACTCACTGTGTTGTATGTTCTATGGACTGTGCCAAATGCCGATCCAGTCATGTGACTACCGTCGCCATGACACAGACCAGCACACTGTCCTAAATCCCTTATATTCCATCACCATCTTATTCTCCTGCCTCCCCACCTCTGGAAGCTGTGCATCCCTTTCTGTCTACACTTGAGCCTTTCTTGGGGTGGTGCACAGGCAGGGTCACCCAACGCTGTAACGAATGGTTGTAATGTCAACTTAAATTAGAAACACCTGAGTAAAGAGCCTCAGCTGAAGAACTATCTCGACGGCCTTCGCTGATGTGGGAAGACGCAGGCCGAGTGTCGGAGGTGCTTCCTGGTAGCAAGTCAGGTGGAAGGGGCTTGGCACATGGCCTTCCCTTTCCTCTCTTCGCCTAGTCACTGGGTCCCAGTGGATTTCCCCTGTTGATGTCAACGCCATTTGCTTTGCTAATGTTTGAACCAGCATTTCCAGGCTTCTAGCCTCTGACTGACAAAACACCTGTCCTGTTGTCAGCCCCTCCAGGGCGAGACAGCCACTGTGGTAACACTCCTACTGCAAAGGCAGCAGTCTGAGGAACTGAACAGCCAGGTTCTCCGATGTGAGAAAACTGCTCTTATTTTCATCAAAGTTGAATAAATTACATAGATCATCATTACCTATTAATATAGCATGCATTATGTTATATAATTTATTAAATTGGTTTCCTACCGGTCTGCTTCCCTAGAAAATACAAGCTTGCAGCCTTTTCAGACTGACTGCTTTCACGCAGAAGCACGCTCTTCAGATTCCTGTAGGTTTTCTCCCGACTTAGTAACGCAGCTCTATCCCTAAGTAACGTTCACTGTGTGAGCGCAACAGATTCATTCAGTCACCGACTGAAGAACATCACTGCGTCTTACAGATTGTAGATGTTATGAATAAAGCTTCACGAGAGAGATTTTAAAAAATCGATCTTTACATCTGCCTTTCAATGGAGCCTAAGTTTGTAGGAAAAAAATCTTTCCTGAAAATATGAGCCATCACAAAGAAAAAGGGAAAATCGGACTGTTTATAGGTGGCTTTGCTTTCCCAGACACACAGGCAAGAGATTGTGTGGGGTGAGTTTCTGACCCCCCATCCACACATGCATAACTAGCTCTAGACCTCTAGTTCAAGAACCACCTTTGCCTGGTGAGTTTCCGACGGGTGGGGACCCATTCCTGTGCCTTCACCCCACTTGTCAGCCATTGCAAAAAGCCAAGTCAAAATACAGACAGCATCTGACCACGGGGTGCCCAGGCCTAGGTGATACATCTACAATCCAAGCCCCTACACCAAAGGCTCAGGAAACATGGAGGGGAAAAACAAGTAGACATTGTTGGAGCCTGGGGATAGTCTCCTAAATACAACAACAAAGCTACACCCATGAAATCTCTCATTATTGTCACTTAACCAATGGTAGGTAACACAGTAGGCATGTTTGTCTACATGGGTGGGGAACATCTCACAGAGACTCCAATCTAGATGAAGATCTATAGGCCAATTAATAACTTCCGAAAGGAGACTCAGTCTTCCTCACAGATGAGCTCCCTGAGAGGTTAGCCAGTCCCAAATGGTCAGCCCCAAACACATGCTAAATGAACTCAGAAGGTTGTATTTAAAAAATTTTTAAATTGTGTGTCTCTGGAACAAGAATAATTAAAGAATAAGAGGCTATAAACTTAAAAAGAAGTGAAGAATGATGGATGAAGTTGAAGCGAGGGAAAAACTACTAATAAAAATAGTATTCATGTGAAATTTTCAAAAATAAAGTAAGTTCATTTTGAAAAAGTTGACTACAAACTTAGTTATATTTAGATATTATTAGATTGCCCCAGGCAATTAATTCCCTTTTGTTCTCATGAAACTTATAGTGATGCCCCATAAACTGTAATGATATTCTGTATTTACATACTTGTTCATGTCATATATATGTAATTCTACTATAAATACAAAGTTTTCTGTTTGTAAAAAGAGAAAAACATTTTTCTCTAACATTCTACCTGTTTTTTTATTTTTTTGGAGGTTATTTTTGGCTGGGAGTTAATAATATCTACTTGATTTTGCACAAATTACCATTTTTTTCACAACTTACACTGATATTTAAAATGGATTTCAAGCTAACAACTCTGGATAATTAAATTTTCGCTTAAACCGATGGGTAGCCTCAATTTTTGCAACTCGAAGTAGTTCAAACCAAGTTCTCATTATCTATTATTGATAGCTGTCAATAAGATAACATAATTTTATCTTGTAAGTCTTGTATTGATTTCTAACCCAGTATCAGCTGGATTCCAAACAGAAGCACTAAGTGAGGCTGACAGATCATGTCCTGCCCAATAAACACAGAAAAAGAGAGTGAGAGAAACATACACAGGAATGTTGCTGGCATGAGCATGCTTCCTGTCTTGATGACACCAGGTGCAGGGCAACTTCTCTACTGGGTGCCTGCTCAAACACCCAAAGCCTTTATGCTTTCATGTTATGCAAGCCCAGGTTGCAGGCTAACCCTGTGAATTAGCGAGTCTTCTTCAGTCTCCTTCAATAACAAGTTGCTAGGCTCAACCTCCACTTGCCACCATGCCCTACTATGCATGTATTCCCTGAGCCTGGACCCAAATGCCTCTAAGAAGCTTTATATCACGTTGCTTCTGGCTTAAGGTCTGGGTGACTTTATCATTTTATTGATTTGTATGAGACAGGTTTAACAGTCCTGGCTGTCTTGGAACTCACTTTGTAGACCAGACTGTACTCAAACTCACTGAGACCCACCTGACTCTGCTTCCTAAGTGCTGGGGTTGAAGGTGTATGCCACCATCACCCTGCTTGTCTGGGTTCTTCTATTAATAAGCCACATAGAAATCATCGTTGGCCCAAGTTCATTGGGTGGTATCCCTTGATTATTATACCAATAATTCTGTGTCTTTGCTCGCTCTTAATTTCAAGCCAAGACCGAAAGCTTGTCACTGTCCTACCTCCACAACTCATCATAAACTTTCCTGCCAAGAGTTTGAATGTCTGATTCTGAACCTCACAAACTTATTCTTGAGTGTGATTCTAAAGTAACTAATTTTTGCTCCCATATCTAAAATTTTTATACAAATATTCATTGTGGGAATGTCTTTTCAAATATGCCTTGGTATGTTTTAACTTTAGAACTTTTATATTTTTCATCTACATATTCCAGTCTACCTTAAAATCTTTAATTTACATTCGTGTGTGTGTGTGTGTGTGTGTGTGTGTGTGTGTGTGTGTGTGCACGTATGTGCCACATAGTAATAGAAGTCAGAAGACATCTTACAGGAAAAGGTTCTCTCCTGCCACCATGGGCGTTCCAGAGACCAAACTCAGGCCGTTAGACATGAAAACAAGTCCTTTTGTGTAGTGAATCATTGCTTGGCCCTTGTTAATTTTTGAAGACAGTTTTGGAAATGTGTGGGTGTAGGTACCCATGGAGCGACGGGCAGTTGTGAGTCATCAGATGTGGGTGCTGGATGCTGAAGCCAGGTCCTCTCGGAGGTCAATAACCAACTCCTAACCACTGAGCCATATCTCAAGCTCGGCCTCCTTGGTAGCTTCGTATGCCTGGCCGTCTCTTCTTAAAGGAAATCCCCAATCTATTACTGCCATGGGAATCATTTTCCTTATGATTTCTGCTTAAACAACCCTGCAGATGTTTTTAAAGCCTTGTCTTGGCCCAGCTGGACGTTGCCTCTCCTCAATCCCCACCCCTTCAGGGTACATAGGAAAGTTATCAGAGTGTAGAGAAGGGCAACACAACGTTTCATTTTGTTTTACACAGCTCAGGAGGTGCTGATGAATTAAAACATTCAATAACTTGGAGTAACAGATCGGCGAGTCAAAAAGCAAAGCTTGGAGAAATGGATTTTCATAATTTCTTCCCTCGGAAGTTTTATTACAAGCTTAGTCTTGGGTAAACATCATGTTCACTCGCCATCGCTAATCCCTTAAATTAAGATTTTACTTAGGATTTTCTTGTATATGAACAAGAGTGCGTCTCGGAAGAAAGGACAACAGAAAGCTGTGATTTAAACAAAAGAGGAATTCATGCACTCTGCCATGGAAACATCTCTCACGTGATAGATATGCTGATGTCATAACTATAGATTAAGCTGCCAATTATGATACAGCTATTGTTGGAACATAAAATCATCATAGGTGAGTTCTGCACAAAGGCAAGGATCAATCCCACTCCGAAAGCATATGACTGAGAAAATGTTATGGGAAAACAGAAGGATGAACTGGAAAACTTTGAGGAAACAGGTTCCAAAGCGATTTTGTACTTTGGAAACATATCCCTTACTAGGGAAATCTGAAGACAAATGTTCATACTGCACCAGAAAAACGTTAACTAGGAAGGAGAAGCTTTGCATTTTAGTAATTACAAATTTTTCTCCACTGTTTCATTTTGCTGGTTCTTTTTTGGGGGGAGGAGTAGGCAGAAATTCTCTCCTTGACTCCAATGCCAGTTTACAGCATAAACTGCAGAACATTATTTACAGAGGAAATTTGAATCTATAAAAACTTAAGAAAAACAAAAGGATATTCTTTATCTAAAACCTTGGAGAACTGTTTGCACAGCGAGTGCTGAAATTCTGCAGTTTTCCAGGTTCCCTCAGTCCACACTCACATCACAGAGCTGATATTTACAGAGAGTTATTTTATGGTCAGTTCCATGTATTAACAGGAGAAGGAGGCAAAAGCAAACAGTTCTGAAATTAGGCATTGGTGACAGGAATGCAAACAGTGTCCCAGAAGACACTGAGTGATCACACTCTTCCTAAGCTTCCCTTGACGGGGTTTGCTGCACAATGTCATGGTGCTGGAGGGCTCAAGGTACCCGGGTCTGAACTGCTCTCCAGGGAGCAGGCTGTACCCCAGTGGTCATCCCTCCCTCATCAGACCACTGGTCAACAGCGAGAAAAAAAACTATCCACAGATCCATCCCTTTAAACATGTCATTTTCTTTTTTTTTTAATATTTATTTATTATGTATACAATATTCTGTCTGTGTATATGCTTGAAGGCCAGAAGAGGGCACCAGACCCCATTACAGATGGTTGTGAGCCACCATGTGGTTGCTGGGAATTGAACTCAGGACCTTTGGAAGAGCAGGCAGTGCTCTTAACCACTGAGCCATCTCTCCAGCCCAACATGTCATTTTCTAAAGGAAAGGATTTGCCCTTTTAACTAGTTTCAACTTCCAGCTCTTTTTCACCAGTTGTTGAAAGATTTGTGTCAAGAGTTTTCTGATTGTAAGCAAGCAGATACTTTTCCCTCTCTAAACGGTGTACGGATACCTCTGCATGTAATTACACAAATCTCCTGGTCCTAGTTCACCCCTCTGCTGCAATGATAAACGCCATGACCCAAAGCAATTTAGACAAGGAGAAGGAATGGGAAGGTCATTTTCCTGCCACAGACCACAGCACAGGCACAAAGTATTCTCAATTTTCTCTCTGTTGTCCGAGTCTGATAGTCAAAAATGAGTATGCTGGGTTTTTTATTTTTAATCTCCATTCCTTTAATTAATACTTAGACTGAGCAATGCTTTCTGTTTATCAGTCATTTGTAGTTTGCTGGCTAAAGTATCTGTTTCTATTATTTGTTCCCTTTTCAGAGTGATTAAAGAATTTGGTGTACTGGAGAAGCTTAAAATATTAGAAATACTTGTTACTCAAACACGATATATGATACAAGCATTTTCACGTTAGCTGTTTGTATTTAACACTGTATCTTAGTGGACTCAGTCTGCCGTGGGTCTTTCTGTATAGGTTCAGACTGATCTTTTCCAGGAACACCACAGCAAGCTCATGTTCATTTTCATCAATTATTTTGTAGATTTTATATTGAAAATGTTGCTGCCTATGGTTGTTTAGAGAATGTTTGTGTGGATGAAGAATGTGTGTGTTTGGTATACATGTACCTGTATGTGTCCACGCAGAGGATGGGGGAATACCTCAGGTGTCCTCCTGTACTCCTCTTTGCCTTACTTTTCAGACATTGTCTTTTGGTGAACCTGAAAGCCCCTGTTTCTGCTAGGGTGGCTGGCTGGCAAGCTCCCAGACAGGATCTACCTGCCCATCTACCCAGCACCTGGGCCTCAGACGTGTGCAGCCATGCCCAGCTTTCACAGGAGTGCTGGGGATTTGAACACAGGTCCTTGGCTCTGACAGTAAGTGCTCTTACCTGTGGAGGAACCATTGCCTTTGCCCATGCGTTTTTATCTAAATGCCTTGGGGATCTAGTGTGAAGGAAGAGTCTAATTTCATGTTCCCCTTTAAATGCCCAAATGGTCCAAATAGCTCAAGGATTTGAAATAAGCCTCTCAAAAAGTGTTAAGTCCCTTCTGTTGAGATGCATTTTGTCTAGTTAAGTAGCACTGACCACTTAGGTTTCTTCCAAACCATTATTCTTTTTTTGGATAATGCATATATTACATATTTTTGTTGTTCTTTTCCCACCCCAACCACAATTTTCCCTCTTTCCTCTCCTCCCAGTCCTTTTTTCCCACATCCTTTCCTCTCCTCCTCTGTTTCTCTTCAGAAAAGGGCAGGTCACCCAAGGCATATCAACTTGCAGTGAGACTAGGCACCTCCTCTTTTATTAAGGCTGAACAAGGCAACCCAGTAGGAGGAAAGAGTTACAAAAGCAGGTAACAGAGTTAGAGACAGCCCTTGCTCCCACCATTAGGAGTCCCACGAGAAGACCAAGTTACACAACCTTAATGTATATGCAGCGGTCAGGCCAATGCAGGCTCCCTGGCTGTCAGTTCAGTCTCTCTGAGCCCCTATGAGCCCAGGATAGTTGGTTCTGTGGGTTTTCTTGTTGGTGTCCTTGACCTCTCTGGCCACTACAGACCTTCCTCCCCTTCTTCCACAGAATTCACACTCCTCCTCAAGGCCATTACTCTTTTCTTTTGTCTGTCTGTCTTTCTTTCTTTCTTTCTTTTTTTCTTTCTTTTGGGGGGAGAGGTTTCCTGGAACTCACCTTTACAAAAAAGGCTGCCCTTGAAGTCATTGAGATCCTCCTGCCTCTGCCTTCAGAGTGCTGGAATTAAAGATGTGAACCACCACTGTCCTGCTCAGGAATGCAGTAAATTCTTAATGCAGTAAATCTTTTGTCCCTTTTACTATGGTTGTGCACACCTATTTTATTAATAATTATTAATAACAATAACATTTTGTTAAATAATAATTATTTGATTATATTATTAAATTATATTAAAATTAATGTTGTTATTAATAATAAAATTATTAATAATTATATTTTTCATATGTTTCAATATAAACATTCTGGATATCAGTTAGTATTGAATCATTTTTTTCTATTCAATTAGTAAAGATGAGCATCTTCACTTATCAGTTCTTCCCACCTGGGTAAGAATTCTGTCAAAATGGTCTCTACATAGTCTCTACAAAGGACAAAAATGTATGTGGGGTGTGTGTGTGTGTGTATGTTTGTGTGTGTGTGTGTCCCCATATGCATGTGTACATAGGCCAGAGAGCAATCTCGAGTGCCCTCCCACTTTATGATTGAGACAAGGTCTGTCATCTTCCTGGAGTTTTGCCAAATGGACTAGACGAGCTGAGCAGTGGATTTCAGGAATCTGCTTGTCTCTGCCTCCTACCTCGCCATTGCTGGGATTACATGCACAAACCACCATGCCTAACATTCTAGAAGGCTTCATCAGCTGAAACTTGGATATTCATGCTTGCAAGTACTTTACCAACTGAACCACCTTACCAGGCCAGGGCCGATGTGTTTTTAAAAGGGCATTCTTATAAATCCTAAGGTCACCAACACAGATTAAAGTCACTTTGAAGTTAACTCTTGCACACAGACAAATGAAATTATAACAAACATTGGCACTAACCCCACGAGTCTTTCAACTCTAGACACTTTGAAGAGATAACTCCACCCTCTTCCAGACTTTTTATTTTCCTAATGCTACTTTTGCTTTTTGTCCCGCAGCTGTGAAAATGTTGTACTGAATCCTGCATGTATCAATATCTGGTCACAGAGGCCATCAAGAGAGCTGAAGACTTGACAGCTGAGATAGGCTCAGTTTAACATGGGTCACCGTGAGGAATGGTTCCCTTCTCTCTGCCTGGTTGATGGGATGACCTGGTGCAATGGGCTCAATGAGCAACAGCACAGAAAAGACAGAGCATCTTGTCCCCTTTGGTTTGACCTCCTTGGCCCTGTTGCTGAGACCAGCAGCCAGGGAGACAATTAGTAGCACTTACATTCTAGTCCCGTGATGTAGACAACTACTCACGAGGAAAGAGACCAATCCATTTCATCCAGGCCACTGAGCAATCGCTGGATCATAAAGACTTTCAGTCACTGCCAAAGTGAACTCCATTTGAACCACCAGACCTGATCGTGTGAGTCCATCTGTCACTGCCAGGCCAACCGGTCACCCATGCAGACATGGCACTAGATGCAATGGCCTCAGAGATGATTTATATGCTCCATTCCAAACACAGATCTCTGTCTTGGATATGGAAAACACATTACAGAGAAAGGAGGTATGGATATTTTTTATGTCTCCTACCTCTTCGTTCTAATTTGTCTTATTGAGTGTATCATTAGTTACTGTTTGCAGCTATAAAGCTCAAATCACAGATAATTCTCATTTCTCTTCTATCTCAATTTTTCTTAACCCTTATACTAGATTTGACTTCACTTGGATGGAAGATTGGGGATGGGGTGTTTTAGAATTTAGACAGTATGTCTTCAGTGTCTTCTGACAGAGCAGTTTGGTGAGTCTGAAGGTTCAAGTGACCAAGACTTCTACAATTAGTCTCTTTTTCTCTTCTTCAGACCTACATATAAGTTCAGCAAAGTAGTGTCCATCTAAAGCAGACAATAAAATATGGTGATTGTATAAAATAATAGACTCCCCTACCTGAAGGCTCAGACACTATGTAGGGCTGGCAGAATGAATAGTCTGGATACTGGCCATGCTTCCAAATAAGAGATGAGTTCTCGATGGGATAAAATTTCCAATCCATTCCTGAGATCTATTTGCCAGTGTTTCATCTTCATGGGCACTGGCTTTTATCGTCAAGCAACATAAATGAAGCTAAATAGTCCTCTAGGTAAAAAGAAGAGGGGAAAATCTGGTGTTTTGTTTTGTTTTGTTGTTGGCCCGTTATCTCAGAGAGCAATTTCTGTAGTTGGGTATAAATGTTTATCGTGTGTCTTTATCAGCACTTCCACAAAATAATTTTATTCTTAAAATCAAAACTAATTTTAAGGAGGATTGAGACATGGCTCAGCAGTTAAGAGCACTTGCTGCTTTTGCAGAAGAATGGAATTCAGCTCCCATTACCCACATCTCCACATCTGGCAGTTTGAACTCCAGCTCCAGGGGTTGAACCACTCTCTTCCAGCTTCCCCGGCACTGCACTTGGAGTCACTCGCATGCACCTGCACCCCCCCACACACACACATTCATGCACACTCACAGACATACACATACTCATGGACAGATAAAACGACACACAGACACACACACACTCATGGACAGACACAATGACACGCACTCACAGACACACACGCACACTCATGCACAGATATAAGGACACACACAGACACACAACTCATGAAGAGACACAACCACACATACAGATACACACTCACAGACACACACACACTCATGAGCAGATACAATGACACATACATATACACACTCACAGCTACAACACACTTATAGACAGACACAATGACACGAACTCACAGACACACACACATTCTCAAGCACAGACACAAAGACACACAGACACTCACTCACAGACACAAAGACACACACTGGCACACATACAAACTCATGCACAGACGCATACATACAGGCACACACACATTCACAGATAGACAAAACAACACACAGACACACACAGATACACACACAAAGACAGACATACACACTCATGCACAGACACAACAAAAAACACAGATACACACTCACAGGCACACACTTGCAGACACACTCATACAGACACATACAAAGACACACACACAGGCACACAAAAACACATACACACAGACACACACACTGAGACACATAGACATACACACACAGAAACAAACACACATACACACAGAGAAACACACACACATAATTTTTTTCAAAATTAATTTTAGTTAGTGAATTAAAAAAAGATTCCTGTACTTGGAGAAAGCACCAAGTGAAATCCCATTTGGTGTTCTGACAGCCCTCTGTGGGTGCTACAGGAGAACAAGCAATGGGTCTGTGTGTCAGATGATAATGTACCCTCAAACTAAGTCAAAATATGCATGAAAAGATCCTGTTTTTAATTCTCCTCTTGAGCACGCAGAAGTATAACTATCAGAGTTCGTGGAGAAGAAGAGAAGGGGCTCTCAGCTCCCCAAGCCAGAAGCACTGTGATGAATTCAGTGTGCAGTCAGGGGCGACCACCAGAGACCTCACTTCCTCCATTACATCCTCAGAGTTTCATAACAAATCACCCATTTATTATGTTTATTTTTTCATTAGTTCATCTCAATGGACTCCTCTGAGATAACTGTTATAACCCAATCCGTCTTCCAGGAGAAAAATATACAAATAATCAGTCAGCAACAAGAAAGCCTAAATTTGAGATTAGAGTCATGAAATCCAACTCAGCCAGGCTGTATTTTTTTTTTAATAATAAAAAAAATAGGTTCAAAGAAATTGCTGCAAGTTTCCCTGTGAGGGAAGAGGATCTAAGACAACACAAATAAACAGCGCCATGTGTACAACTGAGGCTTCCAAAGTTTGAAAATGCTGCTCCAGAGTGCAGCTGTGAAAGGCACGCGCACTGGCAGAAAGCAAGCATGCGGCTGCACATCAGGACCACATTGCGTGGGGAATGAAACATAGTCTTTCGTTACCATTGCTAAGAACACAGGGCAGCACCTGCTGAAAAGAGCAACACACATGACACATGTATTGTGAAAAGACCGAATTTATATTATAAACAAAGTGCGAAAGCCTCAGATACAAAGCAGCGAGAGCCAGGGAATAATTTTACCTGCCTAATGGGAAGAACACTCGGGTCGTTCCGTGTGTTTGCTCTTGCTTTCTTTCCTCTGAATATATTGTTTGTGCTCCTGTCCCAAGAAGGAGCGACGGTCATTCCCCTTGGTGCCTGCTCAGGTCAGTTTTCATCTTCCATGATGTAAGAATAAATGCATAAAATAGAAACAGACTTGAATATGGCACGAGATCGAGAAGAATGATCTGTAACTGCCAGGCAAAAGAGCAAAACTGTACTAATAAGCCAAATTAAGTCTGCACACATTACCACAGATACCTTGCTTTCGTGACCTGCGTTTTCAAATGAAAAATTAAAGAAGAGGTTTTAGAAATGACAACTCCACCTAGGCAATGAAAATCGCATTTGAACATTAATTTTGGGTATAAAAATAGTGTGTAAAGCCAAAGCAAGACCCAAAATAGATAAAATCAAGCTTTTGTCAGGCAGGAATAAACCAGAGTGGAACTCATTATCAGCTGTTTATCTATCAAGCATAGGTAGTGCCCTGTGACTGAGATGGGGCACTGGGAGAGAGGACAAAGCTGGAATGCTCAGAACAGGGTGAAGAAAGGATCGAGAGACATGTTTTCCTTCAGAAACCCCGAACATTCAGCAGTGGAGAACTCAAAACACGCACGCTACTGTCTTACTTCTCAGCTAGTTCATAAACTCTGAGGAAGTTTAAATAATGTTCTATGGGCCTGTTATCCCTAGCACAGATCTAAATTTATTCCATAAAGGCTGTCTGACTAATGTTAGTCAGGAGTATGGTAGTTTAAATGTAATTGACCTCCATAAGGTCATAGGGAGTAGTGCTATTGGGAAGTGTGGGTTTGTTAGAGTAGGTGTGGCCTTGTTGGAGGAAGTGTGTCACTGTAGGGGTAGGCTTTGAGATTTCCTTGTTCAAGCTATGTTAGTGTGACACTCAGTTCACTTCCCGTTGCCTTCGAATAAAGAGGTAGAACTCTCAACACCTTCTCCAGCACCATATCTGCCTACCTCCCACCATGATGATAATGGATTAAACCTCTAAAACTGTAAGCCACTCCATTAAATGTTTTCCTTTATAAGAGCTGCTGCGGTCATGGTGTCTCTTCACAGCAATAGAAACCCTAGATAAGACAAGGAGAATCTTGATATAGTTGAATAATGAAGGCTCAAGACATTTTAAGTGTAAAAAGATGACCTATGGGAGTTGTAGCCACTTCAGATACAGGAAACGATTTATCTTCAGCTGTAAAGGCGGTAACATGCTATGTCCAGGGCTAAACAGAATCTATAAGAACAGCTACCACACAGAAAGAGAACAGAAGAAAATGAGAGGCACATTTTGTTTTGCTAGCTCTTATCATCAAGGGGACACTATTGCTTTGAGTCCAAGTGATAGCCCTCAGTGGAGCATCTAGGTTTTGTTCATAAATGTCCAATTTGATGTGGGACTCTTCATTCAGCATTTTTCTCTTCTTTGGCCCAGAGGGGAATTGGGAATTCAAGCCAGTTAGTTGAGAATCAATGTTGAGCTGTGAAGAAATACTGCTGGTGTTACACGGCTGTGTTGCTGGGGGTCCTGTCAACTAAGCTCTTCCCGGCTCAGCAAATGTTGTTCTCCACCACATACCGCTGTAGGGAGAGGACCGCACCAGAAGCCAACATCCAGGGTTTGCTGACCCAGCTCCTGAGTTGACTGAGTGCTCAAAAACATTCCTTGAGACTTTCAGATCTCTTTAAGTTGGCTGATCTGAGAACTTCTCACATCAGCATGACTGAGTGGACACTGTCATCCCCTCTTGTTTAAAACGAAGACACTAAGGTAAAGAGAGTCATTAAGAAGTTTATTGGATGTGGCTGCCAATGGGAGCAGACTGAGAAGCCATCAATAATAGCACTGAGACCTGTTTCTACTGCATGTGCTGGCTTTTGGGGACCCTAGTCTATTTGGATGCACACCTTCCTAGGCCTGGATGGAGCGGGGAGGGCCTTGGACTTCCCACAGGGCAGGGTACCCTGCCCTCTCTTCAGGAGGGAGGAGGAGGGAGGAGTGTGAGTGGGGGAGCGGAAGGGGAATGGGGGGAGGGGAGGAAGTGTAAATTTTTGAATGGAAAAATAAATTAATAAAAGAAAAGAAAAAGAAAAAGTTTACTGGAGAGAAGCACAGGGGACAGTGAGAGATTACTCATAGGTGTGATGTCACTGTTAGGAGAGAGAAGTCTGTTTGGTTCAGCTCAGTTCCACCATACAGGATTATTACTATAGTAAATAACTACATATTATATATTTTGCAAAGTTTAATAAAAGGGTCTGTGTCTGATGACACAAATTTGTTTACCATGATGAGGACACCGCACAACATGAGTATCAGAACATTGCATGGTAACACATCAGCACCTACACTTTCTGTGCTTTGTGTAATCATCTAAAATAAATTTAAGAAATAGTAAAGTAAGCATGCATAAGACATAAACTATGAGGAGTGGCATGGACAGTACAATATAAGCCAGTGTCTAAGCATCCATGATACTTCAGGCATCAGAGGTTGCCATCATCACATGACTTAGGCTCCTGACTGATGGTTGATGGGGACCTCTTGTCTGTCAGCTAGTCCACTATTCTCTTCATGCTCGCTAGACAGTATCAGAGGAGCTCAAGACTATATCCCTTCTGTCCTAATCTTTCTGTTGCTAGTAATATAATTCTACAGACTGGGTAATTTTTAAAAGAAAGGGACCTGCTTTGGGCTCATAGTTCTGAAGGTTCCAAATCAAATGCCACATCCAATGATAGCCTTCTTTCTGGCAGTCTCAAGGTAGCACAGGATATCACAAGGTCAGAAACAAGCAAAGTGGCGCTCTC
>NC_022021.1:32841795-32858583 GCF_000317375.1 Microtus ochrogaster | reverse complement strand
TCATGGGAATTATGCCCTGATGGTTTTATCTAGCCCCAACCATCTCCCTCATCACATTATATGAACTTGGGAGAAGACAAACCATAGTCAAAGCACAGAACACAATTGCACTCTCCTAGTCTGTAGTTGCCTTTCTCACATCATCCCACACCCATGGATCATTTTACAGCAACCTCGACTAGCAGATTGCTTCTTTGCCCCAAGGGATCCTCTGTTTAATCTTCCAATATTTCCTCGGGGACATTTTAATGGTAAAAAAAAAATAATAACAGAGAGTCTAGACAAAGAAAGCTCTAGACAGATGTCAAAACTATATGGTTTAGTGTGGTAAGGCAAACACAATATTCTGAAACTTCTTAATTGCCTTCATCTAGAGTGACATAGCTATATCCTAACATGTTGCAAGGGCTTCTGGTAAGAGGATGCCAATGCTACATGAAAAAGTGCAAATAAAAGAAGTAGCTGGGGATTTTTAACAGCAGAAACACCATAAAGGCAGGTCTGTGGGTACTGAGGGACGAGCATTTATGAGCTTGGTGTTGGTGAGGGTATGTCCCTGGAAGGAGGACTATCACCCCCAAAAGAAACTTTTGAAAACTCTGAAAGTGTTTCCTGGGCTCATTCATAAAGAGCATAACATTTTTACTGTGTACAGAAGTCAGTGTCAATGGCCACCAAAGGATGGATAAGTTCTTCCTAACGATCTCCCAAGCTAGCGATGTGGGTCGGACTGCCAGGGGAAGAACTGTACTCGAGCTAGACATAGAGGCTGGCACATTGGGGACATTCCCATTTCTCCAGCTAGAGCTTTGGACTTTCCTTTCCTTCCTCTTGTTACTGGCTGGGGCACTATTCGCTATAAAGTCAGCCATGAAGCTCTGTTTGTTTCGACATCTCTCATCTGAAACGTTAGTCTTTGTCTTGTTATTGTCAATTCCACAGTGAGCATAGATGCTCCATGAAGTACAAAGGCAGGAGGGAAGAGGGTTGGAGTGGCTGTGGGGCCTCGTGCCCTTTTTTTAACCAGGGAGGAAACTAGATTCACAACTGCCAAGTAGGCTCTTTTGTTTAACTTGTAAGAAGACAAAAGGGTTTAAGAGAAGTTATCTGTGATGGTCAGATCCAGTGTGGACTTGATACTTTCTCTACTGTGTCAGGCAAATTGAGCAGAGTGCCCGTGTATTTACTTATTTTCTAAGCTAGAGCACTTCTAGCACTAAAGGCATTACTGATAACTAAGTCAGTGTAGCCAACATGTACTGAAGCTGTCTCTGAATCACTGGGTGGGTGGATGCTCCAGAGCAGTGGGTCTCAACCTTGCTAATGCTGTGACCCTTAATAAAGTTCTTGTTGCGGTGACCCCCAACCTGGAAATTATTTCATTGCGACTTCATAGCTGTAATTTTGCTACTGTTATAAATCATAATGTAAATACCTGTATTTTCAGATGGTCTTAACCAACCCCTGTGGAAGAGCTGTTTAACCCCCGGAAGGGGTCGCAACCCACCGGCTGAAAAGCTCTGCTCTAAAATAAGGCACCTAAAATATGTTTTCCATGTAGGACAGGGGTAGAATTACCATGAACACTCTCTGAACAGGGAATGCCAACTAGCCATTGTTCTCTGGATTTGCATCCCTGCTACAACTACAGTTTCTCGTTCAACCTGACAACAGCCCCCATTTCTCCTTTTATTATTACCATTCAGAAGTATGGTGGCCCCAAATGACATAAACCCGCTGAAATTAAACATATTTACAATTTTCCCCAATGAACTCAGGCAACACTGCCAATCACCCTTGGGTTCTCTGGGCATCAAACTAAATGCTGCTTAACTGTACAATTCATCTTGCAATAGTGGTGTCATTAACTCAGCAGGTATGTCATCTGGCCAAAGGAGTGGCCCATCAATTCATCAGCAACAATGAGCTCTGTGAAGTTTCCAGGGCCATCAAGCTTAGAATATTTATATTCCAGAAAGATGTGAAAATGAAAGTCAGGTAACTGTTTTAGAGAATTGAAGCAAACTGAGTTAGTTTTGCCCCCTACAGCTTTCTACTCACTCTCCAAAGCCTCGGGGATAATTACAGCTTATGAAATGAGTGAGCAGACGTTACCAATTCAAGTCTCGGGGTATCTAGTAATCTGATGAGTTTGTACCCAGAGATTACCAGGTGTTGGGTAGCAGTTTCCTATGAGGTAAAACCTTCCTTCTTGGGACTGGAGAGATGGCTCAGCAGTTAAGAGCACTGGCTGCTCTTCTAGAGGTCCTGAGTTCAATTCCCAACAATCACTTGTTGACTCACAGCCACCTGTAATGGAATCTGATGCCCTCTTCTGACATAAAGGCGGACATGCATGTAGAACAGTCATACATAAAATAAATAAATAGATCTTTTTTAAAAACTTCCATCTTGGAGGGAAACTTTTTAAGACAAGAAAAAGAGGTATGTATGTATTTGTGAAATAATGGGATATTTGAAGTTAAGATGACTTCCGTGGAAGTCAAACAATAAAATGGTCTCAGGGGAGGTGAAATGGCCACTCTGCCAGGAAGCTAGTTAAGACAGAAGCTAGTTAAGACAGAAAGTAAACAATTCAAAAAATAGCTCCAGGAAGTCCCTGGAACTGACCAGATTCACTAGACCACACCCTCCCCCAAATGTATATAAACAGCTAGGATTGCTGAGAGTCACTCTCGGAGAAGCCAAACTGCCTGGAAGAAGCAGGGACCAACGAAGCCTGCATCCCTTTCCACTGCCCATTGAGCTGCAGGCTGTGCAGTGTGCTCCAGTGTGCTCCAGGTTTCCAACTTTTGTGACCTGTCGCCCATGCTCGGGATGACTTAAGTGATGCAGGCTGTGTTTGAGCTATTTCTGCTCCTGTAAGTTTTACCTCCCTGGTTTTCTGACAAGTAACCCATATGTTCATTGTTCACCAAGTTAGATTTTGGTAGTATGTATATTCTCATCTGTCATTGGTTTCCTGTCTAAGATAAGAAGATGTCTGCTCACGTCTCACTAGGAAGAGTGTCACACAACACCAGCATATCTTTATGTTACCAGTAAGTTTCTTTCAATTTTAAGGACCCAAAGGAATAAACCTGCAGAAGAATAGTTTCAGATATTTGGACCACTCCAGTAGTCCTGGGGTGATTATTACTCAAAGGAGGATGGAGTTCTAAATTGGTTATGACCCCAACTGAAATACAATGGTGTCAAGTCACTACTGAGAACCAATGACTCCAAAACAAGCTGCAAATTATCAAAGCACCATATGACCAAAGCATCATCTAATCTGTCACCAGCTTCCTAAAGAAATCATGACAGGCTCTGCACCTCTTATCTGAGAAATCCAAAATCTGCATGGCACTGTCTGAGGATCACAGGCAAAAGGCAAGTGCACTGAAAATCTTCTGTAAAATTACCTTTAGACTATGAGTATAAAGTATATATGAAACACAAAGGCATTCTAGGTTTAGATGTATAGGTCTTACCTCCCAAAGATATCTTGTTTTGTATGAGAATATAAAAAAGTCTGAAGTACTTTTGATCCCAAACCTTTTGGATGACGGACCCGACTTGGCAGGTTTCTGGAGGGCTATGGTTGTATCTTACTGTTTCTCTGACTTCAGAGTCATTGCCCAGGATTCAGCACAACAATATCACCTCATGCCATCAGTGCCACTTCCGCTGTCATGGCTGATGTCCTCTTTCCACTCAAGGTCAGCTGTCACTTCGGTTGTCATTAAACTCCCATCCCACCATCAGGTCACCTCTTGTCCTTCTAATTTATTGCTTCAAAACTGCTAAGTGATCAAAAAGTGGGTGTCGAATATAATTAAGAGATGGGTTACTAAGGAGCGCTGGTTTGGATACCAAATCCTTGCTTTTCTTATTTTAAATTTACAACAAAATGACAAGAGTTCAAAAACGAGCCTTCTAAGTGACAAGGGACTTCAGTCCGTTGCTATGTCCTTTTGCTAGCCCTTCTCGTCAAAGGTGTGGTACTGGTTATTTCCTTCATCTCTTACTCATTCACCATTTCCTATCCTATTAGGATTTTCTTCTTTCTTAATGGCTGACTAAATCTAACATACAGATGGCTTCCCTCCCTTAAAAAAATACATTCCAAGAATTTCACAGAAAAGAAAAAGTCTTAATGCCAAACAAGGAAGCAAACAAACAAAGCCATTTTCCAACGTGTGTCCTCTAAAAACGGAAAAGAAAACAAAAGCAAAAACCGAAACAAAAAAGACAACAAACAAAACCCTACAGACCACAAATCATGTCTGTTCCCATGGGGCTTCAAGACTGAAAGGGGAATGAGCAATAGATAGATGGTGCCGGGGACTGTCATCTTAACCGTGTGACACAATTTTAGAATCCTTCTGCCTGAAACAACATCATCTCAAGTCCCTAATGCTCGGATACTGAACATTCCTGAATGTCCCGTCTCTGTGAATTATCATGAAAACAGCATTGTGGAAAGTCCAGGACACTGACCAAAACAAAGCCATGATTGGCACTTCTCCTGGCTGAATCACACAGATCACAGGATTCATCCAGATAAACTCGCCTGTTGCAGTCATTTCTCCCAACCTCCGCAGACCTCAATGTCATCAGCAAAACAAAGCAGAGCACAGAAGTAATTACCTGGCTAATTCAAACAGAAATAAATGTCTCTGGTTTGGGCTGCATTATTAGAATAATCCAGGCGGAAGTCTCTGCTACCTGGATTATCTAAGCAATTACTTCAAACTTCCACTCCATCCCGAATCCTGTCAGAGCACATCCCCTCTTCAAATTTATAAACAATAGTATCTCTAAGCAAATTACTGAGGTAACATTTAAATCCAGCTGTCGATCTCTCCAAGGAGAAATTCATAGCATTTTATTCTACAGCTAGCTAGGCAGAGAAAGGAAATGGCTGAGAGAAACACTAAAATCCCAAGTACAAATTTGCTATAGAATTAATATCACAATTTGTCACTGATAATGAACGTGTATAAAACAGGTCCTGACAGCATGTTATTTCTGTAGCAGATCATTCTTTATAAAATCCAAGCGAGGGTTCCCCCCCCTTGCAACTGTGGAAATTATTTTCCCCAAATTCATAAAGCAAAATAATATTAATATTGTGGTTAGTAGCCATCTGCTTCATGAGAATTCTGTGCAGTCATTAGTCTAAACTGATGGCATGGTGGCAAGCTGCCACGTCCCAAGAGGCCGGCCTCCAAAGCTCATCAACATCTTTGAATCAGTCTCCAGTCCAACAGGGTGAACCACGGAACAGGAGACCAGATCAGGAATCTGGTTATACGATCTATCTAAAATACTACCCCACCAGAGTCTATGTTCAGAGCCATGCATCCAACCGGCAGTCAGATGGAATTGCCAGCCAGCAAGGAATAAACATGAAGCATTTAGGTCGCCTGCCAGGTCCAGCAGAGCAACTGGCGACCTGTGCTCTCCTCAACCACAGCAGCTTCTGCTACAGAGTCAGGACACAGTCAAGCTGTGAGAAGTCCGCTTATCAGAAAATCTCAGGGAAGTCACTGTAACTTTTGAAAAGAGGGAAGAAGAAAAAAAAATGGCCACAGATGTGGCAGCATGCAGAGGGATCCAAAGGAGGTGTGAACTAAGCAATATTTCTCGTGCAGTTCCCACCATAAAACCTTGCACCAACATTTTTCTGGATTTAAGTGCTTCAAATCTGATAAGCTCTTACCACTTTTAATAGGCTTTTCTAATGATTTCCACTTGGAAAAGCCAAAGAGGGCTGTATTTTTAACATTCAACCAGTCCTCAAGAACTCCGTACATCTGTAATCATGGCCCATATGAATGCTAGCAGAAGGAGGTACATGCTCAGAGATGACTTAGCAAGATGCACAATAACCAATTCAACCTGGCATATTATAATCACACCATAATCCTCTTTTGGGGATACCTAGATGCTCCAAGTAGGGAGCTGAAAAAAATGAAGAAGTAGTAAGGAACGGAGGAGTCAAACTGGAAGTCGTGGTTGAGGGTAGACTTGGTGTCTCTAGGATTGTTGTTCAGATCATGGAATGTCCAGTAATCATTTTGCTTCACAGAAAATTTCATGGGAAACCTGGACAGGAGAAGAGTTTGTGGTGGGTTTGAGGTCTACACATACACAGGAGAGAAGACACACTCTATAAATACCTACTAGTGCTCAGTGCAAAAGGAAAACAATGGTGCTTTTAAAAATAAAACTTAGGTGAAGGGTGCATACATTTGTAAATGAATGCAGAAATAAAAAGGACAAATGAAGCTACGCACAGTCTTTAAACACACAGTAAAACTTATGTGCCCGTTTCCAAAGACCTCATGGACAAACCGTCACAGATAAAAAAAACATCAACAGGAAAAAAGGCAGTGGAGTGGGGAGATACAGCATTGCATCATGGCTTGGGCTAATTTTATGTATGCCGTCATACATATGTCAACCGAAACCCTGAAGAAGCAATGCCATCAGTTTAATTTGGAACCACCGTGTGCTCTTGTCAGGCCTCCCTCTTTGTTCAGAAGAATCTCAGAGACACCGTGAAGAGGCAAGAGTCTTCGTGTTCTGCCAGGGTCAGGCAGGAGACAAGAAGAGTTCTCCTTCGTTGCTATGGGGAGGGGACTCTCTGGGGAGTAGCTGTATCTTTCCCCTATAGTCAGTGGGCCAACCTTTTTAGCCCTATTTTCTTCCACACGAGGATAGTTCCACCCTTATTCTTTACCACAGAAAGATCACATTTTGCAAAATGAACAGCAGGCCAGCAGGAACCTTACCCTCCTTTTCTATTTTCAAATAAAAATATTTCTAATATTTTAGAAATATTATAAAAATGTATTTCTATAATAGAAATATAGTGATAAATATTATATTTATTTACCTAAAATAAATGTCATGGAAATGTTTCTATTAGAAAATTAGAAATATTATTAATTTCTCACCTCTACATAAAGCCATAGGGCTCCTACCTGCCCAACAGCAATTTAGTTCTTACTCATATGTAAGAAAAGAATGTGTCATCACAACCATTTCAAACCAGTGTGACACCTTGAGCCTCATTAAGTTTGAGTTGTACTTAAGATTTGAGTTCCTCTCTGGCCAATTACTGGCTGTGTGACTTTGAAGAAGTAATTGAATCTCCCTGAGGTACAAGCTCCTCAGCAGCAAAGTGAGATGGATGTTGACCTTATACTGTTGTTCTGGGGATGACGCAAGGCAACTTACAACATGCTGATTACAGTTCTGAGTCTACAACAGGTACGTAACAGACAGGTGACAGCTGTCATTCAAAAACTTGAGGTTACAACTTTGGAGTTTTTAAGTCAGAAGCAACCTGACTGTCAGCCTATGCCTTTCAAAACCAAGAGGTAGAGACAGGGAAATTTGTACTCCAATTCTCGACCCTGGTACTAAGTATATAAGTATATACTTATATATAAGTATATATGGTAAGACATATATACTTCAGGAACTATTCTGCCTAAGTCCAGACTACAATTGATCTTACACTACAGGTCAAGAAGTGATGTTTAGCTTCAAGTTAAGGATTCTTGCTCAGGACTCTTAACCTGTTTGAGTTTGCTTGCCCATGACCCAAGAAAACTACAATAATCAGGCAAAACAGTAATGAACATGAACCAGGTGATAGCACGGAGAGCGCTATGTCACATGGGGTGTGTAACACATGTGGCGACACACTCAAAGAATCAAAGTATGTCGGTGCTGATGAGCAGATGGCTGGGTCAAAGACCCTCTCAGCAACCAGCCGACTGTGCCAGGAGGCATAGAAACCAAGCTCTACGTGTCTGTTTACTCATGCCCATGATGAGAACAATTCATGGCTAGGCATGGTCCTGCATATCCATAATCCCAGCTCTTGGCTGTATAGCAAGTTCTTGGCTAGCCAGGGCTATCCACAACACTGTCTCCAATGAATAAATAATATAAATAAGTAAGTACTCTCAGAGATGTTAAAGGGACTGGGGAGATGGCTCAGGAGGAAAAATGCTTGTGGGAGATGCTTTACATGTTATTGTCTGCATTCTTTTTTTAAAGGAAGCAGGGTTTATTTCAGATCATTTTGAGAGTGGTGTTCACCATGGTGGGGCATGTATAATGAATGGCAGGAGCTTGAGGATGCAGCTGATCATGTCCCAACTTATGTCTTCTCTTTCCCTTCTTAAAATCCACCGAGACCGATATGTGTTACCCGTGTCCTCATTGGTATGGGATCACGCTGGAGCATAGTTGACCTACCAGAAGGTGCACTCTTAAAGCAAAAGTGACTATCCTGCCTAGAAGCCACCAACTGCCAATAGCAACTCATGATAGTGGGCTCGTGAGTCTCTTTCTGCTCTAGTGCTGGAGTATTAACTGACATCATCTGTGAGGGTCTTGTGCGTGCGTCCACAGCTGGAATGAGCTCATGAGTGCAACGGTCTTGCCACGTCCAGAAGGTATTGTTTCACGCCAGTCTTTCCTAACTCCTGGCTCTCAAAATCGTTCTGCCTCCTTTTCCTCAATGGCCCATCTGCGGCTGATAACCCCACAGGAACTTACTCTCTGCCCTTTGCCCCATTTGAGTTTCTGTGCTAACCACCATCCGCTGTGCAAAGGAAATGCTTCTGGAGGGTCTGAGAGTTGTACCAATCTACAAGCATAAAGGTACGGACTTAGAGGTCAGATTGATACTGTGTCTATTTAGCAAAAGAATAGTAGTAGATTCAGTAGATTCAACCCTGGGACCTATGTGTGCCCCCAGCCATAAGTTCTTGGGCAGATTTACAGTCTGGGCAAGTGCTTCCTCCTAAGGAATGGGCTCTAAATCCAGTCAGCAAACAGCTGGTTACTCCCATGACACTTGTCCCTCTCTTGAACAGATAAGCATATTTTGCTAGCTTTTATAGTGCTTGGGGGCGGGGGCGCAGTTGAGTAAGGTTATTGATGGTTTCTGACCCCCTGCAGCCTCCTTAGCCCCTTCGGGGTACTAGCCAGCGTGGAGGGAGCTTCCCAGTCAGTATGAACTTGATTTCTCCATGTCTTTTGAACAAAGTATGTGGTATCTGCTGCAAAAGGATTTTACCATAAACTTCTGGTGAGCAACTATTTGTGGGTGGTGTCTCTAGGACAGCCAACAACATGAAGGGATGTTTCCCGCATGTAACAATGGAGCTTTTTAGTTGGCAACCCATGTCTTCTGAAAGGAGCATAATCCCTTATTTCTCTCCATTCTTAAAGCCCTGCGGTTTGTGACATCCCTTAACGAGTCCTGCCGGCCAGGATTCTTAGTGGCTTTCTGAACTCTTCCCCCTTGGTAATTCTCTTGGAGATACATGACTGTGCTTTCCAAAGACTCCACTGGTCAAAGAGACAGGAATAATCACGTTCCTCAAATCCTCAAATTTCGCAGAGGTGCCAGGTCATATCACAGTTTAATAGCAGTTAATAAAAAGCCATTTTAAGACACTCACTGTCTCATTAACAAAAATCGGCTTTGCTTGCACTTGTTCTTCCAGACTATCGTTCTGAATCAGTAATGGGCAGCAGCAGTGTGAGGAGAAAGAACTTGCCTTTGTCCCCCTAGTGGCCATATGAAAAATAACAAGTACAGATAAGCTTCAATCAACAACCACAAGAGTGAAAACTTTAGGCCACTGCATTCCTTGTTTTACAGGTAAGGAAAATGGAAAAAAAAAAAAGGATGAAGACTTGACCAGAACGACACAATCTTTTTTAGCAAGTCATCAGTACATCAAAAGGTTTGTTTCTATGTTTAACATACGGCGTCTAGATAAGTCCTAAGAATTGCATGTAAGACCTTTACCATGTTCTTTATCTGTTAATACTCAAAAGGATTTCTATTTTCTCCTTAATCCTAGAAGAATTTTTTTTTTATATGAAACAGTTTCCTCTAGGAATGAACTGGGAAGACTCCAAAGAATCAGAGAGTAAACAAACTTTGCATGTCTGGAAAAGCTGACCCTCCCCCACCACCACCACCAAAAGATTCATGAGGGACCCTCCCCAAAGTTATGAAAGCAGTAAACAGATGCGAAAGGAGAGAGCTGGGAGCAGGCAGCTTGTCTTCAGGGGATCCTAAGGCCTGTTCCACTGCCAACAAGTCCTGCAGTGCTCCAGGGCTCCAGCTTTGGTGAGCTGTCACTCATGCTGGGCCAGGCTTTTAGTGATGTAGCTGTCTTTGATCCATCTCTCCTGTAACTAACCTGTCACCCAGACTCCCTCTAAGTAACCCAAATAAGGCCGGTGGTGGTGGTGCACGCCTTTAATCCCAGCACTCGGGAGGCAGAGGCAGGCGGATCTCTGTGACTTCGAGGCCAGCCTGGTCTACAAGAGCTAGTTCCAGGACAGGAACCAAAAAAAAAAATGTATGTGTTGTGCCTTCCGGGGAACAGACCCATGCACTAGAATTTTAAGTAGATTTTCAAGGGGTATAGAGAAGACCTCAGCTGTGACTTAGAGCTCTTTCTGATCCTCTAGGAAGGATTCCTTCCTGAGGAATCAAGACATCCCCCGAAAGTCAAGAAGTGCTCAGAAGCAGCTCTGTCGGAAAGCAAGTGAGGGTCAGCACACTTTTGTAGATGGTCAAACATACACAGTCAATGGAAAATAGAGGTCAAAAATGGATTCTAATGCTGTTTAAAAGGAAAGGAAATGAACACACACTGAATTTTCTCAGTTTTAGGGAATCCTTAGTTACGAAATGTTGGAAGCCAGTAGTAGACATCAAACACAAAATAAAGCTATATTTTCTTGATTTGAAAGAAAAGGCTATGGTCCTTATTCACTGGCCCTTACATTTAGCAAAAATATGGTTTGGATATATATTTTTTTTTGGACAGCAAAACTAGGGTTTGGAAATAAATCCATTAGAAAAAAACTGAAACGATTATCCAGATTTTTTTTTGCGGCAAATAATACAGAAGATGGTCGTGTAACACTCCAAACATGTTTATCTGAGGATCAGGCATTTCAGACCATGGCAGGGTCTAATTTTCACATCATGGCACATAATCTCTGCAGTAGGTTCTGTAGGTCTGAAAGGCACCTGCAGGAGCTCGCTTCAAAGTGTGCGCTTGCATCTCAGCTGCAAGCCGTTACCTTGCGTGACCTTAAGCACTGCCTCCCATCCCTCACTTCCCTGATCTGCAAATGAGGATGTAACGATAACTTGCGCACAGATTGTCAGGATGACTAAATAAGATCATCTACATAAAAAAAAATGAGGGCCTGGTGGGCTAGAGAGATGAGTCTGCGGCTGAGAGAGCTCACTGCTCCTGTAGAGGATCTCAATTCGGTTCCCAGCGCCCACCCTGGGTGACCTGTAAGTGCTGGTAACTCCATCTCCTCAGTATTTGATACTCTCTTCTGGACTCCATGAGAACTTGCACTGCCATGTACACACGCAATACACACACATAAAATTAAAAATAAAAAAGGACAAGTTCCTGGCACACCCTATGAATCCAGTGCATGCTATTATTCTTATCAAAATATTGATGTGCCCATTATCTGGCCTTTAAGCCACAATGGATGCAAATCGTTTACGTGTAAGAAGTGGGCATCATTCGTGTCCAGTCCCTTTAACTCTATAAAGTGATGGCGTTGGTTTTGACATGGCTCATACTTGTTTTTGCACCTGAAAACAAAAGCTTGTGTGTATGTTCATTGACACCATGTTTGATAAAGATGTGCAGAAATCATGACAAGGGTTGACCCGATCCTGACAAAATGTCTTCAGGGGTAGGACTCATCTCTGCCTAAAGCTGCCAGCGTTTCTCATCTTGAACTCCAGAAAATCTGAAAGTCCTTCTGTAAGTTGAGCTAAAATCAAGCATGCCCTTTCATTATTTCATCAGATCTAAGATACCAATGGTAGGAAGCGGTGTCATTATTTTATGTGTCACGGAGGGGAAAAAAAAAGGACCAGCCAATTATACCATGATGTCATGCTTTCTTAGCATATCAGCTATCACAGGCACGTACAGACATTTCAGTGAGGTCGAAATGTGGAAGTATGGGTGTTGTGAAATAACAAAATGTGACATTGTCTAGCGGCTGAAACTTCTGACACAGTAAAACCTGTCTGAAGGCTGGGGATATAACTCAATGATAAAGGGCTTGTCTAACATGCGTGAGGCCATGGGTTCAAT
The DNA here is from genome assembly GCF_000317375.1 of Microtus ochrogaster. Taxonomy (NCBI): domain Eukaryota; kingdom Metazoa; phylum Chordata; class Mammalia; order Rodentia; family Cricetidae; genus Microtus; species Microtus ochrogaster. Next base: position 32,846,386 of record NC_022021.1, on the reverse strand, counting down.
CCCTGGCAGTGGAAGAAAAGGAGAGAGAAAGAAAAAGCCAATCTAATTATTCCATAGGGCAATACTCCAAGGACAGAAATCTTCTCTTTTTCTGTCTTATTGCCGTTAACTCATAACCACGATCTTAAATCCATCTCCACTTTCCATCCGCTGAATCCACCCTCATTCATCGGAATTTCTGCTTATTCGTTCATACAAGCACCAAACATTTTCTCTAGCATCAGAGATAAAATGATAACTAAAACAAACAAATACTGTAACTTCAAAAATTCAATGTAAATATAAATAGCAGATGAAACAATATGTAAATAATGAAGTCTAGCCAGAGCACCAAGAGTGTCTTAGTATGTATAAGAGAAGATATGAAACCAAGAAGAAAAAGGAATCTAAGTATGCTACCTAAATAGGTACTGCAGGACAAGGTGAGCATGGGTCTACTCTAGACAAAGTTCTTATACTTTCAATAATTTGCCTTTTTTTCATTCTCTCACCTTCATCTTTGTCTTCTTTTTGACAGCCATGATACACTGTGAAATTTGATGTTCTCACTATCTATAAAATCCCAAAATATTTTTGAACATATGCTATTATATTGTCTTCCCCCACTTCAGCCTGTCATTCTTCCTAATCAAGTGTTTCTAAAATTGGGAGGTAGTTGGTGTGAGAGGAAAATTATTTTTTTTTCTTTTTTGGAGGAAAATGTAGGATTTTGTGTTTATTTTGGTATCTACCACTTATTTAAAAGAACATACTAAGCCAAGTGTTCGTGGCGCATGCCTTTAATCCCAGCACTTGGGAGGCAGAGGCAAGTGGTTCTCTTAGTGAAAGGCTAGCCTGATCTACTGGGTTCCTGGGCAGCCAGGGCTACACAGAGAAATTCTTATCTCAAACAAACAAACAAAAAGAGGCAGAGCTCCTGCCTAGAACCTACAAAGGCTCTGAGTTTGATCCGCAATACTACAAACAATATTAAAGTAAAAGAACATGCTAGCATGTTTAATTTCTTCCTAATAGTCAGCCTGTCCCTTCACTGTTACAGTACAATTTTAGCTACCAGTCCATCAAACTTGAGTTGTACTTATATGAACAGATTCATTTATATTCTACAACAGGGCAGTGAATAAAATGTAAAAAAAAAAAAAGAAGAAGAAATAAGTTCATTCTATCTATCTTGAAATGCCAAGAGTATTAAAAATATCTTGTGTAGGTCAGTGGCATTTGCTGCTGTGCATTTATCTCATTGGGAAGTCTCTTGACTTGCTGTAATCTACCTGTAGTAATGAGTCAGATACAATGATCAAGAGGGAAATATCTTAATACAACCAGGGATCCAACCCACTTTGGAAGCTCTCCCAGGGCTGGGGACCTATTGAAGCGCATGCAGTTTGTATGGCTTTGTTTGAGCTCATATTGAGATGTCTAGGGTGCTTCCAAAAACAGAAATTCCATGGAGAGTTCCTGTCTCCTTTGTTTCGCTTCAGTAGCACTTAGAAGTCACCAAAGGTCCCTCCCACCCTTTTAATCATGCCACTGGCTTTCGCTGACACACTGGAGTGCATGTGCTCTCAAACATACAAAGCAGATGTGGGGGAAGCACATTTGTGCCTCAGTGAACTCTCTTCACTAGTGTTCATGTAATGATGAAGCCATAAGCAATGCAAAGGCGTGCTTTTCCCAGTAGTAGCACGCAAAGGGTACATTTTTACATCCAAGTGTCAGATTCCCTGCAGTTGGAGCTACAGACACTTGTTAAGTCAGCATGTGGTGATGAGAGTCAAGGCCGAGTCCTCTGCAAGAATAGTTGGTGCTCCTACCCACTGAACCATCACTTCAACCCTCGTGACTACTTATTTATATGTATCCCTATTATAAGTATAAGATAGTCTGTTAGTCACCTGAAGACAGACTTAGGAAAAACCAGAATATTCTTCATCAAAATTCACATCCTGGGCTGAGGAGATGGGTCAGTGGGTAAAGCATGAGAACCTAAGTTCAGATCCTCAGAATCCATGTGGTATACCAGTTGTCTCAATGCTAAGGGGCAGAGACAGGCCAGCCAGGGTAGTCAACCTTTGAGCTTCACATTCAGTAGAACGCATTGTCTCAAAAATAAATACTTAAAGTGGAAAGCAATAAAGGAAGGTACCTGACACTGATTTCTGGCTTGCCTCCACAAAAGAACACACACACACACACACACACACACACACACACACACTAACCCTAGTCATGGTCTCTGAAGGAGAGCCTTCTTTTTTTTTTTTTAACTGAAACTTTACCACAAAAAGTTGGGAGAGGTAATGTAACGTTGGCTGCCGTGTACATACATATAAAACAAGGTCATCATCCTACTAAAGAAAAGAGGGTCACGTGGCAAGTGAGAGCTCTCAGAACTTGTCTTCCCGACCTCCAAGGACATGCCTTCAGTGTGTCTGCTGATGTTGGTCCTAGAAAAACCAGGGCAGCCTTCATGAATGTGCCCTCTACTCCCTTCCCAGCTCCAGTTCGCTACCCATCCTTGGAGGAGCCTGACCAATCAAAGCTATTCTCAATGAGTTAAATGGGGAGGGGAGACAAAGAAAGAAACTTGCCTTGCCTTTCTAGCAGGGAAGCTTCTGGACTAAGCCATGGGTGGTGCTGTTTGTCTTGTGGACTGAAGGGCAGAGGGGGCAAGTGTGAAGAAGTCCGAAGCACCAGCAGAAGGGAAGGAGGGAAAAGAACTCAAAGCAGAAGGCTGATGCCTCCTCAACACCTGCATCTAGGCCTTTCCAGAGACCCTACAGGATTGCCCTCTTGGGCTCATTACAAAACCCCATGTGATGATAAGGACTGACACATTAGTTCAGTACTTTCTGAGTTAACTCAATGACTTGTCAAGGTGATCCAGGGTGCCAAGGAGCAACTTACAGCAGGACTTAGCAGCACTGAGCAATGCTTTGTCCACTGCCTCACCTCTGAAAGAAGGATGAAATAATCCTGGGTATTTTTTATCAATATCATAATTGAACATTAATAGTTCATTGTGGTAAATGTCAGTAGGAGGTTCCAGGAATCCCATAAAGTCCTTTAGTGTGATATCCTGGGGTCACAAACTCTTTAAAGTCACTTAATGCTGCCACATGAAACTGCTCAGGAGCAAGCTGATTGTCCACTCTTAATAAAATGAGGTTGTTTTAACCACCCTTAATGTGTAGCTAATGGAGTTTGAAGGGTAATACATCAAAAATAATTAAGAGATTTCCTTTGTGAGATATTAACTGGTTCGATGGATAGAAAATCTTCCTCACTAACACCCTTCCTATAGCATAAAATCAGTTAATTTATACATCTGTCTGCTAGAGGCACTCTTACACAATGTGTTTTTATTAACATACTTGCATATGTTCCCTTATTTTGTCACACATGCTACTAAATCACATATGCCTACATACTTTGTGGACACCCTGGTAGGCATATACACACCCAGGATTTATTCTTATTCTTCCTAGTTTTATTACCTTAGGCACAGTTCTTAACCTCTTCTGTGCCTTTATCAACCTATCTCCTTTATCTTTTTCGGCAGAAAAAAAAATAATCACATCATATTGACAAAAGAATCACATCAAACGGTCTCTAAGAATACTTTGGGAGCTGGAAAGGACTATACAGGCGTACCAAGGTAGTCTTTCAAATTAAGAGGCATGCAACCTGAGGGGTATGTGAAGCTGCTGTCTGCTCCCTTCGCCCTGCTCCGCTGCAGTTCAAATGGCCACATGAAGGGAACATGTTCAGCCTCCTGTCTACAAACCGAAAGCAGCTCTCCTTCACAGGGATGTCTTTTCAAGTCTTTCCACCATCCATGTGCAGAACATCTGTGCTAAGACCATTGCACATACAACTCTTTGAAGCACCGGCTGCCTGGAAGAAACACTTTGATTTGGGCTTCATTAAAATGCCTGAACTTCTATTAAGGACACAAAAGATTTTCTAGTAAGAGCTCTCTTGGGAAGAAGACCAACCTCTAGCTAGTTAAATCACTCAGAAGCCAAGTGGCTGGAATGTCTTTAGAGCATGAGGCAAAGAAAACCTTGCTGAGAGCTTGTAGCAATGCACAAACAGCTGGCTTGGGATGTGACTGACCCGGGGTGAAGCCATTGTGGTAATTAAATTTAATTTTCTTAATCCAACAGTGCCTGGCTGCAACATGTCTACATCTTCTAGGCAGAAAAGTCATGATTCCCCTTTAACAATGCTTTGACGTAGCTAAGATTTCCACAGATTAGTCCTTTCATAGTGCAAGGCATTTCTTGGCAAGTATAAGGCTAGCCGTTCAAGATAGCTATGTGTACCGAGGAGTTTAGCATAGACGTTATCTTACTTCAGAAACTTCCCAGAAAGATAGCAAAACATTAAACGAGTTTTAAATACCAACATACACCCTAATCTGTAAGTACAATGTATCCTGGTATCACCTTATTTAGAATGATGGACCATCCATGAAGACATTGGTGAGACTGAGGGGTTTGGATTTGAACCGTTTCTCTACTCTCTGGGGGCATATGGCTTCATGCTACAGCACTCTGGAATTATCCTCTCCAAAACAGCACCAGAG
>NC_022021.1:32820167-32841695 GCF_000317375.1 Microtus ochrogaster | reverse complement strand
AGAGTAGCAAAGACATTCATGAATCTGGCTGCTCGCGTCTGTTTATGCTGTAAAGAACAGCCGTCGGTATTGTTACCTCAGGAGACCAGGGTTATTTTATTCGCGTGCATGTTGTGCGTGCTATCTCCCAAAACTGGCCCACAGCGCCACGAGGTACCGTGTCCCCGGGAATCTTAATTGCCTGGTCTATTAGAAAAGAACATCCGACCGTTGCTGGTAATTGAACACGGTGCATTTTGATAGCATAAAAGAAAGATCAGATAGAGTCACACAAGTTCTCAGTATGTCTTAAGCCGTCCCCCACCCATCCCCTACCCCCACCCCCCCAAAAAAATATAAGAAAAAAGAGGAAGGGAAAGCCTGGGGCTGCAGGAGTGTTCCAGAGAGCGAACTGCTCCGGACTTCAAACACTGGGAGTCATTCTGTCAAGGGGAGGGGGCGGGCGGGGGCAGGCACTGGGCCTCTGTAACAAAGTCCTCCTCTCTTTGCTCCCTCCCACTTCATTCACTTGCAAATCAGTGTGTGCCCACAAGAGCCAGCTCTCCCGAGCCATAACCTTCCCATCCCGAGAGCTGCAGTTCCAGCCACAGCAGCAAGAAGCACAGAACCGGCAACCGTGGCGGAGGCAGGAGCATCCTGGGCTAGTTGCAGGGTGTCCCCAGGATCCGGAAGGCGAACAGAGGTGGGTTCGGTCTCTGTTGGTAATGCCGGAGCTGGTGCGTGCGTTTTCTCTCTTTCTTTCCTTTTCTTTTTTCTTTATATATACATAGCTTTAATTCTGTAGTGTTGATGGAAGCCAATCAGGGAAAGAGAGAGGCTCTGCGCCGGGTGTGTGCTGTGCGCGGAGTTGGGAGGGATGCTCAGCCGCGAGCTGGAGTACGGGCGGGCGCGCGGGTCGGGCTGCGTTGGTGGCGCTGCTGCCCCTGCTCAGGACCGGCGCCGCTTCCCGGGGAGCCTGGGCGCCGCTTCTCCGCCGCCTGGTAAGACCGAGCCGCCTAGGGTTTTTTTTTTTTTTTTTTTGGGGGGGGGGTGTCAGGGAACAGAGCAGACTAGAGGAAGCTGCGACGTCCTCTCCATGGGGCTGGCAGAGGCGGCCTGCCGAGCGAGCTCCAGCTTTGCAAAGTTGGCTGGTCAATTACCAAGGGCGCTAGTGCGTGCAGGAGCGGTGGAACCGTTTGGGGATTGATTTATTTCCACCCACCCAACAATACAAAGGTCTGTGTGTTGTCTGCTTGGGCTGAGTTACGTTCTTTGGCTTTGAGGGTAACGCAGAAATTAATTCAGGTAGTCTGAAAAGTCTGGAATGCTCCCAATAAGGAAAACTTACAGAGATGGTTTGGCTGGAGAATGAGCTAAAGAAAACTGTTAGCTCGCATGTTCGGAGCAATGCCTGCAGGCTTCTATAGGACAGAAATGCTTAGGTTGCAAGGCAAGTCCGACACTGGACTTCGAAAATGGATCACACTGTCCAGGGAAAAGTCATATGGAGACGCCACTCGCGGATGCTCTTCCATGGCTGTACACACACGCACACACGCACTCACACACGTCTGGGGGAGAATGCCTTCTTCCTCCGACTGTTTGGAGAACAGACCTTGGTGCGTCTGATTTTAGGTGTCAAATGCGAGAGCGGAATTCCCGCTGCGTTCGTGTGGAATTTAATGAAGGCGGTTAGAGCAGCGTCCTACACTGCAGCAAAGCTAGGGTCACTTCCTCCGTAGTTATTCGCCTGCCAAGAGTTACAGTCCATCTCGAGATGGAGATGCTGGCGAGGTCAACGTGGTACTGAGAAATGTTGTCGCTGCTGCAATAAAATCCATATTTTATGGGACGCTACTTGCAGGTCTCTGTGTTTGCAAGAGGCTGGCCGCCTAACTCAACTGCTACTGAGAACATTCAAGAACCAAGAAGTTTAATCATGTGGAACATTCACACATTTCCCTCTCCCACTCGTTTTTTCCCCTATGATGACACTTTCTTACGACAGTCACTGCGAGCCGTATCAGCCTGTGTCTCTTCACTTTCACTTGCTGAAGTCACACGCTGTGGACCAGAAAAGATATTTCCTTTGACAGTGTGCCTGGGGTGGGAGATGGATGTTAACTGTGAGCTTTCCTGGTGGTTAATAATTCGGGGGTTGCAGACCCCTCCTACAACGCTGACGGAGCCAGAGAGAGAGAGATCTGGCTAGTTAACCGGCAACTCCTCAGAGAATGAGTAACAGCCTTGTGAAGGATTGCCAAAGCTGGCTTATTTTCCTTCTTGCCGACAGTTTTACCTGACAATGGAAAACCCTTAGGATTCTTTCTGCTTTGGGGGAGTGCGGGGGCGGGGGGGGGGGTTGTAGTGACAAATGCCTCCCATCTAGTTTGAGCACAGTCCTTTGTGTGTGAGCATTTGCATGTGACTCTGTGTTGGGATTCTGGAGAATCCAAAAGCCAGTTGTGACCAAAAAGGGAATATGATAAAGCTTCATGATGTCATGAAGAGGGCAAAGTGCATGCCAGGTGCCATATTTTCAATGCAGCAAAAAAAAAAAAAAAACTTAGAAGAAATCCAACAGAGAACTGTGCCTCAGCGCCCCCCCCCTTTTCTCTTCAATATTTTCTAATTAACCAAGTGTTGGGGTGAAATAAAGAGTAGACCTTTTTCTCCCTGGTCTCATGGCTTGTGCCATCCTTTGGAAGCGAGGAAGTGATCAATTTCTTCACCAAATACAAGTACATTGCCGAGAGAAAAATGCAATGATGTAACTCCACTGTATTTGTCCACAATTATCTTTCGCTGCCATTAGGAGGAAGTGACAGTCTGGTGTCTCCAGAAGGATTTCCAGTCTCTCTCCTGGTTGGTTTTTAAGCCAATTTATTGCAGTTACATTTCTCAGTGCTAACTCTGCAAAGACACTATGTGGAACGAAAGCATTTTCTCTCAAGTTGTCAACTATTCAAACACCTGTGCCTTACCTCCCACAACCGCCACTTCCCTCAGCTTGGCGAGGACAAACTTGCCATGAAGCATCCTCTTCTCTTGGGGACCAAACTGCCCTGCAGAATGCCTGAGACGCTGGTCAGCAGCTGGCATTTCTAGAAATCACATCGTGAGGGATCACATGTGATCCTTTTCTGAAGCAACAAGTTAGGACAGTGGCTTCAGCAGGTCTCATTAGTGGTAATGGGATGGCTGCCCCATCCAAGGATAAAAACAGAGATAAACAATGGAAAGCACCCACCTTCCTTGGGAATTTCTGTGTGGGCTCCCTTTCTGGCCCTCCTTGCTTTGTAGTCGGGGATGGCAATGTATTATTAGGGCTTCATATTTCCAGCTACTGCAACTTTCCTGTTTAATTGGTAGGGACCTACAGTGGACCACTCCGGGCCTCTGCCATACAGTTCAGTTGCAACACAGGATAATAAGATCCGGTCTGCTTTTTCTTCATAGATGTTAGCAGAATCTTAATACTTGTCTCATACCAAAACCATTATCTGCCATTTCTATAGTTCCCTTCATTTAAAGAACTTCTGACATATTTTCATAATTTTCTAAGTATGTAGACCTTTGGTCTTCTTCAAAAGTCTACATACGGTTCCAAATCAAAGCAATGGCCAATTAATCATGAGCGTACCACTATCAAAATCATCCAAGAGTTTCCTTATACATTTTCCTAGAATCTTGTCAAGGCTCTGCTTCCTAAATACCATCTTACCAACTATGAAGAAGGAGCTTTTAGTTATGATTCCAACTAGTAAAGACTCTTGCCTCTAAAGAAATGTTTGAAGAAAAAAAAAGCTGCTAACTTTGTGCTGAAATAGAGGTGTCTAACGGTAAGAAGTTCCCATTCAAATAAGCATATATGCTAAGGCAGGTAAGATACACATGTTGCCCCTGTTCTGATTGTTATGTGTCATAATTGTTCTCTAGGTTCTAGGTAGCCTCTTTTGGAAAAATACTTATTACATTTTTTCTTTTATTTGCGTCTGTGTGTGTGTGTGTGCGCGCCAGTACGCACATGCCACAGCACCTGTGTGGAACCCAGACAACTTGCAGGAGTAGGTTCTCTGCTTCCACCGTGTAGATTTCCAGGATCAAACCCAAGTCATGAGGTTTGGCAGCAAGTGCCTTTACCCACTGAGCCACCTCACGAGCCCTAGATAACCTCCCCCTTTAAACGCTCCGCCTGGAACTCGGAGTAAGATAAGTTCTGGAGAGTGAATCAGCCTTTTCTGCTGACAGTCTTCAGCTTCCGACTTCCAATGGAAAAATCAGTTCTGAAGTTTGAAATGTGCTGCAAATGAGATAAGACCCTGCAGAAGCCAGTGCCCTTGTCCCTGCTTAGTCACCACAGCCGTTCACCGGGGTCCGGCAGAGTCGGGGTCTCGTTTATAAAATAAAAGGCAATACTGTCTGGACCTAACCAGTGTCTACTGAGCCTACCTCACTTGATTCACAAAAAGGGGAGGATGTAGATAATCAAACTCCACTTATTCCTGAATAGTGTTTCCTTAATACAAAGATTCCAGAACATTATGGAAGTTGCAGACAAAAAGAAAAGTTAAAAGAAAGTTAAACATGCATGCACACCAGGGAGAGAGGAAGAGAAAAGGGGGGGAGAGAGATAGTGGAGGCAAAGAAGAGAGAAAGGGAGAGAGGAGAGGGAGAGGGGGAGAGGGCCCATTAGTGAAAATGTTCTACAAACCAGGGAAGAAATGCAGAAATGTGGGTTGATCTTGTTTTACTTTCCATAGGAATGTCTATCTTAATTTTAAGATAAATGGGAGATTTGGACACATTCTTGGATATCAACCATAATGCTTTTGTTTGAACTTGCTCTTGTAAAAATGAATTTGCCTATAATTTTAAAAGTTCCTCTTTAGTGTAAAGGCTCCTATTTTCAAAGCAGTCCTATAAGAAACTTCAGATTTTCCCTATTGAACTAGGTGAATATAGTTTTTGGATCAGTATTAACCCCAGAGGAGGAACCGAAGGAGCCTGAGAGAACGTGTACATACTCTTTCAGAAAGTTGGTTCACTTACGAGATGAGAAACAGTCAGATTGGTTAAGCCAAAAACAGTTTGGCCTGAGGGAAGCAGCTTCAGCCAGTAGTCTAGCTGTTCAAGACTAGACTGTTCAGGGGACTTCCAAGACTTCCAGTAAAAACACCTGCTCTACGATGATTACCTCGAGAGCACCTTCATAAACGTTCCACAGATGTGAGTGCAGGGGGCTGTGTCTCCCATCCGCACAGAATTCTCTGATCATCCCATCTCGTCTCATTATTATCTTGGCATCAACACTGTTGAGTACCCAATTTCTCTAGCAGCCAGACCACCTTTCTGAGATTTATAAAAAGAGTTTAATCTAAGTCACAATGCAACTATTAAAATTTGAGTTTGCAATATTTGGCAGCACAGGTCGAAAGCTTCTACCAGTAGATACACAGTGTTCTCATGGTAGAGAGCAAGTGTTGAAGATGAAGATCATAATGCTAGCTTGCCGTGGGGTCTAATCTCTCTTCACAGCTCACCACTTGAGAGTATACTGTGTCTTTCTATCATTTCCTAAATAAGTAGGTCTGACCAAAGATGGTCAAGAAGCCGAATAAGTCACAGTAATGAAAACTGGCACCAAGAAAAGTTAAGTTGGGGACATAAAAGTTAAGTTCTGGCCAAGACAGAAACTGAAAGAGATGAATTCCACATCTGTTAGAACACAAGAATCAAAACAGAATAAAACGTGCCTGTTTCACACGGGATCTCGTTCTTCCTCATAAGCAGGGTACTTCAAGCTCAACTGCACCCTTAGCATGTTCATGCACACTGCTGGTCTCTGCTCTGGAATGCAAACCTGAAAATCAACCTTTAGAAATTACCACCTAAAGAGATGCTCATGGCTTGGCTATAAATTAACAGATGAGTATTGTTTTAATGTGGTCAGATAGTCATCAGAGTCAAGAAAGTGTTTCTTAATGCTTTAGAGACTGGCTCTTTCCTTTCTCATCTGTTTCTTATCATACAAGTCAAACAGGTGGCTCTGTCTTCTTTGGAGGCCTGCAAGCCAAGGATAAAATAGTGATTTAGACAAAAGCCAACCAACCAAACAAACAAAACGATTTGTATGCTAGAGTGAATGAAAGACGAACCTACCGAGGTAGCTCCCCCAACACCTCCACACTTGGCGTGGAAGACTTTTAAATCTACAGTACTGTTATTTATACATATGATGAAGAAGATTTAAACACATACAGAGAGAGAGGTTCAGAGTTTTTATTTATTTATTTTATGTATCTGAATGGTGCGTGTGTGTGTGTGTGTGTGTGTGTGTGTGTATGCCATGCATGTGCGCCTGGTGCCTGCAAAGGACAAAACTGGAGTTACAGATGGCTGTGAGTGGCCATGTGGACTGAATTCAGGTTCTCTGCCACAGTAACAAATGCTCTTTAACTATTGAACCATCTCTTCAGCTGCTGAGTCCAGATTTGTATATGTCTAAATAATAATAATGACAAACTAAGCTTTCCTGAACTTTCCTATCAAGTCATGCAATGTCCTAAGCATTTTACTCTAGTTTTGTTTGGTGAGTTGGGGTTTTTTTGTTTGTTTATTTGGGTTTTTTTTTTTTTTTTTTGAGACAGAATGTCTCTCTGTAGCCCAGGTTACACTGGAATCCATTATGTAGCCCAGGATGGTTCACAGCCCAACTCAGCCTACCTTAAGCTTAGAATTCCAGGCAGGAGCCATTTTGCGGGCTTTTGTTCTGTTTGTTTAGCCTCTGCGCATGTGCGTGTAACACATGCATGCCTGGTGCCTGCAGAGGGCAAACAAAGCATCAGAACCCCTGGAGCAGGAGTTTCAACCTAGGGCCTCATATACTCTAGGCAGGCCCGCCACTGAGACAGCTCCCCAGTTATGTGCACTTTGCATCCTAACAATCACTCCGTAAATCAAAGGGGAAATCTAATATGTGTTTCCTCTTTACTTAGCCCTGCCTTCGTTTGAATTTCCAGGGAATTTCCCTTTGAGCCAAGCACTTAATGAATGTGCTGTTAGCAAACACTTGCGATATCTTAGAGGTGCTAGTGTGACTCTCTCTCTGGGAAACCCTGAGCAGCAGAGGGCATGGGAATGATTGGATTATTTTGACCAGAGGAAGGCAAAGTTGAAGGCTAAGGAAAATGTTTCTAGGTTACTCGATTTTTAGATTGCATTTGTAATCATACATTAGAGCTTCTAAACAGTGAAAATCATATGTGGGCTATTTGAGCTAATATGAGAGATAGCTTCATTGATGGAGGAAGCACTTTGAGAAAGTAGCTAAAACTGAAACCATTCGTTTCCCTGATGCCAAGGAGCAACCAGACTTCATAGTAAGTACCTCTAAGTACATCAGTCCCGACTCATAACAATAACAATACAGTATGCCCACGGTGATTGGGATGCTGAGTAAGAGTGTATTTATAGAACTGGGATGGTCACTTGGTCAGGAAAGTGCTTGCTGTAAACCCATGAGGACCCGTGTTCAATCTCCAGCATCAGCATCCATATAAAAAGCCAAGCAGGGTCTGGACTATGATCCCAGCACTGGGGTGGAGACAATGCAATCCCTAGATCTCACTGGCCAGCCAACAGAGCCTAATCAGAAAGGCCCAGATCCCAGATCCCAGTGAACAGACACAGTAATGACATCCAAGGTTGCCCTCCACTCTCCGGGTACTCACACTGATAGGATGGATTTATATCCTTCCCTGTGTGATATGTAAAAGAAGTTGTTGGCTTCCTGTAAAGCCGCAAGTTCATTACTTTATTACTATCACTATATCGTATCTGCTCTTGATAACCTTAGCATGAGTGAGGGGGCAGTTCTTGTATAGCCCTGGACCCAAAATCCCCATGCACTGAAGGACTGCCTTGAACTCCTTTTCCTCCTGCCTCTACTTCCCAAGTGACGGGATTATGGAAGCCATGTACCATAAGGCCTGGCTCTGAATGGATTCTTTTCAAAGTAAAATTCCATATGCATATGCACACAAACCCAAAAAAAGCCAAGGAAGGAAAAAGTAGTGACAGAAGGGTCACCATTCTCCTTTGTTCTCCCTATTGCCACTTTTAAAACATCATGTAGTTCATCCAGCCTCCAAAGAAAGTTTGATAATGAGACATATAATCAGATAATGTGCATGAGAAGGTTCTCAGAGACTTCATCCCATACCAACCATTTGCATATGAGATAACTGATAAGCAGGGAGCTGCAGTGTGACTTATCTGTGGGTGTACTACATTCATTTTGTTCTTTAATCTCCCTCTTCTATAACTTGATATCTAGTCACTGGATGTCATTGCTCTTTGTCATTTCTACTTAATTCTTGTATTAAAAATTAAAGAGGAAATACAGCTATGGTATTGTTGTTTGTATTTTATAGCACTGCAGGCTTGACAAAGAACCGATAAGAATAGAGATAAAGGCTTCGTCTAGATTTCTGTGTTTCCACATTTTTTAACTTCTATTGCAAAGAAAACTTTGAATATCTCCTTCAAAATTTTGTCCCTGTTTGGGTGTTGGTGGTGCAGTTTGAGACTTGGTTTGTGTGTAAGAACCTGAGGACAGTTTTGAATGATCCTTATCCAAATAAATGACTCTTCCAGATATTCAAAGTCAAGAGTTCATCTTTCAAAAGTAAATTTACTGGTTAGTGATTAGATATGAAAATTAATGGCAACATTTTCTGTGTTTCATAAACCTTCATTTATTCTATATTAAAAACTCAGACGATGACCTTCCTTTGAAGTTCGAATGTCAGTTCTTTCACGAGAGTATATGTATGGATAAATTATGCTGGGTTTTACCTTGGCAAGATTAAAATCTGGCAAGCAACTCAATGTCAACTCTTCCCCCTTTTAAAAAATAAAACTGTTAATGTTCCATGAAATCCAAAAGCCTTATGACCAATGGGTTGTATAATGAATGTCTTCATATTGAAAAATGAGGCCTCATTCACTTCCTTCTTATATGGATGAACAAAAAACAAAGGCAACTTGTAATTATGGAAGAGGCAAAAAAGGCAAACTATACAAAACCACTGGACCAACAGGTATCCTTGGGGCCTGTTGTAATTACAACATACATGGGGAATATTGCTCAGTAGTAGAACACTTGTCCAGCACAAACAAAGCCTTAGGTTCAATCTCTAGTCTCAAAAAAAAATAAGCCCTATAGATATTAATTCTAATATTTAGAACCAAAGTGATCTTTGACTATATAAACATGTCCTCTAAAAATGTACTTTTCCAAGATGACGGCCAGAATGTATCATAAACAATTAATTTCCCTACTTGATTGTATAATGGATTATTTAGCAAGCAATGACAAATTTTAAATTTATATCTAATCTAATACGCAAGAGCAAACACAGCTCATCTTAACCAAATAAATAATAAAAGAGATGCATTTCTCCATAAAAATAAACTTCATATACTTATGGACAAACAAAAAACATCTCTAAAATGTTGATTTGTACTTTAATGTATGCATTTTTACTTTTAAAAGTGATGGTTCTCTCAGGGATAATATGGCTTTCATCCATGAAAGCAAGTGTATCATGCTTTTAACTGCAAGAATAAAAATGAATTTTATTAATCTATCATCCACCTTGTAGAATGTGTAAAGCTGTTCAATTTCACATTCAAATGAAATATTCTGAGATCTCCTTAGCAACATGTACTAATTCAACACTGATCAGAGCAGTGTGTGGTCAGACTAAGAAATCACCAATGCAAAATGACAGAGCTCACCATGACTACTACGTCGCTGATGAAGCCTAATGCGGACCACATCAAGCTACTGTATCTCCTAGCAATTATCCTCAAATTAAGCCGCTTGCTTAAAAGTACCTAGTTGGGATTTTGCCAGTGTTTCATAAAGAATTAATTCTACAAGGGAACCTTTTGATACCTCCACTCCTTTTATCAAAACAAGGGATGTTTGGAGCAGGCCCTGATTAACTAGCTGGAGGAAGCAGGATCACTGGCAGTTACTGTCCTCAAGAAAAAGAGGCTCTACTCCATCGCCCCCACATGCCAGAGTACCAGCTGGGCGGCACATCCTCCCTCCGTAGAAAGCAAAGTGGTCAACCTGTCAGCTGGCTTTGAAGGAAACGCAAACATGCCAGACACATCTCTGAGCCCTGCATCTCACATTTTCATACCATATGTCTTAATTGTGTTTCCCCCTCCGCCAGTTCCCCCCAAGATCCTCCCCACCTTCTGACTCACCGAACTTTGTCCTTATTTTCTTTCTCTCTCTCTTTAGAAAACAGACACAAACAAAAAACAAGAAGCACATGAGCAAACAGACACTTCAAAAACGCAAAAACGAAATTCAAAACAAATGAAAGACAAAAAAAAAAAAACATGCCTAAACAAAGCAAAATGGAACAAAGAGTTTACAAAAATACCATTGAGTTTGCTTTGTGTTGACCATTTTCTCCTAGGGAAGGGGCCTGCCCTGAGGTGTGGTTAATGTACGTGCCCAGTGACCATCCTTTGGAAAAAACTAATTTCCCCTTTGCCAGTGGGTATCAACTGCGGATACCATACTCCTAAATATCTCTAAAAGGATCACTGTGGTTTATAAATCAAACAGACAAACAAAAATCTCCCCATCGTTTGAACGGAATTTAGATGGACATATGCTTTTTTGTCCTGAAAAATAATAAAACCATGCCAGAGATGGCCACAGAAGGGTACCCGGCAGGGCAGTGTGCAACATGAATTCTGATGACTAAAATGGCCACTTTATCCCAAACAGGATACTAAATGAGGAAAGTGACTTTATTTAAATATGGAGGTTAATAAAATTCTCTCAAGTAGCTAACTCCCATGTGATCTAGTGAAAGAGAAGAAATTATTGAAAGGTGGGGTTAGATTGATGGGGAACTCTGGAGCCAAAGGTGGATTCTCTCGCCGATGTTCTGAGCGCTCACAGAGCCTCCGTTTGCTTCTCAGTTGTCACTACACTAAAATGGAACTTGTAAATGACTTACTTTCTTCTTTCTTGTGTCCTCATCTTTTCATCATGGTTGATTAGAATTACCAGTCGCCAAAGACAAGGGCCAAAGTTTCCCGATTTAATAATTAAAAAATCTGTGTGCTGACATCCACAATGTTACGAAAAAGAACTTTAAAGGCAGGAGTGAAATTTGGACTGTGTTCCGCTCAGCAATTCAGAGAAGCAGCCACGAGGTTCTGCATGCTAAGGAGATGCTGTGCTTGTCACAGACTTTCCAATTTAGGTTCCATCTGATTGACAAGTGTTCCTCGGGATGATATTCAGCCTAGAGTTTGGGGGAAATTCATTATTTGACTCTTTCCACAGCAAAAGCCCTTCTGATACAAATAGAAAACGCTTTATGGAATAGATAAATCTAGGTTGGGGGGGGAATGAGAAAATGGCTTTGAAATATCGCTCTCCAGTCATAAGATCAGAGTTTTAGAATGACGGCAGCGCACGTGACCGAGCACAGCATATGGGCTCAGGAAGAACTGCCTGATGGGTGAAAATCACCCGCCAGTTACAAACAGTCCTCTCGAAGAAACATTTTTCTGATTTATTTTCTTTCATCTCATTCATGCTAGTGAAAATATAATTTTTCGAGACTGTGCTGAAAACCTAATTTTTAATAACTGACTCATTTAAAGGAAGTCCATTTCAAAGGGAACTCTGTCAATAGTGTCCGGAGAGCCAGAGGGCTTGGGGTTAACAAACGGAGCTGCCCGACCCTCTCCTCCTCCAGGCAGACTTCTTGCTAAAGTTGGTCGTAAGCATCGTAGCCTGGAGCCTGATTAACAATTTATGCTTTCCTAAGCAGATTACAGAGTTTGACAATTTGATTTCTTTAATTCTTAATTTGTGTTTGGAGACAGAACATACTTCTAGGTTTATGCTTTTCATATATTGTATTTTAAGAAGCCAAACCTAATCTAAACATTGTCCTCCTGAGAATTTTTACCTTTACAGTTTTAGTATCCACGTGTAGACTCTCCCCCCCCCCCGCATAACTAAGACAACTGTTTCCTTGCTGAGTAGGCACATGACTTTTTTTTTCACTTCTTGTTGAAATGATCCATGTGTTCCCTCTTCTTAGGAAGAAAGACAATAGGAGGAAACAAAGTAGCGTATTAACTAAAATCTGTCACTCAGTGAGCATTCACACCACTTTAGGCATATTCTAAAGATCATGCTAAAAATGTAAATTCAGTCTTCTCCACCAGACCCTGAAGTAAATACGGTCAGGCTCCCCTGCTTACAAGACAAAACTGGGAAACAAAGCACTTTTGCTCCTTATTCCAAAGTTTCACTGCTAGTTCTTAGAAGGCAAAATGTATTCCTCTGCTGTTTTAACTATACATTATGGCACCATTATGCTTAATATGAAAGAATATACTCCCATGTATGCATTATGTATTCAAATAATGAGTGCATGGATAATGAATTAGATAGGTGATAGGTGATTATGATAAATGCAGGTAGATAGATTCAAATGTGTGCATCTCAAATACAGAAGTAATGGGTATACAGATCACACACACCACACACACAATTTATTTCTCATAACTCAGAAACATCATAAGAAACTTTCCCCTTCCTTCTCACCCTCAACCTCTTAGTACACTAATCTGTTCTCTTATAAATTAGGTCAACTCATCATAATCCAAATCCACAGATTTCAACCTCAAGAAAACCATTTCACTTTAGGTTCGGCTCTTCAGTTTAATCTGAATCAATCTTTTAATCACTTGTTGTTGTTCCCAAGGGAAAGCTGGCCAGAGTGTTTGGAAGGTTCAGATTCATCATTCATTAGTTAATTCATTCTATAATATTTATCGAGAGGCCCTGTGCCTGGCTCTGGAGAGACCGGCAGAGGTAATACAACATACATCAGCTATGTAGGAGAAATGGATTTTATTCCTCACTCTCTGGCCAAGGTCAGCAGTCCATGCTTTCTGTGGAAGGTCTAAGATAGTATGAGTTATGTTGTTTGTTCTCCCTACATTTACATCCTAGGAATTCAGAATTAGCATTGAGTCTCGAGTGACGTTGGCAGTGTTTTTGTTTGTTTTTAAGTTTGCCCTTTAACATCCTGCCCGGCTTCAAAAACAGTATCACATCCCTCTTCACCACCAAAACCCTGATATGTTTTAGGTTTTGACAGGATGTTTCTGAATATTTCATGGTCTTCCTGTCTCTAATCCCTTCAACCACTATTTAATGAACATCTTTGTGCAAAGGCTGGTGGCACCATGTGCTTTGACATTAGTTTGGTTTCAGTAGGTATTTAATAAGACATGAAAGCCTTTTGGGAAACGCGTGTTAAATAGGTATTAAATAGGTATTAAACGCGTATTAAATAGGCAGAAATTAGGTGGGGCAATGAATGGATCAGTTTGACTTTCAGAGTCGGATGGGGTGGAGACAAAATCTCACCATGCAATTCGGGCTGACCTGGTACTAAATATACAGTACAGGCTAGTGTAGAACTCACCATCATCCTCCTGCCTCAGCCTTTTGACTGCTGGGATTACAATGTGGATCACCACACCTGGCTAGAACTGGGTCTTTCAGTCATGAAAGAGATAGGATGACCATTGCTAAATGTGGAGCTGAATATGTTGGACACAACTTGGTGCATGTTCAGCTGGAACCACTGGTACAGATAGATGTCCTAATTGCTGACTCCCTGGGGTCCTCACTCATCCTCATTTGGTTAGATATTTTGCCAGGGAAAAGGCCATGAATCTGTTTCTTCTCAGGGCATCTAGTCCCCTCTCCCCTCCTATTTATTTCTCGCTGCAAGATCATGTCATTGCCCACCCATGGTTGCACCTACTGCATCCTGAGAACGAGGTTACCGAGTCGTATTTCAAGCTCTTAAGATCTAGCAGTGATTTTGACAAATAGAGCGAACTCATTAAACATTGGTTGAAAGAACAAACACAAACTACTCATTATGGAACTTTGGGCTACATTTATATACTTTTACATTATTCATGTTGGATGTTAGCTTCTTTCCTAGTAATCTGATTTCTTTCAGATGCATTGAGAGGCGGGTCCATACCAGTCTCCAGAACTGTCCATAGAGGCCCTCAATAGGTTAGGGATCTCCCTCCCAGCCACGCCCACCTCTGTCCCTCCTACTCCCTTCCCTCTCTCTCTTCCCTATCTTGGTGCCTTTGACCAAATATCTGAAAAACAGTTACAGATCCTAGCTGAAGCGCCTAGTAACAGAGTGACTGAACATTTTAGCTGGAAGTTGGTATTTTGTTGGTCATCTACACCAAGGTGTAAAGCTGTTACAGTTCTCCATTTCTGTGCTTAAGTTTGAAACTGATTATATGGTTTTTCTCATAAGCACAGATAAACCTTGGTTATCTTTGGGTTTATTTTCTACCCGTAGTCATACATCAAACCGAATCTGCAGAGGAATCTGTGGGAGACCCTTGTATATGTGTCTTGTGAACATGATCATTTTTCCTTCCAATTCCTACCTGGCAGCTGGGTCTTCGAAGTTCCATAGGAGATCAAATATCAGATTCTGTATAGTTTGTTGTAACCTTGGATGTGGCTGTACTAAAGAGGCAGAATTAGACGTGGCTGGTTGTGTAGTTTTGTTTTGTTCCTTAAGTGGCAGTCAATGCATAGAACAGGAACCTCATGGATATTGCTTGGCAGTGAGTACACAGCTCAGCCCAGCTCCATCTCAACATGTCAAATGTCTCATAAGGTTATGAGAAGAAGGGAATGAGATTTGGATGGTGCTCCTTTATACTTCTGTTAAATGTGCTGTCCATCAACTTGAAGGCAAAGGGACATAAACAATTTTAAGTGTACTAAACATTGAAGCAGAAATTAGTTTATTTTATATCCACAGATTTCCTGGACTAAATTAGGTACTATGTTCCCTTCAAGAAAATATTTCAATTGCATTTGACAATTGTGGAAAAATGTTACTCAAAAAAAAAGAAAGAAAGAAAGAAAGAAAGAAACCATAGAAACCTTGTTGCAGAGGCATTGGGTCAGCTCTCCCTGGTGCTGTTTTTTGCCTTTTCACCTTTTCGTTGATTGACACTTGCAATTAGTAGTGTTTCTCATTAGCACAAGTGATATAAACCAGTTTAGTGAACTCTTCTCCCTCACCTCACCTCTCAACTTCAGAAAAATAAGGGGATTAAAGGACTTGGGGAAGTGACTAAGTCAATGGAAGTAAAGAGGGGGTCTGTAAGTACCACTATTAACAGGGAAGACACCAGAATAGGGAGCTAACGCATGCCCAGCATCTGAAGATCTGAGCACTGCTCAGTCCTTTGGGCTCCGTGTTTTCAGCCTGTATGTTAGGATGTTGCAAGCCCTGGCAATGAGAAAATATTGTCTCAAACTTGAGAATAAATAAAATGATGATTTTGCACAAGAAAGAGTCCTAGAGAAGTAATAGGCTCCAAGATAAGTGGCAGAAACAAAAGGCCAGCGTCATTCTGTCTCCATCCTGCTCAACCCAGCACCAAAGTCAACCAACCAATGATTTCCTTCAGGGTTTAAGATGTTTGCCACTGGCAGCTGAAGCTATAAGCTTTCTTATTTCTGTCTAACTGAAGGGATTGAGGGCAGAGAGGCATCTCGCAATTAAAGATTAAGGGTGGCACCCCTTGGTCCCATGTGACAGTCACATGTCAACTACTCCCCCATACAGTATTATTTTCTGAGATTTTTTTTTTTTTGAGTTGCTATTTGGCTTTTGGGCTAAAGACTTCACATTTGTAATCATACATTGTGTACATGAGTATGTGTGTAAAAAGGGCACTCTTGAATAAATCTAGAATTCTATTAGGAGAAAAGAAATGACGAGAAAGGACTGCTGGGTAGCCAACAGCTCCATCTGCCACAGTTTAGTCAGAAGCTGCATTTCTGTACGTGAAAATACAAGCATTATGTAAGGGGCGGGGGATTCAATGGCGGTAGGTTTGACAAACTATGGCTCCAGAGCTAATAAAGAATCAGCCCACCTACCCTTTCCCAGTAAGTGGGGGTTACCTGCAAAACGGCAATTTATAGCAACGCTTTACCATTTGAGTGATCTCTGCCCCTGTCTTTTATTTTAGTCAGTGCCTGAAATGGGTTTTTGCTGTGTTTGTTCTGGGAATAGACAGACTAGAAATACATCACTGTCCAAAAAGAAAACATTTTTTTTTCATCTAGGGATTTGAGGCTTAACTAGCTGGAAGGGAAATATAATTTCAGTTTTTTCTCATAGTCGCATCTAGAAAATAACCTAAAGAGATTCAAAGGACACCCCACCATGTGAGCACTTTCCTTTCTCGGGAGTTTCAGCTTGGGCTTTAACCTTTTCTAGCATATTCTATAGGTTTTTTTTTTTTTGCACTGTTTTTGCCTTGAGCTCTGTTCTAACCACTGAAGCTTTGAGAAACTTTAAAAACAGCACCGGTGGTGCCGGGAGGTGATGGCACACATCTTTGAACCCAGGATTCAGGAGGCAGAGGCAGATGGATCTCTAAGTTCTAGGACAGCCTGGTCTACAGAGTGAGTTTCCAGGACAGCCAGGGCTACACAAAGACAGAAACCCTATCTCGGGGGGGGGGGGGGAGGATACCAACAACAGTATTCTTTTTTTTTTTTCTCTTACTATAAATATCCCAAATTCATCTTAAGATAGCTTTTTTATTTTACCCTTTGGACTTTTATTTGAAAGAAAAATGAGCTGAAATGTAGATGTTTATCTGAATCTAAATCAAAGCACTGTGAGAAATAAGTATAAAATACACAATGAAAGGACACTGAATTCTGTCCATGTTTTACTGGGCAATTCTGGGCAGAAGTGGGGTTCTCAGCTTCCTTTTTGCTAACGTGTTTATATGGATGTAATGTGTGCCACACAAAAAGGTGTTCCTGTAAGGGGCGAGGTAGAAAGAGAAATTCTTGATCTCGTTTGAATTCCTTGGAGCCATCTCTCTGCAACAATGTGCGTTTGCTTCTGTGCAAATGTAATATAAACAACATGTTCAGATTTTCATTTTTCAGCAAACTTTATAGCAGACTTAAGATACTATGCCCATCAACGGTTTCTATTAAATCAAAAGATGAGCTGTTTGTGAAATCTGGAAATGGGAGGCCTCTATACCATAATACTCTAAAGTTTTTCGTGTGACAGAGCCAGCCTCACGTGGACAATATAGGTGCAGTGACCACCCTACAGACAGGGGCCCTTATGGTGAGGAATAACTAAGGCAATGTTGGAAAGAATTTTAGCTTGGTGGGCTAGGAAGGCAGCGCAGTCATTAAGGTGCTTGCCATTTAAGCAGGAAGATGTGAGTTCAGATCCCCCAGAAAGCCCAGCAATCCCCATGCTGGGCAAGAAGAGGCAAGGAGATAGCAAGGGCTTACTTGAAAGTCAACCTAGCCGAATTGACTAGGTCTAGGTCCAAAGAGAGTACTTTCCCCATCTCAATAAGGTGGAGGGTGAGTGCGAAAAATACCCAGTGAATACTAGTCTCCATAAGCACACACACACACTCATACACACACACACTCATACACACACACACATGCATACACACATACACACACATTCACACACATGCACACTCACACTCATACACTCACACACACGCACATATGCACACACACGCATGAGCGCACACACACAACACACACACACACACACACACACACGCGCGCGAGCGAGCACTGTACCTGGCATCTAAGAAATGCCCCTGCCCCAACGTCAGCTGTTTATTTTGTTGCTACTGTTACCATCGTATTTTTCCCCGAATTTCCAATCAATGTAGAGCATTTTAAAAACCATTTTTCAGGATTTTAAAAATATTTCACTCCCTGGAGTGCACTGCCACATTTTTTCCTTTTATGTTACAAGTGAAGCCTGCCACTGGGGGGCAAGATGCCCACAATTCCACTCCCTGAAATGTGTTTTGGCTGACGCAGTCATGTGCCAAAAGTGGCTGAAATTCAGAACTTCCTCAGAGCCTCTTCTGCTGTGTTCCCTGGAAATCTACAAGCCAAGCTGGGTTTCTCACCTGGGCCTGCGGAGGTGTGAGCCAACCCCAGCCACCATGATGGAAGAATGCGAAATGCAGATTCTGTTATGTTGTTTGCTGCCTTGGCCCATGAAGTTCTTGGGCCTGTTTCTCAGGAGAGAGCTCCCAATGGTGGCATGAAAATTGCAGGAGCTGAGCACACATACACACACACACACACACACATACACACACATACACACACCATACCACACCAGCTTTAATACCCACAATGTCCCCAGGAAACTGAAGAAAGAATATCCTCTAGAAATGAAGATGCTGACCGGCTGGACCTGGATACCCCTTCACTCTGTAGAACTCTCCTTTACGATTCGCTCAGTCACTTCATTCTTATTTTTAGATACCTGTTGCTTGCTCACTAGTGTGTGTGGGAGGGGTGGTTTTAGCAATGAATTTAGCAATGAACCTAATGTCCCTTCCCTCCACAAGAGCTTATGTCTCCAGGTGAAATTCTCAAAAGGAATAAACATTCTGACTGCATTGTCCTCAAATCAGAAAACACAGGAGATAAGGGCTGATGGGAAAGGACGTTGGAACACAAACAGTGAAACTGTAAAACCAACGGTGCACTGCGCCTATCAGGAAATCTCCCAAGAATCCCGAGTTGCAAACTTTCAGACATGAGGCCAAGTGCATTCACTGTGAAGGTGAAGGGCCCAAAATTACAACTACATCACCAGTCCACACGCAAGGGAATTAGCTGTGGATGTCTCTGTCCCATGGGGATTTCATTTAGAAAACATATCCCGCTCAGCTGTGGAGATGAGGAGCGCGTGAGTGGGAGGGGCTCATACCTTGGCAGGGTCAGGAAACAGGTTCGAGACAGGTTTACGCAGCATGTGAGTGTAAGTCTTGTTTAACAAGCTCTAAAAGTCTCTGTTGAAAGCTGTTTAGGAAGTTCTTTCCTTTTTTACACCCTTTTTGGACTGTCAGTGGCTAGATGCCTCTGGGAGAGGGGGTCTACTTTCTGAAGCACTCCTAAATAATGTGGGTTAGAATTTACCTTTAAAGCTATCTGCTGAATGGCACCTCGCCCTTTGGCTTCGCGCCCTCCCCAGCCCTATCTCATTTGCCAATGACTTCCTTCCGGAATCTCCCGAATTCTCTGACACCCGTGCTGACTTAACATCCCATCCTGGCAGGCAGCTGCCAATTCTCATTGAAAAATGATTACCGAACACTTCAGCACCAGCTCCAGGAAGAGCTCCCTCCTCTGCCCAGAGTGCGACAGATACCACCATTGTGTCTCCTCATCACCGGCCCAGGCCCCTGCTTTGTACCTCTGCCCCTGTGGCCCTGGTGGATTCTGGAACAGCACAAGGAGGAGCGGGTGCTGCTAAAAGTCCATGGCCTTGGGGATTAGAAAGCTGCAGAGAAAAGAATCTTTGCCAAAGGGGAGTTGGGGGAGGGGAACCTGGCCAGCAGGCTGGGGAAAAGCCAAAAGCACAGTGCGGCCAATTCAGAAGGAGGTCATGGGAGCACGTCAAACAACACAGCCGTTCTTGTTTTAAGCATTTTTCGGGATTAAATCCTGCAGGCCATTTTCATACATCCTAAGGAGAACAAAATATCATCTACATACTTTTTTAGAGGCATTAATTAAGTTTAGCCCCGACACTGAAGAGTAATGGTCTCTGACCTAAGCCCCAACCTCCAACTAGGGAATTCAGACGAGGCTAATGGCTGTCGCACAATCAGATCTGTGTCACACGTTGAATATAGGTCAAAGGATGACTGCTCCCTGCAGAAAACAAAAATAACCTTTCGAAGACACCATTTTATATTAGCATAAGCCCATATGCTCAGGCTCAGAAAGACATTCTGTCGTATCTAAGAGGAAATCGCATTGGGAGGAAAGCGCATTTGAAGCCAAGGTATTTGGTGATGCAAGTGTACTCCTGTAAGCCTTTGTTTACTGTTTGGAAATAAATCTTGACCTGAAATTAATGAAAAACTGTGAGCATGTCCTGATAAAGTTTCAGAAACTCATATGAATTTGAATTATTCTTTTGGCTTACTACCAAATGTTTAAAACACTAAAAAAAAGGACATAGCAATTCTCGTTAGACCCTCCAGGAAATCCAATTGAAACTGAATCAAGTCACAGATATGAATGACTAGATTTAATTTCTTTTATCCATTGGATACTGGAGTGTTGCTCTTGAGGTCTCGTACCCCATTTGAGATAAACCAGCACATCTTTGCCACTGTGATTCTCATAGAGTCGTCTCTCAGGTGATGAGAGCCAACTTTAGTAGATTTTCTTTTTTTTTTTATTGAGAAAAAAAAATTTCCGCCTCCTCCCAGCCTTCCACTCCTCCCGCCCTCCCCCCACTCCTCTCCCCCTCCCTCTCAAGTCTGAAGAGCAGTCAGGGTTCCCTGCCCTGTGGAAAGTCCAAAGTCCTCCCCCTCCATCCTGGTCTAGGAAGGTGAACATCCAAACTGGCTAGGCCCCCACAAAACCAGAACAAGAAGTAGGATCAAAATCCAGTGCCATTGTCCTTGGCTTCTCAGCAACCCTCATTGTCCGCCATATTCAGAGAGTCCGTGTTTATCCCCTGCTTTTTCAGTCACAATCCAGCTGGCCTTGGTGAGCTCCCAATAGATCAGCCCCACTGTCTCCGTGGGTGGGTGCACCCCTCTTGGTCCTGACTTCCTTGCTCATCTTCTCCCTCCTTCTGTTCCTCATTGGGACTTTGGGAGCTCAGTCCAGTGTTCCAGTGTGGGTCTCTGTCTCTATCTCCATCCATCGCCAGATGAAGGTTTTATGGTGATATGCAAAATATTCATCAGTATGGCTATAGGATAGGATCATTTCAGGTTCCCTATCCTCAGCTGCCCCAGGAACTAACTGGGGACCTCGCCTTGGGCACCTGGAAGCCCCTCTAGTTTAGTAGATTTTCAACTACTATTATAAGTAGTGTCCTCTCCGAGACCCCTGTCGGCCACCTAATGATGCCACACACATTTCTTCCTTCTTTTTGAAAATAATGAATTTTCAAATCCTTTAAATGCATAGAATTATGATCTGAGTGAGCCACAGTAAACTTGGACTACTAGAAACTCTGTCCAACCAGTGCTCCCATCTAGTGGAAAGTTGGAACCTTGAAAAAATGCATTGCATTTTATTGCTTGTTTTGACTCACCATGAGTTTAAAGATGCAGTCTGGAGAGTCGCTTATGTCGCGTTGTATGTGCTCAGGGAAGAGAAAATGCAAAACCAAACAGTTTGGCTACAGTTCAGTTTTCCTTTGAAAGATAAATGTTGATAGATCCCGTCAATGCTTTGACAGAGACGCCCACTAGATTGAAACTCTGATAAAGTGAGCTAAATTGGGAATCTGTGTATGGTGTGCAGAAGACTCTCATTTATCCCAAAATGGTGGTTTAGGTGTTTGCATGTATAAAGGAAAG
>NC_022021.1:32797612-32819746 GCF_000317375.1 Microtus ochrogaster | reverse complement strand
TTTATTTATTTATTTAGTATACAACATTCTATCTGTGTGTATGCTTTCCAGGCCAGAAGAGGGCACCAGACCCCACCACAGATGGTTGTGAGCCACCATGTGGTTGCTGGGAATTGAACTCAGGATCTTTGGAAGAGCAGGCAATGCCCTCAACCTCTGAGCCATCTCTCCAGCTCCCAGTCAGCCTTTTCATAGGCTCAAAGCGGTTCACCTGGTGCGACACTGGGCCGAGATGTTCTACAAAGATCTACAAACTGTATTTCCTGACAGTGCTGGTGTTCAGGAAGACATGGTTGCCGCTGTAAAACGGGAGGGGGCTCTGACTTCTACACTAGGCAGACAGGGTCCTTACATGTCTCTGAGTTCCCCCAGATGGTCTCTCACAATGTCTAAATTACTGGTCCGTGCTCACATTCAATACACTTTTAGAACTTCTAGTATATCTAACTTTAAAATAGACTTGGATTTTTTTAAAAGTGATCATTTCTGGGCTTATGAACTTTGTAATATTATGCTAGTTTTGTCAATTAAGGTGTATAAAAATATGACATTCTACTTCCTTGGGGGAAAAGTCTAATATAGAGGTCCAGATTTCTGTCTGTTGAGGCAGATCTGGCCACTGCCAGTTTTTGTATGACCCAACATAGAATGACACCTGATGACTTTAGCCACCATCAGAGAAGCTTGTAGCAAATGGAAATAAAAATAAAGACCCACAGTCAAACATTACACACAGAGATAGATCATGGAACACTCTGCCCTAAGTGAGATGGCTTCATCAAATCCCTTCCCTCAGGGCTCAAGAAACCCTGTAGAAGGGAAGATAGAAGCTCCTCGATATATATATTACGGCTTCCAGTTTAGTGATTCTATGGGATTCTTGAGTGTGTAGTTGGGTGGGTCTCTGATTCTTAGGACTTTTCTTGGGCTCTTTTCCTTCTGTTTGTTTTGTCTTGTCCAACTTCAAAGTGGTAGGGTTTTTCGTTTGTTTGTTTGTTTGTTTGTTTTATCTCATTATATTTTGTTTCATTATGTTTTATTTTTATCTCTTAGAAGCCTGTTCTTTTTATATAATAAGAGACAGAAAGGGATCCAGATGAGAGAGGAGGTAGGGAGGAACTGGGAGAAGAGGGAGGGGAAACCATAATTAGGATATATTGTGTGAGAAAAGGATCTATTTTTAATAAAGGGGGGGATCAATTAAGTAGTTGCTTCCCTGATTGTACATGAGTCACGAAACCTAAAATCTTTCCTGTCTGGCCCTTACAAAAGGAGTCCACGGACTCCTGCATTAATATAGCAAACCACACACACACACACACACACACACACACACACACAAACCCAAACACACATACATACAAGGAGCAGGGCAAGAACAACATCCAATTTAGGATCAGGTTTTATCCATAAATTCACTTGAAAGTCAGATATTCATAGAAACAAGATCAACAGCTAAATTCCTTGGCTAGCCCATGATTCCTTGGCTAGCCCGAATAATTAGTTGTGACTGTAGCAATAAGAGCCTGAGATATAAAGTGTTAGGCTTTGGAGTGTCCCCTACAGCCCAGTCTTGAGAGGAAATGGAAAGTCTAGGATGTGTGGCCTAATGGAGGGACGTCAGAACACTGGGGACATGCTCTTGAAGGGAGCTTGGGACACTGGTCTCTTCCTCTTTCTTTTGCCTCTCAGCTTCCATGAGATGAACATCACCCTGTGATCCTGGCCCTGATGCTCGACCTCACATACAGCAGGCCAACCAGCATGTGTAGAAACCTCTGAGACTCTGAGGCAAAATAAACCAGTCCCCTAACTAAGTTGGTTTAACTCAGGTATTTGTCACGGTGCTAGGAAGCTGACTAACATATGAAGCTTGGTGGTCTGTGGCTCTAAGACACAGAAAAGACAAGAAGGTATTTCCATGACCCTTTCCTGGTAGGCAGACTGTAGCCATGTGTGGGGCTTTGGGACCCTTTTCTGTGAATACTCTCACATTCTTTGAGCAAAAAGAAAGCATTTTTATTTCCCTCTCAATGCTTAGTCAAGGCTGTTTGTAAGCAACAACTTAAATCTGTGGAGAGAAGCAGCATCTTTTTGGCTCAATGGGAGGGTGGTGTCAAAATATAGAATGCGTGTGTTTGTATCTGTGTGTAAAAATGGGAAAAAAGAAACACATTTTAAAAAATAAAAATAGATTCTAAAAAGTTCACAAACCAAGAGAAAAATAAATTAACATTAAAACCTATACCAGTAATTTGTAGATATTTTGACCACAAATTACTCTTAAAAAATACTTTACCTTACAGTCTAATACATTACAACTAAAACAAAAGTTTAAGCAAAGAAAACCCTGCAAAGATTTCTACGTGTGAAATTCTCTGTCCTGATATAGTCCATCCCATGGAATGATCTCTAACTTCACATCTGAATTGCTAATTCAGCTGCAGACAAATGGGTCATAGCCCACAGTCTGAAAAGCTCCGTCTATGGTATTGCCAAATAAACAGCTGTATACTCACAAGTGAGCTAATTGGATCCGTTATTTCAGAATTATTAATTGACCAAGTTAAGAAGGCCTAGCTCAAGTCAGATGCCAGAGGCTGAGATGCTGGGATTTTCAATGTGGCCTCCCTGGGCGCTGAGGGTTGAAGGCCCTGGCAGAGAGGTAAGAGGAGGCCAGGGAAGAGCAGAGGCACTCTGCTCAGCTCAGCCCTGGGTGTACACAGAAAGGAGAACCACTTTTCAGGCTCGATTCACCACCATTTAAGTAAGTTTCATTAACCTTGTTTTAGCTACTGGGTTTGTTCTCTGGGCCTAACTACTCCACAAATTTGAGTTTTTGAGAGTTTAAGTCACTTTAAGCCATACTCAGCTCAGATCCAAAGATGATTTGAACGTAAATGTAGCTGAAGCTAAAAGCAAGTGTTAATAAATTTACTTAAGTGTAAAAGGCATTTTGCTATTTTCATCAGTTTAAGCTTTAGTTCATTTGATAACTAAATCATGAAATAATGATATTATTACTATGACACATTTGAAATTGAAGAGCATAAATAATCACGCAAATGCCAACTTGAAATATACCTGAAATATCTTCTTGCAACCATTACTATTTTAAGCTTAATTATCATATATTATCCAATGAAGCAATTAGAAATTTTATAAGCGGAGAAATTCACAAATACCACACAAAGGCACACAATGCTCAATTGTTTTATTTAAAATTATAGCCAAAAGAAAACTGTGCCTAAACGAGGTTTATCTCACATGTCTCAAAGATTTATAGTTAATTAAAGTAAAACACGGGTAGGTAATTCCAACTGCACGGCAATTTCATCCATTTAACAAAGAACTTACGATACCAGTATAAATTACAGATGCGAGAAAGCACAGGGATTTTGCAGTTGTTTTTAAAGAAATTATGCCCATGCCCACTTATTCTGCTAGAAAATCCCTGGTGAATCCCTCCCACTCTCTTCATCTTTTTAAAGATGAGGAACATGCTTGAGCCCTCTCCCATCAGGCCCACCTTCCATCCATGGGAGCCCACTCTGATCTGCTTTTTAAACAGCCCTGATATCTATCCCCTTTCCAGACCCAGAATCCAAACCACAATTACCTCTTTCCCACAGTCCCATGGATGCCTGGTGTGCTTCCCTCTTTCCCAGACTCTCCATACAGAAAATGGTCTGACAGATTCGTG
The DNA here is from genome assembly GCF_000317375.1 of Microtus ochrogaster. NCBI lineage: Eukaryota > Metazoa > Chordata > Mammalia > Rodentia > Cricetidae > Microtus > Microtus ochrogaster. The sequence goes on along the minus strand of NC_022021.1, from coordinate 32,816,043 downwards.
GAAATCAGAGCAAGTTTCACGAAAGCACCTTCATCTGCTCAGCAATACCTTGCCCTCTCTCTACTACCAACCCTTAGTCTCCTTGTATCCTGTCCCATTGTCCCTGCCTGATAACTAATTTTGTATGTCAACCCAGTAGAACCAAGGTGCCCAGATATTGAACATCTCCATGAAGGTAAAATTGTGAGTGAAATTAATATCAAAACTGTTGGACTTTGAGTGAAACAGATTACCTCATTTGAGTGGGCCTCTTCCAAAAGACAAAAAAGATCAACAGTGAATGAGCACATACAAATGCACACACACACACACACACACACACACACACACAGTGTGTGAAAGCACATAGTGCATAGGTATAGACAGATATTCATGTGTGTGCAGATACATCATGCACACACACACACGAATGCAGGGACTCACGCACATATACACATACGTGCATACACACATGGCCAGAAAAATCAAACTTGCAGTAGTTTCTTAGGATTCAATCCTGCCTGTGCTTACCTCTTCGGGCTCTCTGTCTCTCTCTCTGTCTCTGTCTCTGTCTCTGTCTCTCTCTGACTCTGACTCACTGTGCAGCCCAGGTTGTCCCAAAACTTGTGGCAATCCTCCTGCCTCAGCTATGTGAGTGCCTAATTACTCTTGACTCTCTTCAGTTACACGTATAAAACAATTTCTTAAAATCTCAATCTCTTTACCTCTCTGACTCTCGATATATATATATATAAAATGTGGATATAGTAACATGTATACATGCATATGGACATACATTTATAAACTTCTTTAAACCTATGTACTTACTTACTGATAATTTAAAATGCATAGATATTAATTCGTAAATTATTATATATTTATATATGAAGAGAGGCATAGATAAGGGAGGAGAGAAAGAAAGACGCTGTGACAAAGACTCAACCATAGCACACCAGATAGGCCGAACCTCCTCTCCGACCTTGGCTCTTGCTGACACCTGTTTCTGGAACTCCCTTCCCAGGGTCAGCAGGGATATGCCACCCTCCTTCACCTCATTCATACTGAGACTTCCAGTAGCTCCCTGTAGATACTTCACACAGCCTTTACATCCTGAGTTGTTGTCGGGGTTTCTGTCCTTCCAGGTTTCCACAGTCATTAAGTCCCAAAGAAATCGCACAGAGGTCAACATTAGTTATAAAACTGATTGGCCCATTAGCTCAGGCTTCTTATTAACTCTTATAACTTATATTAGCCCATTATTCTTGTCTATGCTAGCCACCTAGCTTGGTACCTTTTTTTCAGCAAGACAGTCACATCTTGCTTCTTCTGTGATGGGCTCACAACTACAGAAGGAGCTTCCTTCTTCCCAGAATACTGTTCTCATTGACCTGCCTCTACTTCCTGTCTTGTTGTCCCGCCTACATTTCCTGCCTGGCTACTGACCAATCAACATTTGTTTAAAATATAATTGATGGAATACAATTGTCCCACACCCCTGAGTGACTCCTGTTCATGTTGGCTTATTCTTGGATGGATTCCAAGTTCCAGGCAGGTAAAGAGTGAAGGTATCTGTGACAATGCCTGGGATACAAAGATTATTCAAAAGATGGTTATCAAATAAATAACTAAACAAATCATTACAAACTGTGTGGCTAAAGTCTGGGGGACTTCCTGTGCACTGTCCACAGTCAGAATTTGTTCAGCCTAGTCTGCAGTTCTCCATTTCAGATCCACGCAAGAAAAAGGCAGCTAGGTATGAGAGTGTTGGATGCCCTCTTAGTTCCCCCACACAACATGGTACGAATACTCAGGTGTATATAAAAAAACGGCTTTAAAACCTCTTTTTGCATAGTTTATTCTAACAAGACCCTTGCAGAGATCAGAGCGAGGCTACTAATGTTTCCAAATAAAGTAGCATGATTAAAAAAACTGTTCTTTGTATCTTCCTGGAATGCATCTTCCCCACTGGGTACCACCAAAGAGTCTTGTCAGCATGTGGACTTATATTCAAAGATTATACCTACTAACCAGTTTCTTTTTGAATTAACGAGATGATATTGTCTGTATTGCCAAAAATCAAAGCAAAATACTTTTCTTTTAATGTGAGAACTCAGGAAGCGTGACTCACTCCAACAGATATGCTAAATCCATCTACAGGGTGTTTTGAATATTTTTACTTCATACGCACATTATACCTCACTGCTGGGATTACCCTGTATTATTACTCTTAAGAACTGGTGTAAATTATGAAAGGAAGGGGGTCAAAATTTCTGAAGAGAAAATTCTGATGAGATTGACTCATCTGCTCATTTATTTCATTTTTGAGATGCTGTTGAGACCAGGACTGAGCTAAATAAATGGCAAAGGCACACTAGGGAACAAAGTAGGTAAAACTCCCGGGAATAGACTAGTAAGCCAATAGCAGGTATATTGTCCTGGAGCTATAATGCGTGTTATAAAGAGATGGACCTTAGCACAAGGTTAGAGGATACATAGAGGAGTATGCTCTGCTGGGGAAGCTGTGAAAGCCCTCTGCGAAGCAATATTTGTCCTGCACTGAAGGATGAAAAGAAGAAAGCCAAGAGAGAAACTGGGGTGGAAATATGGGGATAGCAGCTCCTGTAAGGATTGAAGCAGAGAAAGGGCATCATTTAGTCAATAATGCAAGAAGGCATTTTCTAAAAGTTGTCCTCCCTAACATCTGGATTTTGTCTTTCCTTTAGCCTCTGGCTTTGCTCTCACTCTTCTGTCTTAATTCCCACTCTGTCCTGGACACTGAGAGAATGGGGGAGACATTTCAATAAAAACCGCAAATTGAGTTTCCTGAGCAGAATTCAGTTTAACAGATGTACCAGTTGTTCACCGTGCAAGTTCAACCTAGTGGCACATTGATGAAGTCTGCTGTCAACTGTGGCCGCTCCACTTTTCCCCATCACTCCTTGCTCACTAGTCAAGCCTCTAGCCATGGCTATCACGCTTAAGAAAGAAAAACACTTCTGATTGGACAAATGGGATTGATTGCTCTTTGCCTTATATACTTAAAGTACTGATTTTGTAAGCCAAAGTCCAAAGCCTGTTATTTGTCTTACACTTACTCCCATGAATTTAAGAAACTTCAAGTCTGCTTTAATTCTGTCTTCAATATATTAATGCTAACACTTCTACACCAGAAAGTCTTAGAATTAAGTGGGGAATAATTCTCCAGATTTTAACCACTAATTTTCAATGAAGTTTAATCAGCATTTTATTGAATATACTTCAAAGAAGATTGTCATCAAGGGTCGATGACTCATGGAAGGAACTGGAAGAAATCAGAAAATCTGACTTGAAATCGCTGGAGAATTTAGGGACTGTGAGCTCCGTGTGAGTGTTTGTGTGACTTGCAATTGATTTCTCTCATTCGTCATTTGCATGTCACCATGAAATAATGGAATACTGTCTCTCTAATGAAAGGCATGTGTCAACAGCGTTAGACACGTCACCCAGTTAATCCCCACAAATGCTGGTTGAAATATAAACGCTGGATAAAGTGTTAAAGGGAAAGTTGCTAAAGAAAAAAGAGTATGCTGTGTTTGGTAGGCAAGCTGGGGCTGCAGAAAATTATAACAAATTAAAATTTCCAATTTGACCATTGCTGGTCATGAGCTCTTAAACTACCTTCGGTTCTTGTCAAAGTTCCATTTTCTCATCTATTAAAACAGAGATAGGAGCTACTAGCTGCGTTTCTTAACTAAGGTGACTGTTGTGGTGATAAACACCATTACCAAAAGCAAATTGAGGAGAAAGGACTTTATTTGGCTTACATAACCTTAGTCACAGTTCACTGAGGGAAGCCAAAGAAAGAATTCAAATCAGGCAGAAACCTGGAGGCATGACCAGGGGCCATGGAGGAGTGCTGGTTACTAGCTTGTTTTTCATGACTTGCTCAGCCTGCTTTCTTATAGAACACAGGACCACCAGCCCAGGGTGGCACCATTCACAATGGTTTGGGCTTTTCCACAGCAACCACTAATTGAGAAAATGCCCTATAGGATTGCCTAGAGCCTGATCTCACAAATAATTCTAGCTTGTATAAAGTTAACATAAAACTAGACAGAGCACTGTGCTACACAGCTTATATGGAAAGCGGTATGCAAAAAGCAGGAAGGATGCTCTCTCCAACCATGAACTCTAGGTCTCCTTTTGTCTGCCTTTCTTTTACTTATTAGCAACTTCAATAAAACTATTCAATGCCTTTCTTCCATTCTAGTTTTAAGTATAGACAAGACTTCCCAAACCAGATTGTCTATAAAACTGCTATCACAGAAATAAATCTTAAAATGACCCAAGGAACTTAATTCTTCTGGAATGGAAATCTTCACTACCTCGAGGGAAGTATACCTACTTGGGATATATAGCTCCTAACACATGATATACAGTAACCAGACTCTGACAATCATGTGCACATTCTTCAGTACCAATTTTTCTTTACTCTAAGAATGTAATCCTGCCATCTTGTAAAAGTGATTGATACAGATATAAAAGTTAGTCCTGTATATAAATCAGAGAGAATGAGTCACATAGAACTATGCTACATCCCTTATTTTTCTATTTGTCACACACATCAAAGTTTATGCATTTTTATTTTGCCTGAGATAATGCTATGGAAAGTTTTTAATTAAAAAAAAAACTTTCCGAAAGAATCTATTAGGTTGAGCTTAAGATGAAAGTTGTTTTCTTCTGATGACTCAGACACCAGCACAATAAGCCACATACTGGAAGGTGAGATCAATGCTAAGACTTTAGTTCACCTAAACATCTCAATATATGTAACATTTATATATATACATTGATTCATTATGTAGGTGAGACTGTTGAAATTCAGAGAAAATAAGAAAATATTTAAGGTGGCAAAATTAGCTGCTAATGATATTATAATCTAAATCATAAAATGTGACGAATTCTACATAATCTTGATCCATACATTGCAAACAGCAAAATTAAAATAATAAAACCAATCCAAGATAAATTTTATTCTTTCGTTGCTTTTATTATTTTGGTCATTCGTTTGATATTTTCTTGTGAACTCATTTTATGGATGATGGACTCCTTGTTTTTACAATGCCCCTCCCTCCCTCCTTTCTTCTTTCCCTCCCTCCGCCTCCCTCCCACGGCAGACACAAGCACAGAGTGCTTGTGCCAGATCTTCGCTACTTCGGATTATAAACTATCTTTTAGTACCTAACAACTTTGCCTCCCAGTTTCTTTCCCACTTGACTCACACACAAGCTCCTTGATGCCGCCTTTATCTTTTGAGCAGTGGAGATTTGCTTAGAAACTCTTTTGAAAACACCCAGATTTTGAGGATGCAGTTTGGTAGTGAAGGAAACGCTTCCCTCCTCAGGCTCACTCAATGCGTTTTCATCTTCCTTTCTTTAGCTGCTTGGCTCACATGGCTCTGGCTTAGCATTTATGTCTCCTTGAGGAATTTGTTGTCTCAAAAATTAATTACTTCGCTACTAATAAACTCTGGATTCCAGAAAACCTGAAACTAGGTAACACCATCCCTCCTCCTGGGAGGCGTACCTGTGCTCTCCAGTGTGGGATGCCAGATTTTTATCAATCAACTACTTTATTTTAATAGTTTTATAAGATTCTTGGCTTTTTTTTTTGTTCTTTTTAAGAAACTATTTGTAGAATGTGCAGTTTTTGGTGTTTTGATTCTTAAAAAATCTCATTAGTGCTGTTGGGATGATTTGTCTCCTGTCTCTGTGAACATGCACTTAGCTGTGGTCGTACATGTTGCTGTGGGTTCCCTGTGGGCATAAATGGATGGAATCCATATTTAACTGTGCCAACTCTAGTCTCTCCTAATAAAGGAAGGAGTCAAAAGGGAAAAAAAAAAAGAGTCAATATTTTGATGGAGCCTGTCACTGGGGAAAGCTGAAATGTGAAATCCCAGAAAAGAAAGAGAAAATGGCTTTTACTATGGAGATGCTATTTTATGGAAGATGCTGCCCAGGGGAAGAGCTCTGGGTGACGACTATGATGGGCTTGGGAAGGAAAGTCAACAGTGAGGAAGGACTTACTATTTGCCGTGTGCGCCCAGTACCAAGGTTTTCTCCCCTTCAGTCTTCCCAAGGACTCTGTAAGACATGAGGTTTGTATGGTTTTCCTCCCTGTGCTCCTCACGTGGTGGGGTTAAACAAATGATTTTGAGCCAAATGACAGGAGATAAACCCTAAGCTTGCAGAAACAAACATTTAGTCACTGGCGCTCTTGTTTTAGGTCTCTAAATATTTATGTCTAAGTCTGTGTTTTCTGTTTCCCTTTTTTGGTTTTGGTTTTGGGAGTGTGCGTGTGTGCTTGTGTGCTGTGTTGTGTTGTTGCTGTCACTGTTGTTTACTATTGTTGTTGTTGTTTTTTTCTGTTTTGCTAGTGCACAGGAGGGGCCTAAACCCTGGGTACCATGCATGCTAGGCAAATGCTATACTACGATGTTAATGGTCCCTCAAAAAACTGTTTAAATCACAGTTTTAAGACACTGCTTCTGAGCAAGAGGCATTGTCCTGCCCAGGAACATAGGACAGTTTTTGGAAATATCAAGGTCTGTTACAGATGGGAGAGGCTACTGGCATTTATGTGGGCAGCAGCCAAGCATGCTGGGAGACACCACAGTGTGCAAGGGGCAGCAGGATACAGAGGAGGAAGTGTTGATGTAAAGCCCTCTTATGTAGCTGTCCAATGAAAGGTAATCGTGCCTTTATATGGCTTGATTTCAACTCCGTGTGCTCTGTTTTGGTGCCTAAATGACTCCAGGCTTTGTGTCTGGCAGAGAGACTACACAAAAGGCAAAAGCTAACATCATTCCTCAGAGCCTCTGGGATGGAGGTCATGCATCCTTTGGGCGGGAGCCATGGCAATGAGAGAGGTAGACACCACAAGAAAGCACATTCTAGGTTTAAACCACCTATCCGGGCCACATATGCAAATGTTCACAAGGGGGGTGTGAAGGTGCTGTGCTCCTCAAATTGTGGGTGAGTAACCCGAGAAGCACGAAGGTGAAATAACTTCCTAAAATTGCATAGCTAATAAATATATTCTGCTCCCTGTGCAGACTCCGTTCAGCCCACCCCAGATATAATTAGTGTGGGAGAAACGTGGAGTCCCAGTTCTACCTTAATCCTTTCCTGAACTAAAACTGGGACTTCTTCCTGGTGTAAACGAAGCGCTTTCCTGCTTAATGTTTTATCATCTTAGATTTAATTGAGCAGCCAGCCCATTTAAGAAAGTTGTTCTCGGGTCCACAGAAAAAGAGATCCCAGGATCTCACAACAGGTGTGTAACAGCGATACTGCTGGGGGGAGGGGGGGGCGGGGCGGGAATGAGTGGTAATTTCTGCAGATTTGCTTCTGCCTTTTCCCAGACGTGGAAACCCAGGCACAGGGAGGCTGAACCACTAAGGACTCAGCCGTGTTGGCCCAGTGAGTTAGGGGAGGTGTGAAAGCAGAGCACAGCTGTTTCTGCCCACAGTGCCCACCGCCTCCTGGTCGCCTAGAGGAAAGCAACGGCTTCCTCGTCCTCTTGAATGGAATGCTTTTTACAAATTATGTACATAAAATTCATTATCTTTGTTATTCTCAGAAATTGTTTAGGACCGAAAATGTGTTGTGAAAGATTAGGCTCTCGGAAGGAAGAAAGATGAGATGATGAAATCCCACCATCCTCGTTATTATGTAATCAAATCACTCTGTGAAACTAATTAAGGGTGTAGGGGTTTTTTATGCTTCTCAGAATCAAATGGGGAGAAAAAAACATGATCTCATGACTTTCGTAAGAAAATGGTGAGGCTGTTCACTCTGTGCAGTCTAGTGCCTTCAAGGTGCTCCTCAAAATAAGGGTCCCCTCCCCAGCACAGCGGCCACTTTACCATCCACAAGCTCCCTGGGAAGTAGGGGCAGCATGAACTTGGCACAAAGGAGGCTCTGCTTTAGGCCCCAGAGCCAGAAGGAAATGGAGGGAGGCAGAGAGTGGCTCCTCAAACTTCCAAGTGTAGTGCCCCTCCTTTCCGCTTCACCCTGCTCCAGCTTTATTTCCTGTACTGTGATAAGCACCCTGACTAGAACTCCCAAAGGAGAGGGAAGGGTTCATCTGGCTTCCATCACTGAAGGGAAGTGAAGGACGGAAGTCAAGCAAACCATCCACCCTTTCACATCTACAGCCAAGAGCAGAAAGAAATGGATGGATCCTTTCTCCTTATCTGGTCAGGACTATCTGCCTAGAGAGCGGGGCCACCCAAGATAGGCTGAGTCTTCCTATATCAATTGATGCTCAAGTCAACCCCTCACAGCCCTACGTGATCTAGATAATCCCTCATTAAAGGCTCTCATGTGATTCTAGCTAAAGGCAAGTTGATAAGTAACCACCACATCTCCCTTTATGAAATTGATTAGCAAAAAAAAAAAAAAAGGACATTAAGATAGAGGAGCATCACATTTTCCAGAATCTTTCTGACTGTCTTCAGCAGTCTGTCATCCCATTCATTTTTTGGCAAGAGTGTGGTTTGGGGAGGGAGGAAATAATAATAATAATAATAATAATAATAATAATAATAATAATAATAATAATAATAACATCCCTTCCCACCTCCTTGGAGAAGGGAGTCTGTCTCAGTTACCCTACATGTGAGCAAGACTGGAGAACCCTACAAAAGACAAAGATCCAGTTGTTGGCTTCTTCTTGATCTCACACAAGCTTGGTGCCTAAAAGTAATGCAGGTCAATTCTTATAGACATTTATAGATCAGAAATCACAGGTGGGGACGCAGGAGGAATTGGAAGATTAGAGGGAGGGGTGGAAATGCTGAAATATTGTACTCATGTATGCAATTCTCAAAAAAAAATAGAAAAATAAAAACAAACAAAATGTTCAGTTGGCTAAAATCAACCTGCCACCTCCAAGATAAATCCATTTCCTTGTCCTCCGGCTTCTATAGGCTACTTGCAATTCTTGGCTTACGAACCCTTCCTCCACCACAAAAAAAAAAAACCCAATGGTATAGCATCTCCAGAACCTTTTCTCTGTCTGGACCTGTTCCCTACCCTCACATCTTCTTCTCAGACACCCTGCCCACTAAGGAACCCGTGCCAGTTGAGAAGTCATCCCTATGGTTCAGGGCGGTCTCCCGAGCCCCCTATTATCATAGTTTCATCCTCAGCACCCCTTGAGATGTGGATGGTAGCACAGATTCTGGAGACTGGGAATGACCAGTCTGAGAGATTATTACTCCTTCAACCCAAGGCTAAGGCTTGGGAGACGAATCCAAACCTCGGGGATAAAATCAAAAGCCGATCCCACAGTCATACACAGAATTCTGTTCCAGCTTAGGCAGTAACAGAGTTATATGACTTTTAGGTATATTTTTCAATCTTCTTGACTTCATTTCCTCTTCTATAGCCCAGAGGAAAAAATATACCTCTCCCATGGTGTATTAGAAAGGAAAAGCCACCTAGTGTAATGACAGGTGTTCCTTCCTGGCTCTCTCTTTTCCATCCCATGCTCCTCCCTCAATTGCATATGACAGTAACAAGAACTGTGTGGAACTTCTAAGCTTAACAGCTGCATAGCTCTTGACCTGTGCAGCATCTTGAGCTCCAACCATCCTCCAAAACATGGAGTTGGATCAAGCTAGAAACATTTAGTGAAGAATGAGATAGTGGCGAGGTAGGCCTTGGGAGCTGAGTGTAGGGCTCCAAATCCCACGTATGTTTCACTCCCCTCAAAGTCCCTGTGCTGGCTCTTGTCACCGCACTGGGGAGACTTTAACCAGGCTGGTGTGTAGGAATTGGAGCACACTGCCCTTTATCTTTGTGAAGTTCGCAGATGAGCAAAACAGGAACAGGAACTGTAGGCTGGAGAAAATATTTTTTTTTTCCTCCGGGAGGCACTTGTGACAAGTTATGAAAGCAGTTTGGCTGTTGCGACTGCATGGCTTCTGCCAGTTTGGAAACCCTTACAGGTCTCTAGTTCTCCAGGCATTATCGGTGGAACCAATAACCGTGGTGAATTTTTTTTATGTAAAAAGAATTATCACTCTGAAAGAACGTGTGAGAAACACTTGCCTTCCACCTAAGGATTTCTTAGTGACGAATGCATCATGGCGGAGAGATCCTTTTTGTCTCTGATCACAGCAACTGCGTAAATGTTTTCCAGGCCTTAAGTCTGCAAAAGATGGGAAGATGCTTCTATGTGTTTCCATCGTGGGTCCTAATTTGGATTATTAAGGAGCAGGGTAATTATGGCCAGAGGCTTTTTGCCCTTGGTGACTGACGTAAGGGACCCTGCAATCCATTCTCCTGACTGGTGATTAACGGGCCAATGAGTTGGATCCTGGCACAACAATTAAGATTGAGTGGTGTCATCTGTTTCGTAATTAAAGCCTATCTTCCATATCCTTTGAACACTGCATTGGTGTCTAATTGGCTGATCTGTTTCCTCTCCCTCTGCTGCTGGCCCCCCACAATGACATCAAGATAATCGTGATCCGACTCCACATAGAATACCCCAGTGGAAGGGAAATGTGCTCTCTCTTTGGCACAGAAAGAGCCCTAAAGTCCTAATTTAGAAGCAGGACATAAGCAGCCTGGGGCCTTGCTGCTCCTCCAGGTTCTCAGGGTGTTGTTTAGAGTCTAAAATTAAAAGATAAACTCAACACGTACAGGCAAAAAAAAGAAAAAAATACTGTCCCTGTCCAGTAACTAACGCCTCCGAAGACACACAGAACTCACCAAGACACAAATAGTGGATACTATTTGAACAGAACAGGCTGCTCGTGGGCTTCTCTGTGCTGCGTCACAATGTTTTTCCAAATGAAAAGCAAATAAGGAAAGAAAGCCTGGTTCATCTCACTCACTTGCAGACAAACAGCCTCTATGATTATGTTAAATTCTCTTGTTAAACACCATTAAAATAAGCTTCCAATGTGTTTCTTAGCAGAGACTGTGGAAGCATTGGGCTTACTTTACTCCTACTGACTTATTTTCCTATTTCATCTTAGCTACTAGTGATGTAGCTCTGTGGTAAAGTACTTGCCTAGTGCCTAAAAGGTCTTAGGTTCAAACCCCAGCATAGGAAGAGGGGATAGTACAGGATACTATAGATGTTTATAAGGTAACACACCTCATAAAAAATGGAAAAAGGAAACATCAGGAAAAAAAGAAATAAATCCTACATGAGAAAAATGGAATTTTAGGGCTGGAGAGATAGCTAGGTATATAAAGCTTTTGCTTAGCAAGCATGAGGAACCCGCGGAATCCTGGGCATGGTAGCACGAATCTGTAATTCCTATGCTCCTGTGACTTAAGGGGAGGAGGGAACAGGAGAGCCCCTGGAAGTCTGAAGGCCAGCTTGTCTGGTCTACACAGCAACAAACAAAAGCCCCTATCCCAAACAAGGCGGGTCAGGACCTACACCAATGGTTACCCTCTAATCTGATCCCTAAACACCCACTGGACCATGCAGTCATGTGACTCACCCACACCAGGAGAACATACAGAGAACCAAAGGGGGGGGGGGAGAGGAAAAAAGAAAGATAAGTTTTTCAAAAAGAAAGAAATCTGATTCATTCAATTCACTTGACAGACAGCCTCTGTGATTTTGTGCTAAATTCTTCATGCTAAACACCACTAGAATACATTTTCAACTTGTTTCTCAACAGAACACACACTCTTAAAGGAGAAAAGAAAGAAGTGGAATTTTTTTCCCTCAAAGAAAAAAAGCACTAATTTACAACTAAAATACCATTTGCAAGATAATCCCAAGTCTGTTCTCAGTAGAACAACATGGCCATTCAACTTAGTCAAAATCAAGGTGATGCTGAAGAAAATCTGGAAATCCACACAAAAGACATGTAACAGAACAGTTTCTCACTCAGGATCAAAAGTATGTTAATTAATAAGCAAATACCCAGGGGAGATCTCCTGAGCTGTTAGTGGAAGGAACAAGAGGAATCTTAGGCAAAAAAGCTAGCAGCCATGTTAGGACGAACCCCTAAAACTTTAAGGATAGTCAGGAAGCCAAACACGCTCTTCTTTAATCTCCTTCAGCCACACGACTGTGTCTTAGTTGCCGTTCTCGTTGGTTGATGGTGTTCTCATTTATGCCACTTCCCTCTCCTTGGCCCGATGTCGCTGCCATGTCATCTCATCTTCAGATGACTCAGTGTGCACCGATCTGGGGACCAAATGTTCAAACTCTTTTCAACAGATCACATTCACGAAATGGATCTTTTAATCAAGTTCTCATGCGCCTGTATGCTGATCTGGAAAGAGAGGAGGCGTGACCTGGGAGCCCCTGGGCTGTGTCCACTTGGCCCTTGGGACTTCTTTCCTCATTGGATCTTTCCTGGAGGATGGTTGGGGGTGGAAGGTGTGGGATCCCTATCAAATACGCTTGAAATGATTCGAGCTCATTTTGAATATTGTGTGGGTATGTCTTTTGTGGCTTAGGCACAGAGACAAATGGTTGCAATGTCCAGACTGTAAAGGAGCACAGTCTGCTTGCCGTTGCCATACTTCTACAATCACGCGGACAGGTCCTGCTGGCCCATCAAGGCCTTTATTATGTCTTCTCATAGATGCCCTCCGAGTCAAATGCCTTTTCACACTCTCGACTTGGCCATTAGCATTTAACTTTTGCTTCTGCTTATACACTACTTTGTTTGGAGCCCTTTAATTAGGAATGGTTAATTTGACTTCTTGTCTTAAGGCAAGGAGAAAATGAGTCTTAAACAGTATTAAGCTCCCATAAATATTTCACTTCATGCTAATTCTCATGCTTCCAGCTGAGCTGTTTGAAGTTCTCAGAAAAGTGTTGATGTTCCCCTCGATTAAATATATAACTGGGAAACACTAAAATAATGATCAAATTTGCAGTCCCATACCTTTTCTCCAAAATGTTTACTCTGGACCTTTTGAATTTTCTTTCTAAGATTGCTGTAATTCAAGACAAGCACCTGGTAGCCATCCCAAGGTTGGGGAGCCCCTAAACCAGGGCTTTGAAGAAATCTTAGAGTGCCCTCAAGTGGACAGATGTTTAATTCACCCCTAACCTCTAGAGAGGGATATTGGCTACACTATCAGACCAGAACAGAAACATTTAGTTGACCCAGCCTACAAGCAGAGAAGTTTCCTCTTTGATTTAGCAATGCCCCAAAATTCGATGAAAGTTCTCCAATCAAATGAACTTGTGGACAGTGGAGGAGGGATCTCATTATTGCTTTCTTCTTGTGCAAATATAAGATCCAATAAATATTTACAACATACTCTTCAGTTCACTTGTATAAAATGGTGTTTGCTGAATACACTGGGAAAGCAATATATGGAATTATTGAGCTATGTGCCACAGTGTTCAAGAGCTTTATTTATATTGAATCATTTCATCTTCATAACATTGGTGTTCTAGGACTCAGAGAAAGAAATGGAGACACAGATGTTAAACACCGTTTTAAAGGTCACAGAGATAGAACAGGGAAAATAAAACATGCCTGTCTGTCTATACAGGCACACTTTATATGTACATACAACTCATAATACATACACAGACGTGTATATTATAAGGAACGTGCAGTCGTACGCATTATAAGGAGCATATTTGGGGGTTGGAGAGATGGCTCAGTGGTAAAAAAGAACTGACTGCTCTTCCAGAGGCTCTGTGTTCAATTCCCAACTCTCTCAAGGCAGTTCATAACCAGCTGTAACCACAGTCCCTCTGTGGCCTCTGCAGCACTGAGCTCACTTAGTGCACAGACATGCATGCATGCAAACACTCATACGCATAAAATAGAAGATTTTTTTAAAGTAAAGAAGCATGTTTTATAGCAAAAACTCTTTTATGGTTATAAAACTATAAGGGGAGAAATGTAGGCTATAAGCACCTTGACCACCAAACTTGGCTCATAGTTTGTCATTATTAGTGTTTCCTACTACACAATGTAGTCAGGAGTCATCTTACCTGAACTTCTTGCTGGCTTCTCTATTCTTGCTTTATGCAGACCACTGATGTTCAATTCTCAATATGACTGTTCACTTGCTAGTCCCTGTATTCTATAAACCTCCACCAGTTACATCACGGCTGACACATTGGCATAATCTTAGAGTCCTGGCAGAAAAACTTTTCTTGACCTTATGTATGTAAGATGCCACTTCACTCTCTGCTATTCAGAATCCTTTTGTCCTGTCCATTCAGTCTTCATGGGTCTCCTCTGATCTAAACACAAATGACCTTCCTGTCCTTCATTTTCTTACTGTCTCCTCCTGTTGGTCACTTTTCTTGCTACTAGGATGAAATGCCCTTACAAGAGCAACTTGAGGAAGTAGCTTTCTGGCTAACAGTTTAAGGTTTAGTCCATCACAGTCAAGTCAAGGTGGCATGAATTCAAAGCAGTTAGTTACATCTTACCCTGCTCGAGAAGTACAGAGAAAGATGAACAGCATGCTCAACTCACCTGTTCCTTTTTATATAGTCTATGATTCCAGCCCAGGGAATGATGCTACCCATGGCGAGAGGGTCTCCCAACTGCAGTTAACCTAATCGGGATAATCCCAACAGGCATGCTCAGAAGCCCTTCTCCCAGGTGACCTTAGATCTCATCATGCAGGTGGTTGAGATTAACCATCACACTTTTCGGTCTGAGTATAAACCACAGCAGGCAGGATACAGTGTCTGTGAAATATGAGGAGCTCAAAATGCAATTCGTGGTGAATTAGTGAATTGTTATACTTTTTATTCTGATGGGTTCTGACAGCTTTTTTATTAACTGAGATGATGTTCAAACTCCCAAATTTCCTCTCTCCCAATGTTATTCTGTGTGTATTCTTAAATATTCTATACCATATTTATATTTCTGGCATACTAATGAATTTATTTAAGGGTCTATTTTTGTCCCTGTAACTAGAACTTGAGATACACTACTTTTAAAATATATGCGAGAAAAAAGTATGCTAAAAGATGATTTGGGTTGAGTGGTAGTGGCACACGCCTTTAATCCCAGCACTCAGGAGGCAGAGGCAGGTGGGTCTCTGTGAGTCAAGGCCAGCCTAGTCTACCGAGTTCCAGGACAGTCAGGACTACACAGAGAAAACTTGTCTCAAAAAAAAAAAATAAAAAATAAAGGATTTGAAAATTTCTACGGATTATGGTAAAGCTTAAAAGTAGCCTTCTGTCTAGCTGTATGTCTAATGCCCTCCATCTCATGCATAGAACTGGAGTTTATATAGTCCTGTTTCCTAGGATATAGTCCTTCTTTCTAAAGTTTCTATCATTGTGATAGGGGGTCCGCTCAAATTCTGTATAGGCACAGAATTGTGTATACATGTGTGCATATAGATAAATATTTATTTACATACATTTATTTATTCTTCTGTATTGAGACTACTTCGAAAAGTTATGAGCATACGCTATTAGCCTATCTCAAGGCACCTTGTACTCAAGTGTCAATTACAAAAGAGCAGTGTAAAGCCATCCATTTATCAGCGCCAGTGACAGGAGGCGAGGCCCGGGGATGGAGGACCTTTCCGTGCCCATGTATTTGTAAAGAAATTCTGAATGCCACCAACAGGGCACATTCCGTTTTCTCCACTTGATTTCCACTCCTCTCCCTCTTCTTTATCCAGAATTTTTTTTAAGACAGAGAAAACAAACTACTCATCTAATGTCTCTGCAAACAGCTACCCAGCTAACGGGCAGGAGGAGGGGGACATCAAAGCATATGCATGGCCGACTGCATAAACCCTTTATTTTAGGGAAACCAGCCCCAAATGAGTAACTTATTTATAGCAATGAAAACTAAATGAATAATTTCTCCTTTTCAAGGAACAAATGAAAGACAAACTCATTTCCAAATGTGTTTTCTGGGTTTTTTTTTTTAATTCAAAAATGAAAGGTCAAAAACAGATTATATTTTAATGCATGCAAGAAGCAATACTCTTGCCACATTTTAGAATATGAATCAAGAAAATTATGAAATTCAAATTTATCATAAAATAACTTTTGCAGTTCTTTTGTATTTTGTTGATCAGCAGGGAATCGTAGGCATTTTGAGACACTAGTTAGCTTATTTGTATTAATTTATGCCTATTGTTTGTACTAACATGACTGATATTTGCATTTTTATTTGCTTTTAATTGCTAGAAAATTTACTCCTTTTTGCCATTCTTTTTTTTTGCATGATAAAAAGCATTTGTCAGTTTTTTTTAATAAGAACCAGATGTCTGCAAATATGGAACAATTTATTATGAAGTATAAGTTTTTATTAATGGATTAAGTGTAAATAGCAATTTTATACTTTGCCAAGTGATTTTTTTTTTACATCCTCTATATTCAGTGGGCTAAATGTAAGTAATTTTGTTTAATCACGGGAAAATTAATGGGAAAATCTGAAGACATCACTAAATAATGAGTGTGCTCCCTCCAATTATCCCCATTGTACGTTTACTAATAACTGCTTCAATCAAGGTGTCTTTCACCGAAACCAATCACTCAACTTTATTTCAGTTGTAGCTTATAATGACCCATTGAAGTATCATAAAACACTCCCCTAATTAAGATGTGACGGGAACACAATATGAACGCAGGTAATGTGAAGGAAACGGGAGGCAAATTTCTACACCATCTCCTACCTACCAGGTTCTCAGAGGTACAGAGGCCTCCCCTGGCGGAGCCACGTTGCAACCCCTGGCAGTGTCCATTTTCACCCGCTCCATGATGCCTTGTGTACCATTAGACTCTCCCAAGCTCCTCTCTGGCCCGTACTACTGGGTCAATCCACTGATGATACTAGAGAGGATAAAAGAGAAAGGTTCCACTCAGAGACCTGATTTTCAACCTGTGGGTGGCGACCCCATTGAGGTCCCATATCAAATATCCTTCCCAACAGATATCTACATGATGGTTCATAACAATAACAAAACGACAGTAGCAAATTATTTATGCCTGGGGATCACGACAACATAAGGAACTGTCGTGAAAGGTCGCAGCGTTAGGAAGGTTGAGAACCACGGGTTTAGAGGGTCCACCTCCACATCCCGTCTCCGTTTTCCATTTCCTCTACCTCATCTTTTGTCCTCTAGCTGGATTTGAATGTACTGGCTATGAACATGCTTGGATCAGCGAAATTTTAAAAATCTGCTCGCTCGTGCAGAAATTTAATGTCAATATTTGTGCCCAACATCTGAATGGGGAAGTGGGTCCCCGTGCACGTGTCTCCTCCAAATGCCTTTCATCACACTTCCTTATTCGATAGGATTTCTGATGTTTGGGGAATACTGTGGAATCGTGCAGATAAGATGGCAAACAGCAAAATTTATCTCATTTCAAGAAGGAAATCCACACAGATTTGTACACTTAAGAATACATGGCCATTTAGCCGTCTTACATTTTTTTTTAACGCGCAAGGGGAAAAAAAATAGCTTTTCGGGAAGAGAAGCTTTTTAAGAATGAATGAAGCCAGTTTGTTTATTTAAAGCTTGCGTTGTTCCAGCGAGGATTTAGAGCATCCGAACAAGACAGGTAAGCATATGGGGTGATGTCTAATAAATGGTTAGCCCCCGAAGATAAGTCGTTTAGAGAGGAATAAATCAGGCACTGAGGATAGGATCCATGCCATCACAAAGCCTGAAGGAGCTCTCTGTGGTCCTTAAGGATGCTGAACGGCCTGAACAAATCTGTGTCCCCTAATGGATGGAGATGTCAGAGGATGGTGGGAGTGTCATGATTTCCCACCAGCCATCAGCACACTAGATTACAAGGGGTGCACTTTGAACCACATTCTCCATAGCTATATATTTATTGTCCAGAGCGATCATGCCTTACATGGCTTACATCCAGGTTGGGGCAAATTTGAGCCAAGGAAATTCTAGTCCTTTGTGTCTTAACAAGAGGGGGATAATTCTTCACAAGCAGTAATAAATCTGAGTGCCTCTCCATGTTTAATCTCCAACCCTCAAGCCAGTATTTTTGATAGGGTGGTTCCTGGATAATCTTACCCATGTGATTAAAAATTGACTTTTTGGTTGTGACACAGAGAGAAAAGAATAGATTTCTCCTTATCCCCCGCAGGATTTCTTTTTCTGGGAAATTGGTTTCCCATCCTCAATTCTCTGTAGCCATGCCAGGTTCTTCCTCTCACGTTTTCTTCTGAAAAACCAAATGGGAGAAACAGCAGGGCAAAGTAGGCTTCTCAGTTGAAGACACTAAATCCATTTCTGACCCTTGTTCATGCATGCTTCAGCCTTGTGAGTTGTTTGTTCAACTTCTGGGAACTGTAGGATCTTGGTTTCTTCATCATTCAATGAAAGCCACAATGTTCAACTCTAGACAGCTAGATCCAGTGAT
This sequence comes from Microtus ochrogaster, assembly GCF_000317375.1. NCBI lineage: Eukaryota > Metazoa > Chordata > Mammalia > Rodentia > Cricetidae > Microtus > Microtus ochrogaster. Next base: position 32,797,695 of record NC_022021.1, on the reverse strand, counting down.
CTTCAGACAGGATTCTGTGATAGCTAAGCATCCAGAGATCTCCAGAGAGGTCTCTGTGATAGCTAAGCATCCAGAGATCTCCA
>NC_022021.1:32796415-32797512 GCF_000317375.1 Microtus ochrogaster | reverse complement strand
TCCAGAGAGGTCTCTGTAACAGTTAAGCATCCAGAGGTCTCCAGACAGGTCTCTGTGATAGTTAAGCATCCAGAGATCTCCAGAGAGGTCTCTGTGATAGTTGAGCATCCAGAGGTCTCCCTGCTTCTTCTGTAAGTGACTACTAGTGCACAGACCATGCTCAGTGAATGGTGATTACTTTTTCATTTTTAGGCTCATTGAAAATTTGGATAAGAAAGGGTGTACACTCTGAAATTAAGGCTTAGGCTCTTATATTTTCATGTTTAGTTGTTTACATGTAGTAAATTAATATTTTTATATTTCCTAAACTTTATATGTAAAGGTTTGTTTTTTCAGTTTTGGATATAACCATCAAACAATGGCTGTTGAAAAGCATCCAAATGGGAGGTATGTCCTGAAGTTTGAAAACAGGACCCAGTGCTGCCTGACTGAAAACTGACAGGAACCCACTACAAAGTCCTATTTCAAAGACAGGAAAGGCATACATAGGAGGGGCCTTTGCTCCCCTCACATCACAAATCCTCTCACCTCAACCCCAAGTTAAACTCTTTAGATGCATTTCTCCCCTTAAAAGGATACAGAATGAACTATCATTTAAGTTCATTCTAGCCCTTGTTTATACTGTTGCCATTCAAGACAGTTACTAAAAAGAGAGCAGAACAAAATTAGGAGTCAATCTTGTACCTTAAAGACTGTAAGAACCTTAAATTAAAAAGTAAAACTGGATGTAAAATGTTTTCACATGCCCCCAAAGTTTGCACCCACCACCATTACCCCTCGGATTTACAGCATTGCCTCGAGCATGAGCAGTTGAAACATATCGTCAGAGCCATCCCTCTTTATTTATTTTGCTAAATTGTTATTACTTCCACAGCGTTACTTTCTAACATTTTCATTATGTACACTAAATGAGCCAGGCATGATGGCTCAAGCCCAAAATCCCATCACTCAGGAGGCTGACGCAAAACAACTGACACAAGTTCAAGACTAGCTGGACCACATAGAAGTACCAGGCCCACCAGAGGATGGAGCAAGATTCGGTTCAGAAGAAGAAAGGAGGGGAAAGAGGGAGGGAGAGAGGGAGGGAGGGAGGGAGG
>NC_022021.1:32769926-32796315 GCF_000317375.1 Microtus ochrogaster | reverse complement strand
AAGAGTAATGACCTCTAAAACCTAACTGGGAAAATAATCTTCTATAATTGTTCAATATATAATTTTTATGTTTTTTCTATGTAAAACCAAGTAGGAGATGAGACCTGGATGCTTAGCTATCACACATTCTTTCCTGGGGTTGGGCATGATTTCCATTTTCTGACATGCTATTCCATCAAGTACATGCACACACACACACATACACAAAAACCACTGTAATTGGGAGAGAAAATAATGTTAAAATCTAGACGAGAACTTATTTAAAAGTTAGACATTACTTACATTGATTGGATTTTCTAGGAACAAATTAGAACACAGTGTTCATACTTGATGCATTTACTTTTCCTAGTTCTAAAAACTCCTTTGTTATAATGGTACTGTCCTTAAGAAATACAGTATCATAGATGTAATCTTGCATTTTCTAGCAGCCATGTTAGAAAACAGTTGATATTAATTTTAACGGTACTTTTTATTTAACTCAACGTATACATAATCCTTCCACTTGAAGTCAGCGTTCTTACTATGAAAATCACTAATGAGACATGTTAGTCCTTTTGTGGACTTCCGGGCCTGGTGTGCATTTCATGAACATCTTGATCCACACCAGCAACTACTCGTGTTTTTAATGGTCATATTAAGCCCATGGCCACCGGACTATATGGCACAGCTCTGGCAACGTAACCCCTTCTCTGTGTCGTATGCATACAACTTTTTTCCTAACCTTGTGCTTAACTACACTGCAATATATTCAATAACTTAAAAACTAGTATGAGGCTTGGATCATGTATTTACTTCTCTATATAGGTGTCAGGGGCATAAACGACACACTTAAGTAGCCAAACGCCCCAATACAACTTTGACCAGCAGCTAGAACGATGTTCACTCATCCTTTATAAAATAATGGGGCCTGTTAGGTCATCTATTTCGGTGTAGCACAGATGTGCTGTTCGGGGAATCAGAACCATTCCTCTGCAGGGCATCCCGTGATAGATAGATATTGAAATCTGCTAAATGTGGAAATTTGAAAAGAAACAGAATGAGAAGCATAGACTTTTATAGCTTGAAAGGTCCCCTGGAGGAGATCATTGCAGCTCTCTTATTTTACAGTTGAAGAAACTGAGGCCTAGAATACCTAAGGGCTTTGCCAAGGGCCACAGAACTCATTAGGACACAGAAGAGACGGAAAGTAGATTTCTTACCTCCAAGTAACAAGAAGTGGTTTAGCTATTGCTCGGACACTTTAGATGATTACCAAATCCATATACCTAGTCCATGCTATTTAAGTAGACTGTGTCTTCATTTATGTTCAGAAGCTTTTAAAAGTAAAATTTAGCTTGTTAAAAGGTATTGATATAAAGTATGAAATTACATAGACGATCATTCCTGGGCATACACAGAAGCACATATTTAAAAATTCATGGTTGATAAGACCAACTCTAAAAGCAAGGTGAATTTAAGGGTCGGTATGACTGTTACGGAATCGGTAACTCTCGGGCACTTCTCTCAGCCTTGTGGGCAGGCATCTGGGGGTGCAGGTGAAGAATCTGACAAGGCAGCTGCACAGCGTCCATTTAAAATCTCACTGCACTGAGGTTATATATTAGAAGCACAACAGAGGAATTTACAACTCTCTGGCTCCGGATGAAATGTGCTTCCACTTTCTCCAGCCTTCGCTTTATTGAAGGAAGCTCTCTGGCTTGCGTCTCCAGTCCAAGCTGGGGGGGAAAGGCACATCGTTTTAGCAGAGACAATTCTTCAAATGGTCTTTCAGATAAATGAACAGGATCTCACTGTCTCTGCCTTTGTATTCATACGGATTCATTATCTGTGAATTTTTCTGCAAACGGAGGAATGAATTGGGCCAGCAGGTCTCAAAGTGTGGGCTGATGAACACTCAAGCCTCCGGGACAATAGAAGGCAAAAAGAAATTCCCTGGACTTAGAAGTGTGGAAAAGTCTGTTCTCTGCATTGCTGTTGTGAGATCAGCCACAGGCATTAGCATATGAAAGGCCTGGAGACTGGAGGTTAAAAAACGATTCTTCTTTTAAGACAGATGTACCCATTATTGGACCATAGCAGTTCCCAACTCCCACCTTCCACAGCCTCTGTTTTCACCCCCATGGAACTGAGACTCCCATGGGATGCAAGGATGTGCTAGCCTTACATATTAACTTCTTCAGTTTAAGAGGAAGGGGAGGAGCAATTCCGCTTCACCAGATGCATGGGCTCGTGAAAAGAGCTGAGGGAATATTCCCGCCATCACACTCTGAGGACCTGGAACTGCACTTAGAGACCGCGGTGCAGCAGCGGTCATGTAGATCATTCCTAGCGAAGAAAAGATGGGGACGAGTAAATGACCCTGGCACTTTATATACAGAGAGCCGGGGTCACCTTGCCAAAAATGCCCTTCTCTCTTATGAAATGCTCATCTCCTCGGCCTGCCAACTGCAAGGAAGACAGCAATGCTTGTCTAGTGATATGAATTCATGTTTCCCAGAGTCAGGAACACAATGCCAGGATTCATCCCAATTATTCTCCGTGCTAATATGGCAACACAGAGCAGAAAGTGGATGAAGGGGTGCATGGTAACCGCCCTCAGTTGTGTGTGATGGAGTGGAGGAAAGCGTGCTCTTTCACAGTTTCTCACATCTTCCCTTCACACCCTGGAAATCGCATCTGGAACAAATTCTTTAACTTTCTGGTTGCTTCGTTACTTTTATAGTCCAGCCTAGCTCTGTGCAGCTGGAAGATTCCAATTCGCATATGGTCCAAAGCTCTTTTACACCTTTGGCCTCACCAGCTCTAGAGATACGGGTGGGGTGAGATAGTTTCCCCTCCCTCTCTTTCCCATAGTCGCTAGTCCTAACACTACCGGATGCGCAGAGCGGGCAAAGCAAGTCTCTCTTGTTCTCAGTGTGGAGACTCCTGAGCCACCATCAGTGGTCAAAGCTGTGAATCCAGGCAGTAGTTCACATGTGAACCAGGTGTGAGGTGTCAGGCACCCAGAAACCACCCATTCACACATCTTAGGGGGATACATCCACAGCTAACCTTCATCCCTATCTTTCTGCATCTTTGTGGTCTCTACTTACTTGGATTGTCTCATCTATATTAGATATATGCATAATGGACATGGCCAGGGGCTCTTCTAAAATGTTCTATTAACCCCTAGAAAGAAATCTTATTTTTCACATGGTTTTCAGCTAGGGAACACTAACTGTTAAAGAAATCTAAATTAGAGTGGTTTGACCCTTGCAGAAGTATATCTTTAAAAAAAAAAATAAATCTGCTTTTCGCCAGATGTGAACAAACTTCAGAAACCCAATTCCTTCTGCCCTATAGCTTTCCCCTCCCCCACAGTCATGAGGTTATTAACCTCTAGCTTCTGAGGAAAAGGCTGCAGAAAACAGCATGGGCAGGTTGTCTTAGGTGTCTTAGTAACCGTTCTGTTGCTGTGAAGATACACCATGACCAAGGCTACTCTTATAAAAGAAAACATTTAATCAAGGGCTTGCTTATAGTCTCAGAGGCTTTGTCCTTTATCATGATGGTGACAGCATGGCAAACTCACGGCACTAGAGACATAGCTGAGAGCTACATGCTGGTCTACAGGTAGAGAGAGGGAGGGCAGCATTGAAACCCCATAGGCCACCCTAAGTGACACACTTCCTCCAACAAGGCCACACCTCCCAGTCCTAAACCTACCAGGGTTCTACTCCTTCTTGACTGAGCATTTAAACATGTGAACCCAGGGGGTCCATTCTGACTCAAACCACCACAGGAGGCCTTATACAGCTTATCAACAGACTTTTGTCATGTGCTCATTGCTGCAAAGCAGACTGAGTCTCCCCAAGAGCCCAGAAGGTAAAGGCGATGCAATTCAGCAATACTGTAGTTGTTGAAGAATGACTTCATTCCATCACTTCATGGGACAGCATGAAGTGTCACCTCAGAGGCCATCAGATCCCCTCACCCCTTTTCCTAGTCATCCACCTGATTTCCCCTTGATAGCCATGAATGGATGACCAGTCATCCCACAATCCATGGCATAGTGACTGGTGACACACAATAGTCGCAATTCAACCCTTAATTAAATGGGTCTGGTTTATATCTTCCGGAAGAAGCAATTTTCCTTTATGTGTGGAGATATTTAAGCCAACAAAACCTGAATCTGTGGGACTAAGGAACAAATTACTTACAGACGAGAGCTGGGCATGATAATGAGAGGTGCCATCCTGTCCATAAATGCTGTTACAGGAAACCTGCACCCAGTATCATTCTCTAGACCAAAACCTCATGTAAGACAGTAACACAGCTTCCCAATGCTGTCTCTCAACTGCTGTTGTATCTCAATTCTCAACAGGTCAGTCCATTTTTGTTCAGGGCCCTAGACTTCATCAAGATACATGGTAGACATAAGATAACCCCATGGATGTTTAGCAGTGACCCTTGTCATGTAAGATCACACATGCGATACTGTCAGAATCATGCCATGTGTGGAAGGTGCTATGTTTATATCCAGGACTAATATATATTCCAGGAGGAAAGAGAGTTGATAGAAGTGACTGGTATCCGAGTTCCTGCCTGGTCCTCTCCAAATGATGATAACATCTTTGGGTTCAAGAGACAGTTTACTCTATATTTGAATATGACACACCAGTTCTTTCTCTGTTTAAGCAAAGAGGCTCTCAAGTCATAATTAGAATACAGGTTAATTTAATTTAAGTTTCCCACTGAGTCCTAGACTGACAGAACCTTTAGGTCCACCATGGGGTGGGTTTCACCCAAACGTCTATTTTTCTCTTGACTCCCAGAAATCTTGATTATGGCTAGTGCACCACAGTGATGGTGTTTGGGCCCCAGGACTGTCCTCAGCTCAGACCCACTGTCCACGGTCTGAGTCAGTTCTCCATGTATAGTAGGAATAAATCAGCCCAGGAACCGAAACTTCCAATGAGCTCATGGCCCTGAGACAGACGCCTATGGAGGTCCTACCCTGGTAAATAGCGCATCATCAGTAGGGTACATATGTGCACCTCCATTCAAAAGTAGAGCCTTCAGGGTCTCTCCCTTTCCTTTGACATCACTATGGCGAACATGCACAAGTCCCTGGGAGAAGGCTAGAGTCTATAAAATGCCCTCTTCTTCATTCTAAAGAGATCTAGGAGATATTTCTTCACTGCAATCATTTTATTGTAATTATCAGACATGGACATGTTAGTTGTGGAAATTAATGAGATTCACCAGGATATTTTCATGCATTGATCATGTCTGTTTACCCTTCTTTTGCCCCCTCCACCTCCCTCTATCCACTCCTCTCCCTGATCTCTTTCCCAGGCACTTCTAGCTCCTGTGCTATTTTCCACAATCCTGATTTAGTTTCCATGTATGAAGAAAGAGTTGCAGTTCTTATTTTCCATGTCTGGCTTATTTTACCTAGTGTGATGGCCTCCATCTTACCAACTTTCCTTCATATGATGTAATTTCATTCTGAAAAATACCTCACGGTGCATGTATTTTATTTATCAATTCATGTGTTGGTGGACACCCAAGCTCACTTCCTAGGAACTATCTTGAGTCTTAAAACTACATTAAGGTGACTCTGCTTGTCAAGTTTGGAATTTTTCATTGCTTCAGTTCAAGAAGAAACTGGGTAGACAATTTAAGTTCTAGGATTTCCATGCTATAAAACCCAGCACCAAGAAATCTTGGGGTAGCCCCTCTATGACCATGGCTGTGGTTTGGGTACCTACTATAATGCCTTTGGCTTCTTCAGGTCACATGTTTTACCTTGTGTTTTCCATGCTGTTGCATGCAATCTCTATGGCAACTAAGAAGCTCGTTTCAGTAGTGTGATTTCCATAACCATCATCTGCCCTGCTAAGAATAAATCTTTAGCATGTTTCAAGGGTGCTTGTATGAGATATAGATACAGATATAGATTCCCTAGGGCATCTAGAGGGGCTATAAAGAGACTAACTAGGAGAGTAAGTGAACAGTAACAAAAGATAAGTGCACTTCAACTTTCTATACTGCAAAGTCTTTGGATTCCTTCTACTATAAATATCTAGTCTCTCAGTTCAACATGGACCACTGCTAAGGATGCTTTTAAATCTACCAGCCAAGCCAGGAAAATGAAGGTTAGGTGGGAAGTATACATGGGCTCAGTCTTAAATTTTGCTCCTCTCTGCCTGGCGTTAAGTTTTCGAATCCTTTGCTATACATTCCTCAAGCTTGCAATCCTATCATGTAAGTGACTTCTTCTCCTAGGCTTGACTGTATTTAGCCCCATGGGGCTGTGGGGTCTGCTACTAAATACAGACCCAGAGGCAGTGAGGGTTGTTGACATGGGAACATGAAGCAAAGAGCACCACTGAAAACTGACTATACCCACTGAGTTAGTGAGACCATCGTCAGTCCAGGTCATATACCTCTCAACAGACAGGGAAGTGGGGCCCGCTTTGGCCAGCAGTACAATGAACAATTGGATTTTAGGGTATTCAGGTCATCTGAAACTTCAGTGTCTTCAAATAATTTAGTGAAAAATAGCTCTTGCCATTCATACTTGCAGCCTCCTCTCTCTCGGACTGGCACCTGAGTCTCAGGAGGGCAGATCCAAATAGCAGCACCATGCTGTGCTCAACTGTCCTTCCCTTATGATGGCTGAGGCGTCATTCCTCCTTCAAGCTTGCCCGCTTTCCCCCTGAGGACGATTCTCTCCCGAGAGGCATCATAGTGTCACAGGCTCAGACAATCTGGGCAGGCTATCCCCAAGAGTCTGCCAGACACATCTAGACCTGTGGGATCCCAGAGGTAAACAAAGCTCATGCTCAGACAGGGAACCACGCTGCCCATGCCTTTAAAGCAAACCTGTATTTCTTCCCACCCTCCTCTGTTCCACAGTCCAGGATTAGCACAGGAAACGTTCGCTCCCAGTCTCAATGAGAGCCACCAAGCCTATAAAGGCTACTTTTAAAGGAAAAGCTCACGATATAATTTCATACACGTTTAAAGCTCATTTCCTTTTATGATGATTTCAGACTGATTTTGTGCCAACTTGTTTTATGGTCAACTCAAACTCTCAAGCACTGGATCCCTGACAGGGAAGCTAAATGCGAGGTTGTGACTTGTTTCTGACTCGTGTAGGGTTTTCATTTTATTATATAGAGTTAGGTTATCTATCCCTTCTCGATTAAGTCAGGTTGTGTATGACTGACTAGCTGCAGGTTTCAATGAAACCAGCTATGGTCCATATGCTGTTCTCACCGTGTCAGAATTCATGAATGGAAGAAACGCCCCAACCCCACCAGTCAAGAGGATAAAAAAGGAGACACAGTACGGTTTATGAAATAAGATTAGTAAGGACATTCCTTCAGCAGGCTCACTGTTGCCAAGTCTTCACCTCTCAATCTCCTTTTTGTTTTGTTGTTTTGTTTTTGTTTTGTTTTTTGAGACAGGGTTTCTCTATAGTTTTAGAGCCTGTCTTGGAACTAGCTCTTGTAGACCAGGCTGGCCTCAAACACACAGAGGTCTGCCTAGCTCTGCCTCCCAAGTGCTGGGATTAAAGGTGCACCACCACTGCCCTGATTCAAACTCCTTTCTAAGAGGAGTGTTTAGATTTGATCCCTGCCTGGACCTGACACAGTCTAGGTATTGGGCTGAGATAGCAGCCCAACCATCAAGAACGACTGACTCCTATGGTCAAGGAATAAATGCATATTACTTCCAGGAAACTATAACGGATTATGGGAAATAACCTACATTTTTCATTTTTATTTCAGTCTTTTCCTTATTAGAATATCCCATCATTTTATACTGGGTTATTTCTTCTTTGCCTTCCTTCCCTTTCTCCCTGATCCTCTCTCTTTGCCTCGCCTATCCACTTTACCAGATCCTTTTTTTTTTTTTTTGTATAAAAAGTAACAAGGCAGCATTCTCTTGCTGTGATTTCCTTAAACCTTGGTTTGTGATTTCCTTAAACATGGGTGTCTGGACTGCTGCTCACTGGCAGAGGGAGTTATCAGGTGTAGAATTTTAAGTTGAGTAGCTATTTAACCCATCAGGATGGCAAAAAGTTGAGAAGTGGTACAGATCACCATTGTCTTTTGTTATAGACTCTGTACACATGTATGTGTGTGCACGTGTGTGTGTACACACACATGTGCATGTGTGTGCAAGCAAATGTCCCACTGTGCATATGGAAAACAGAGAACAGCTCTGGAAGCTAATTCTCTCCTGCCTTTGCATGAGTTTCAGGGATCAAACTTGGGTCATCAAGCTTGTTAGCAAGCATCTTTACCTGTTGTGCCATCTTGCCATGCTCCTGGATTTTTATTTATAGGGAACGCAACCTCACCAAAGAACCCTTTGTCTACATAATGGGCCTCCCCAAATCATGCTTTTATCTTCCTTCATTCTTAATGTTATCCATGCACACATTTCTCAGGACCCTTAAGGATAAGATCCACTCTCTATAAAGCATACACCATTATTTCCAGAGGGAAACTCCCCTGACTAAGGCTATCATGTTTTCTCAGTGGACTACAGAGTAAGGATGTTATAGACCAGAGTACATATGCTTCACTATTTAATGTTGTTGTTTTCCCAGGAAGGACTAGAAATCCACTCTCTCCATCCCCCACCTCCGTCAGGTCACAGTCCGTTCCTCAGCCAGACAAGTCAATGGGGAAATACAAATGGTGAAGCTCGTCCAGAAATGAGCACTTACCCTGACTACATTTCGGTTTGGGATGAGGCAGGACAGTCGGAGGGGAGGGAACTCCACCACAATCCAGTGTTTCTCCACTGAACCTCAAAGGCTTTTGAAAAGCTATGTGAATGGGCAGAGGCAAAATGCCTCCTGCTATTATGGTGGATTTGACACACGGTCTCATGTAGTCCAGATAAACCAGAAGCTAACATTAGATAGGAGGACAATATTGAATTCATGACTCTTCTGCTGTGATCACAAGCTTGTGTGCTACCTCCCTAGCTTAGGAGGTACTGGGGAACCAAACCCAGGTTCTTTAGTGGACTAGAGCCACACTCTACCCAGAGAGCTATTAGCCTGAACCTATAGCTTCAGGATGTCTGATCTTCCTGTTGGGATCACAGGGCTGCATGACATTGTCCTCATTTAGGGGATGATGAGGATTTGAACCCAGATTCTTTGATGTACAAGGTCAGCACTCTGTCCACAGTTTATGGAGGTCTGAGTTGTCTGGTCATCTCAACATTGAGCCAGATGCCAGACAAAGCCACAGTGTGAAGGTAACACTGGACGTCACACTACAAGAGAACTTGACAGGCGAAAATGTTCTGAGTAATAACGTAATTTTGTTACTGAGTATATTGCAAAATATGTATGGATGCTAACAATAAAGTAGAAGACTTTGAAAATGTCATATTTTGCATTCTGCTGTTGTATCTCCTGGGTATCTTCACTCAATAACCTTGCATTTTGATCTGGCTAATATAAAATTCAAAAGTTAGCAAGGATGAAAAGTTATAAATTCACCAAATCTTCATTTTAAAAAATTGACCTGCTAGTAGCTACTATGTTTCAGCATTTCTGTCTACTTTAGCATCTACTACATAGCTACTATGTGTCAACATTTTTGTCCACTTTGTCATTTGACTCCATGTTAATATCATAGTATGGGAATATGATCATCACCAGTCTAGTGAAAATTCTGAAACTTCAAAGGGTAAATAATGGGTCCAAAGTCACACGATAAAATGTCAACCCATGCCTGGCTCATTCCATGCCCGTTCCCTTAACTGGGATGGCCACCTCCTTCTGTCTGGTGGCAGACAGAAGGACACTGATGAGAGATGACCGCCTTGGCTTAGAAGACAGCCAGGGATGCTGCACCTCGTGACCTGGTGCTCACAGGAGCAACTACATTGTGCTCTCTTCAAACAGATGAAATACAGGAGTTATTTCTTGTTCATTCTAAACAGTAGGAAATGCTGGTCGAGCAGACAGCAGTCTGTTGAGCTATAAATAGTGGCATTTTGCTGCATTAAAAAAAAACCACAAACACACTTACAAAAAGCTTTTCATTTCACCTTAAATTAAAACAAATATTTTTGTTAGTAAAAGCATTTGAAGACAGCAAATTGAAAGCACTAATGTTGTCACATTTATGAGCAAAGTTTGGTGGTGACCCCTATCTTGCTCCAAGCAGTTTGTGGGATTATACAGAGTGTGCCTTATTCTAATTGCATTATCAAAATAAAGGGCCTCTGTACAACTCCTCTGCAAATTCTGCCAGAAAAGGCTAAACAACAAAGAACTGTGAGAGGTTATTTATTTGCTAAAATATTATTCTTGAGACTTTTCCCCCATATGGCTCACTGTAATTTGGTTTTAAATACTAAAAGCCTATCATATAAACTAAGGTGCCTGGCCAATATAAGAAAATTGTTTTAAAGGCTTTTATTAAATATGTGTGTTATTCTTTTTTCTTTTAAGCAATTAAAGTATTCACTCTGGCCAAGAAAGCTTTCTTCCTAATGATATTAAAACAAGAGAAAGGATTCATTGGCATGAATACGATATTTAACTGTTCAAATTAAAAGCAGACCTCAAAGCAGTCTTTCAAAGTAAGTATTTGATATAACGTCTGTGAACTAAAGCCATTAATGACTTGGAGGGGCGGGGAGGAACACCTCTCTGTCCTTTTCCCACTCATTGCCAACTATTCTGAGCCAGCGTATTTCCTGCTAATCATACATATTTTATTTTCAACCCTACTAGGCACCTTAATTTAAGAAAGAAACCCACAGCAGCAGAGTGCTTAACAGCACACGATGAAAGTCTCCTAGCTTGAGTAGTTACTGTTTCAGGACAGCATCCCCTCCACGGAGCTCTTGGCATCTCTTCCCTTTCAGGGCTTCTTTTAGGCTATAATTATTCTTGAGTCTCCCGGTTAACACTGCCATTAAATCTTGTATAGGTGGATGATAAATTGGAGGCTAACAAGTTGTACTGATTTTTTTTTCTCGGAATTCTTCTTGTTTGAACTCAACCGCCATAAAGCAACATGAAGAAATATCTCCATTCCAGAGGTCTCCCGTGGTCAGACAGTACACATACAATGCTGCCCAGTCATCCAGATATTATGAAAAATCATAGAGCCTGTCCAGAGAAAAAATTTCTGCTGCCCCCATGTTGGCAAGTGATTGGTTAAAAAAAAAAAACCTTCTAAATTAGGTGCATCATACTTCACAATTTTTTTTTCTATTTACTGAAGCTTTTATTAAAAGCAGTTGTCATGTTTCTCCTTAGCAGAGCAGAGAGCAGGCAAAACACAAACCTCCCTATCAACTGGTTGGCAGTAGGTATTTACTGAAAACGATTTGGCAGTAGGAGCATCGGTAAACGCAAGGGTTTATACTCTATAAACATTTAGGGTGTTTATAAGTAAACAGAGGAACATTCTCACGTTCCAGGCCTACTTTTCTCTAAGATAATTGGTGAAAGTGACAAACCACTTTGGAGTTTTGCTTGTTTGGGGAGAAAAAAAAAAGAGGCCAAGGATGTCTGCCATGTGGCTACCTTGCATGACACAATGGACACTTAAATTAAATCTACATGCATACTTCACAATTTTTATGTTTGGTAGGCTTAACCATTGCAAAATGGTCTTAGTCCTCCTATTACCTCCTAATGGGAATTCACTGAATCAGGGTTCTCTCAAAGAAAGAATAGAAAATAGTTGTGCTCTGAAAAGTAAAAAACCTTTTTAATGCAAAAAAAATGGTAATTGTATGAGGTGATATGTTTGTTGATTGTCTAGGCTTAACCAGCCTACAGTGTGTGTATTGATTAGGTACACCTGAACACGTTTTACATGATAAGTGTCCTCTCTATCTCCCACTCTGTGCTCTCTCTCTCTCTCTCTCTCTCTCTCTCTCTCTCTCTCTCTCTCTCTCTCTCTCTCTCTCTCTCTCTCACACACACACACACGTGTTTGTTCTTTGATAACTTCATACATGTATTTAGTATGTTCCATTTACTCTCATCCCTCCACCTCCTCCATCACTTTGCCACCCCTCACATCCACCCCCACCGTTTCATTGACCACATTCTTGGTTTCTTTTTTTATTTTGTTTTGAGACACACTAGTTACAACCGGGGCCCTCTGTGTGACCACAGGTTTGGAACCATCCATTAAAGAACTCACCCATATGTTCACAAATGCAGGCAACAGCTATCCCTGCTCTGGAATCAATCAGCTGGCAGTAGATTAGGGTTCCATGAGCCCCTCCCTGACCTGTGATTGGCTACTGACATCTTAGTCATGCTCCACAGCTGCTAAGATCGTGTTTGCAATAGCTGCGTCATGCCCTTATGATAGTACTTTGCAGCCTTTATTCCTATCTTTGATTTCTTGCATTATTTCCATCCTCTTTTGCACAGTGTTCCCTAAACCTCAGAAAGAGCAGTGCTGGGGATTGAACCCTGGCAGGTACAAGGCAGTCACCACTGAACTAACTCATAGCCCCAAATACAATTTTTTGAGCGATTTATGTGAGAAATTTTGCTAAAGGCCAGATGACCCTAACCATAGAAAACATGAAGGAAGATGCCCCATGTTCTGCCATTTTGTTTTTTTTTATCATCTCACATAGACATTGTATACTTGCATTAGATTTCCACCCTCTGTTTAAGACACAGTTCTATTGCTAACATCTGTGATTTGACTGGTAGAACAATTCATCAACATATATTTTCATCTCATGTCATGCCACTGTCATGATTCAAGTGATGATAAGACAAAAAGAGTTTCAGATGCTGATGATGGTGTGTGACATGCATATGTGGGGAGAAACTCTACCTCTTCAATAATCTCTCTATGCTGAAGCCAATGAAGAAACAAAAGCCTATCTGCAGAGTTCTTTGTGTAGGACTGCAGCTGCGTGGTCTTTCCTCCCATCTGCTTTGCCATGTCTATGGTTGTTGTCCTTGTTCATTTCATGTTTATACAGTCATGATGGTGAGACTTTATGGGGAGCACACCTCTTCCTCCGACTCTTATAGTCTTTCCACCCCTCCCCCCTTTTTCTGCTCTGTTCCCTGAGCCTTAGGAGCTAGAGTTGTATTGCAATGGATGTATCCATTGTAACTGGGCTCACAACTCTGCATTTTGATTGGTTGTGATTTCCTGTAATGGCCTCCATCTGTTGCAAAGAGAAGTTCCCCAGATGGGGGGTGAGGACCATATGTCAGAGCTGAGAAGACTAGAAGCCAAGCTGCATGTGGAGTCTTTTGAGAGTACCGAGTAACATCTGTACTTGGGCTTCACGATCACCTTCCTCTAGTTTCCTCTGATACCTCCAAGGTCTTAAATGATGAACAAAGGGATAAACTGGGAAGATAGCAAGACATGTGTGACCCTGCCAAGGCCTGAGGGTCCTGTGTTCCCAGTGATGCTCACTTTGGTCAGCCGTCTCTATGGAACCCAAGTGATATTCCTTCTCTGAATCTAAGAAACTGCTGTCCCCCCCCAAAGAAATCCCAGTGAAGTAGCTGGATGTTGAACCCAAGCCTAAACAATGCCCCGGACAGAACCCCAGAGAAAGACTGGCCATAGAAGGCAACAGTCCACGGTCTAGAATACAGATTTGATTACAAAATCAAAGAACACAGCACCTTAGACAGAGTGAGTTGCTATGTCTTAGAAGAACAGCAACACCAGTGACAGGAATTACCTCAGCCTTGGACTCCATAACAATTACCCCAAAGGCAGACAAAAATAAATGTTCATCATTGGGTCAAATTCTGGTATCTTCATACAAACATTCAAGAAGAATGAGTTCCCTGGAATTCTATGAGGGAAGAGTGTCTAAATAAACAGGTCTTCCAGAATTCACATTTTGAGATGATTTTAAAAGCAAGGACCCTGACTTCACCAGAAGAGAGGTGAAGTCGTGAGTGACTGGACAAGAGGCCCAAGTTGATGAAGCTTCCACGCTCCAACAACAAAAGCACAGCTCCTTCCCCTTTCTTTCATTTCTCTCCAGGTTTCTAGCAGCAGCAACACTTAGCCCAGTTCTTCCATTCTGCCCACCCCTTGCTTGCTGGGCTCCCCATGATGGGTACGTGAACAAGGAACCATGGACAGGGACACTCCGCTCTACCCAGGCTATGCCAAAGGGAGTGATCCCAGATACCCCTCTAAAGGTTGAGCTATGTGCCAACAGCATCAATCCTAGGAGTAGAACTGATGTGCTCTGGCTCCTTTCTTGCCTTCAGTCCAAGATGTAGCTGGGACAATAAGAGCAATACACATGCTGACCTGGCAGTTCTGCCTTCAAAGGACTATCTACTCAGCCTCAACCTGTCCATCCCACATAAAAGTTGCTGGCCCTGGACCAGCAGAACACAATCAACTTAATTAAATGATGAGCCAAGGAGCTCCAAGGTAGGATAGATGGTCCAATCCTTCACGTTATAAACCAGCAGCTTCAGAAGGAGTACAGCATCATCCATCCTCATGACTTCATTCAGGTCTCCTTTCCTGGAGTGTAGGGTCAGTGTACATCACAGGGTGATGGATGGACAGTGACAGAAACCAAGAGAAAAAGCTACCGCTTGAAAACCCCAAAGGGAATGTTATTACTTGGTTTCCTGGGCAAAGCTGCATTGTTTCCGGGTTCCAGCCTGACCCAGGAAGCACCATCAACACCAGACCAGATGAATCATGAAGAACCAAAGCATTTTCATGGCCAGCATCACCTCCTTCCTGCAACCATCACGTCTGGACCACACAGGAGCTGGGATTAAGACAAGGCACTAAAGTCATGTCTACAGGTAGTTCCCATGGGTTTCTATACCTTCTGACACATTCCAAAGTTAAAGGTGGAGGCAAGTCAATGGGGAGGAGATAGGAGGTGCCATATGCCCGGTCCTGTGAGCTCTTATTGTGAATCACTCATAATGCTGAGATCCCTGCTTGTATGGTAGTCCCACTGAACGTGGAACAGAGAAAAATGACAGAGAAATTTAAATAGCAATTCCACAAAGTCACTGGGCAAATGTATGAGCCTGAGTCCACCCACAGTGGACTTGGCACACTGATGGCACCAACACCAATAAATTGCCCCTACCCACTTATAAGGAAATTCTGTGCCAACTCTTTTTAAAATACAAGTAAAAATCCTGAACTAATATTTTCATTTTTGAAAATGACACTTCAGAACTTTATCAAAAATTCCAAGTCAAGCAAAATAAGGATTGCAGCTAATTTTCTCAGTCTAAAATAGCTGAAGCTACATTTTCTAGATACTTTAGTCATATCCATCACACACACACCCAGAAATAATAGTTCTGGGACAAAGCCTGCATTACAGGTCTTTACTGCTGCTCCTCTGCATCTTAATGACTGGTTGCCCATGACCCGACGCACCAAGGACTGCACTCCTGGCATTATTTGTGGTTGGCTCTGATTCAATTAATTGGAATTTTTTGCTGTGGCTGAAGAAAATGTGAAATGGGAATTTATAACCATGGATACCTGATTTTTATTTACAGCCACCTAACAAAAAAAAAATCCGATATTAGTGACAGAGCTGTGGCATCTTTCATGCTTAGTGTGTCAGAAACATTTGACTCTCAAAGACACTTCTAAAGGTATCTACGAGGTGTGTGTGTGCGTCGGGAAAAAAAAAAACATGCTCATTTTACAAAAACTTTTTACTGTATTGTGGGAAAAAACCTGAAAGCTTCTCTCAAGTCCATTAAACAATTACCAATCGAATAATAATACTGGATGCTCCAAGTGGAACCAAGGCTGAGGTTTGACAGCGACTTACAGGGCTAAATTATATCTTGGCCGAGTTTTCATATTCAGGAAACTCATTTCATAATTGGTAGGTGTGCAAATGTGCTGGCGCTCAAGGTTCTTATTTTATACCAAAAGAAAATGCATCCGGAAAGTCTGTTTTCCCTGCCAACAGGGAATTAATAAGAGCAAGTGAGCGCTGGTGGGCTTATGTCTTGAACCACGCTCTTTGTGCAGGCATAGGGTTTGGTTTTTGTTGTCATTGTTGTTGTTGTTTTTAAGAGAAACTAGTCCTCTAAGAGAGTGTTCTGCTTTGTTAAGTAGGCTACCTTCCATGAAACTGTGGCCTTTCTTTCTTTATATCAAGCTCCAAGACAGTAGCCTGCCCCTGCTCTCACACAGCTCTGCAAAGCAGTCCCGAGTAATGGCTGTTCCCTGGGTTTGTGGCCGTGTGCTGAGAGTTTGAGTACTCTTTTACCCCAATGGCTGCAGCTGCCTTAACAATAATACTACAAACTCAGTGGCTTACAAACAGCAGAAATCTCTATCTCAAGGGTCTGGAAGTGAGAAGTCCAAAAGGGAAGCCCAGCGGGAGTGTCCACTAGTAAGGGCTGGTTTCCTGGTTTATTAGCTCTCTTTGGTTTCTCCTTACCCACCAGAAGCAGGTAAGGGAGCTGTCTGGGATTTCTTTTATCAGGCATTAACCTCATTCACAAGGGCTCTACCTGCATGACTTAACTACCTCGCGGACCCTCACGTCAAACACCATCACACTGGGGATGAAATATAAATTTTGCAGGGTCATAGACTACAGCACTATTTTTATTTAATACAGGGGAGGCTGAGCAGAAACCACCTCTCTTATCTCAACTGAAACAGAATTTCAGGTCTGTGTCATTTTGTGAATCCACATGGGATCTGGCCAAGCTGGTGGGTTGGTTCAACAACTGGTTTTAGAAACCTGAGAACAAATTTTAGCAAACCCGCTACAGAAGACCAGTTCAGAAATGCTTCTGGGCAAAACTGATGTGAGAACAGTTCGCCAGAAGGAACAGCCATGGCCTTGGGTGTTGACAAATGGCCTACTATTCAGAAACAAAAAGGCTGACAGAGTTTAGGTAAATCTTTCTAATAATGGCAGAGAGAATTAATGAATTGTATACTGTCTCTGAAAGGGTTCAGTTAGTTTTAGGTACTTTTCCTTCTGACTTTCCATACAGTTTCCAAGGTAAGGGCATCTCTCAGGAAGGCTGGCACCCCTTGGTGTTTTAATGGCCCCTCAGCTGCTTGCCAGTATTCATCTTTCTAATAAAAGCAGTCATGACTCACCATGGCTCACATTCACAAGCAGGGAAAGTAAGGGATCAGTAGAGAGCAAAAGACAGGCAATGAATTCAAACAGAACGGGGCTGGCAAGATGACTCAGCCAGGAAGGGCGCTGGCTGCCAAGCTTGAGGATCTGAATTCAATCTCTGGAGCCCACGTGACAGAAGGAGAGGGCAACACCCGAAAGTTGCCCTCTGACCCCCACCCACATATACCCACACTCCACACACCAATAGGTGTAAATTGAAATCTTTAAAAATAAAGTAATGAAATTAGAAGTAAAAACTGAGTACCACCCAAATCCTTCTCTCTCTCTCTCCACATATGGTCTTTTTTTTATCAAAAACTTTTTTTTATAGTTTTAAATAATTTGTTTTAAATAAATAAGCCCTATTCCTGACCTATTTGAGGAAGCAATACCTGAGCATCCTGCTATGGTACCACGGCACAAACGAAGATGAAGGGACTTGACGGGACAACTGTGGAGCAGACAGCAGACAGCAGCGCTGAGCAGCAGCTTGGAACAAGGGCTTCCAGTGGGGAGGCGCTCTCCCCTGGCCTGTGCTGGGTTCTGGCGCCCCATAGTTTGTAATTATACTTGTGCACCGTGACAGACAGTTGTTAAATTGGAAACGGAACTCCAGCGACAACTGAAGTAAACCTCGACAAAAGATAAATGTGATTCCCCCCTTTTCCTTTTTCTTCTTCCACATATTTAAGCATGTATTAATTAACTTGTTCTGGCAAGTGTTTAGTAAACATTGAACAGGGGCATTTCTTTAGTGGTATAATTAAAATTCTCTTTTAAAATGTTTTTGTGTGTGTGATATTTTATGCACAATTTGACTCAAGTAAACAGGGGTTCTAATTAAACTTTCCAAACGAAGGCAATCAAAGTGGATACAGCACCGGGTATTCCGTTCCTAGCATATTGTCTCCCTGTCTAATGGAAATTTAATTTGATGGTCAGCGAACATCTCCAATTAGTTACGATGTCTTCACCTTCATAAGTCCCCTTCCTATTTTTTAATCTCAAAGAACTCTTTGAATGTGGTGCTGCCCCTTTAAGTTGTCATACATTATTTATTAAAATACATCTCTTCTAAGTTATTACACCAAGATATTCTAAGAAGCATCTAATTTAGGGTATGAATCCTCTGCAAATAGTGTTACATAAAGCACGCTGAACGAACAAAGCTATCCAGACAGCAGTGGAGCTCTGCCTGTTTGCTCTCTACACCTCTAAAAATACTGTTTTCCTTTCGGGTGAGAAGAGCCGCAGTAGTTTTTCAGTGTTAACAGGCAGATGTCTGAAGCGCATAAAAATATCTAGATTTGGGGAGAGGGACAAAAGCAATCTAGTTCATTATCCTTTCTGTGTGTGTGCATGCATGCATGTGTTAATACGTGTGTGCGTGTGTGTGTTGGCAAAGGTGAGGCAGAATGGGAAAGAATTTATTTTGTGTGTAATGCATTGATTGACCTGAAGCAAAAAAGATATTTTTAGGGAAACTTTATGCTCTCTGTCTCTAAATTATTCATATTTTTTTCCTTTTAGTGCTGTTGTGAACAACTCCAAGAGCCAAACCTGTAAATTCAAGAATTATCAATAAATAATAAGTGATGGACTGGCTCTTGGGAACACTCTGTTTCTAATGATGTTTTTAATTAGTTGGGGATTAAAATGGCATCTTCTCGTCACTTCCCTCTGATTCTGTCCCTTGAGCTGGCCAGGCACAGGAGAGGAAGCTCAGCCACTCAGGCTCTGAACTGTAGACTCAAGGCGTGCAATCCAGAGCTACCAACCATTTCTTCCTTCACTCTTTTAAAGGCAAAATAAAGGGTAACACGGGCTCCATGGGAGCCTGCCTAATGCTTAGAGTTTACTTAGAAATCCTACTTGACTTTTACACTAAGCCGCCGTTCCCACCTGGCTTTTTTTTTCTTTAAGTAATGAAGAATGTAACTTTTTTTTTTGTTTGTTTTGTTTTGTTTTCGAGACTGGGTTTCTCTGTGTAGCTTTGGAACCTGTCCTAGAACTCCCTCTGTAGACCAGGCTGGCCTCAAACTCAAGAAGATCCACCTGCCTCTGCCTCCCAAGGGCTGGGATTAAAGGTGTGCGTCACCACCCCTGGCAAAGAAAGTAACTATTATTTCATCTACCATGTTTCTATTTCTTCATTTCTTTGTAATTTGGAAGAGAACAAGAGATGTTTTATTCACCGCCTCCACTGAAACCCCCAACCCTACTATTCTCGAGTGAAAAGTGAAAAGAAAGGGAAGCTCAGTGTGTCAAGCCTCCCAGCATTGTTTCATGCCTTGTAAGTATTAGTGAAGGGACGTACACGGGTAAGCTGGACCTGGTGTGCTTCTCTCGTGGTGCTAATCTGGCCCTCAAATTTCATGCCTGAGAAACAAAAACCTAGAGATATATAAAAGCTTGCACAAGGTGAGCGAGATCTTGTAAACACTAGTGACTCTTTACAGTCATTCTTAAATTTATTCTATATATCTATGCCTTCTCATGCCAAACATTCAGGAGAATTTGAATCTTCCCGTAACTGTTTGAGGTCATTGCTGCGCGTGTCCCTGGGTTATGTTTGCATCACAGTGATGTCTTCGAGCTCTCCAGAGTCTTCAAACGTTCATGCCTCGTCCTTAGATCATTATTAGCTCATGGATTCTACATGCATGTCATACTTACATGCCGTAAGCACGCTTTCACCCCCACAACCACTTATTTTGTAACTATGTTCCAGGCTTGCTCTTAGCACTGGATCACAAGGCTTCATGGCTCCCCCGTGGTCAGGCCCTGACTCGATCCCCTCCATCTCCTCTCCCTGCCTTTGTAGCTACCCTCTGAGCTTGGGTTGCTCCCTCTCTCTCATGTGAATAACCCAGCCTCCAGTACTATTTCCTGCATCTTCAGTTTGGTGGGGATTTAGAGATCTCATGATAAATTTGCAGAACTCTTGTCTGAAATGAGAGTTAGTAAAACCTAGATGCCATTTTCCTAAGCAAAACACAAACCGGATGGTTGACGTCCTGGTTAAGAAGACATGTGTGGATGACTGTCACTTACTCACTGTGCTCCCGTGGGCACAGTCTCCAGACCTTCTAACTCGGTGTTTCTCAACCATACCGCTGGTTTTAGAGGGTGGCCCCATCTCGGCGGATTGCTATGGCACTGACATCTTTGTAAAGCATGTTTCCTGTTACCTGGCACACTGCAAATGTTTGTTTGCTCTTCTCATTTAGCCCATATGCTTTGTGATGACTGGTTTTGCCCCTCAGAGACCTGTGCTGGTGCTAATTTTGAGGAAAAGTCATGAAGAATCAATTCTAAGGTCATAGCTATATTGAGCCTGGCCTGTGACTTCCTTATGGGGGTTCAGGGTAAGGTCACCTTCTGATGGCTCTGGTAGGGTTTCACGTTGTCATAATGCTCACTGAAGGATCTTGAACAAGTTTCTCTACCTCGCTGAGCTTCAGTTTCTATTATCCACTCACAGGATCATCATGGGGTACTTGGTGTGACTCTGGCACACAGTGGGTCCAGAAACAGGATATAGTAAATGTTAACCAGAATAGTGCAAATGAAGCCGGGTGGTGGTGGCGCACGCCTTTAATCCCAGCACTCGGGAGGCAGAGACAGGCGGATCTCTGTGAGTTCGAGACCAGCCTGATCTACAGAGTGAGTTCCAGGTCAGGTTCCAAAAACCACAGAGAAACCCTGTCTCGAAAAAACAAAACAAAACAAAAGAATAGTAGGAATGAGCCAGATGGCTCTGATAACTTTAAAACATTTCTTAAAAGAGTTGATATAAGAGCTGATAAATTACGTCAGCAAAAGTAACAGTAACTCCACTCCTTGTTATGCTTTATATAAGTACAAACCTTGAATGCATACACATAGGACGTACCAAGTTCACAGCTACCCAATGATATACCCAATCATGTGACTCCTTCTGTGACTTAATAAGGTTGGACATATTGAACTTCTCAGACCAACGAAAACACCCGGTCTCCTGCTTGCCCACAGCTACCAGCAAATCCCCCCAGGTTGCCCTTTCTTTAAGGACCGAAGGAAGAGCAAACTCACTGAAATCTGGAAGCCATTTATGCTCATTGATTAGTGAGTTTTGACATCTCCCAGTCTCATTTAAGTTGTATTACCTTAAGTGGCTATGTGTCAAAAAAAAAAAAAGAAAAGAAAAGAAAGAGAGAAAGAAAAATTAACGTCACCGTCTGAGAAACCTAACATATAAACAAAGGCTAATATGAAACCAAGCCTTTCATACATTTCTGTAGCCTGAACATCTGGTCTGCTACAGAAATGTTTAAAATTCAAACCGTGAACAGCTAATTAAAAGTATAAAATACTTTCTCTTTCCCTTTCTTTGCATCAGTAAATCTTTTTAGAGCAAGACAGCACATGGGCCCAGGCCCCCAGGAGCCAGGCAAGACACATAAGGGAATGTTGCAAGTGAACATGAAAACAAGGTGACAAATGGCAGTGGAACATCAGCCCTCATCAGGGGATATGATCAGGAGCAGCATGGGCGGGGGCAAGCTGGCAAGGCTGCTGTGGAGGGCAGATCACACTCCACAGAAAAGAAAGCGCCACTGCGATTCAGGTTTAGTTCATTTTGAAGATTAACGTGATTTAAAATCTTTATTCATTTTCTAAATTGATTAGATCTATCCTTTGATCATTCCGTACACACATGGAGTGCGTTCTGTGTACTCTCATCCTCCATGCACCGCACCCTATCATTCCCCGCCTCTCTACAGGTCCCCTTCTCATGCCTTTTTTGGTTTGTTTCATGCCCCCACTGGTTTTTAACCAGGACCATCTGTGTGGCCACATGTTTGGAGCCATCCACTGGAGTCTGGTAGGCTCACCTTTAAGCCTACAAGTGAAGGCATTGACTATCCCGGAATCCATCACTTGCCAATAGTCCATGAGGGCCTCGTGAGCCCCACCCTAGTCCATGATTAGCTGTTGACAGACCCAACCTGTGCAGGCTCAGAGCAAGCAACTTCAGCTGTTGTGAGATCCCTTTTTACAAGAGCTTTGTAATGCCCTGAAGAAAGTGTTTCTCAGTCCTCCTGCCTTCAGGTGCATCCATATGTTCTGCACCCTCTTCCACGGAGTCACCTGACTCATAGGAGAGGTGAGATGAGTGTCCTGTTGGGGATGAGCCCTTGTCTGTCATTTATTCTAAACATCGTGAACAGCTATGAGCATCTGTGTTCACCACCATTCACTGCAAAGAGGAGCTCCTCTGATCAAGGATGAGAGCTGCATTTGCCTATGGGTATAAATAATATTTTAATTGCAGCTTGGTACCAGGTCAATGTTGCTAAACAACAGTGATGAGTTCTCCCCAAAGGCCAATGGCCTCTCTAACCATGGCTTTTTAACTGGATTCACAATACCAGGTACGTGTTCTCTCCTATTGAGCAGACCTCAAATCCAACCTGAGAGCAGTTGGCGATGCCCATAAATAGTCATTCCGTATTGCATCAGGGGGCGTATCTTGTCCTGTGGGTTGACCTTATAGTCTGTGTTTGTAATTAGCTAATAACGTTGATGCCTGATTTTAGAAAGACAAAATAAAAATCCTTGAGAGGATGGCCTCCACGTAGCCTTCGCTAAGTCATTCTCTGGCTCTGAAGTCTAGGTGTAGCAGCCTAGTGAGTGTAACAGCCAAACCACACACATTGAGGCGTTTACTTCATCTTCACAGGCATCTGAGGTAGCTACTATAAATAAAGAAAAATGAGGTCTTCTATTCGGCCAGCTATTATTGGGCAGAACTGAGACTTTTCACCCAGATCTGTGGCATGCAGTGTCTAGTCTTGTCCACATGGTGACCATTCCTCCGACAATGGCATAATTAAGCGTTTTTCAACATGTAGAGCAGGAAATGGTCTTTGATTCACATGGATTTGCTTTGCCCTACATTTCAAACCAAACACTCCTTGAGGCCCCAACTGCATATAAAACCCTGTTTTATGTACTGTACCTCATTTGATTTTATCTTCATTAATCTAATGTGTGGAATATGATTTTAGAATGGAAGTAATACCGTTGAAATGGCTTCATCTGGAAATGCATTCGTTTGCAAACAGCTTGGCATGTTATTCACAAATATAAACATTTACAAAAAAAAAGAAAAAAAACCCAGCCATCGTTTGATGGCTGCTGCCATGATGATTCATTGGCACAAGAGAAGTGCTACATGGTGAGAGATGCCAGAGCGGCTTGACACATTTCAGTGGAGTTCATTACACACATGAAACGGAACCAATTTTACTCCACAGTGACTTTGACATTTACAGAGAAATAAAATGGGGTTTGGGAATGAAGACTTCAAGTGAAATCCCTACCAGATAGCTTGCGATGGTGCTGTCCTCGTGTCCCCGCTTTTAGAAGATCCTCCACGCCCAGTCCACACATTTGCAGTCACAGCAGATGGCAACCTATTCAACCAAGTTTGTCAAGTGATTAAAAAAAAATAATCTTAAACAAACCTAATTGACTATTAAGCTCTTTTTTCAATGTGTCTGTTTAGCAACACTGTTTATTTCATCCTGGTGTATGGTTTTTTTTTTTCTTTAACTAGCTAGATTTCAATGTACTAAACCATATCCTGGCCCCAGTGCACCAAAGCGGAAAGAGGGAACATCTTCAGGGGAAGCAGAAGGAATGTAAGAGCTAGCATATGAGGAGGTGCACAGCAAAATGACATCATCCAGATGTGACACAGCGGCTGTGCTCATGCACTCACTGCAGCTGTGCTTATCCGTGCAAGCCTGGGCCTGTCTCCACTTCATGATGGACAGAAAAGGGCCCATGAGGTCACTCCCCTCCTCACTCCATTCCATAAAGGACTATTGACAGTTGGGGGCACCATAGCACTGATACAGCGGTATGGCCACCAATAGTTGCCCTGCTCCACTAAATAACCATCTACCCACACTCAGGCAAGAAACTCTTGACTCAGCTTAGTGGATCAGACAGAAAGAAGGCATTAAAGTAGGTGGGAGATGTTGGGAGAAGATGGGTTTGAACAGGAGAGGCAATGGGATGAACGGGGGAATGAGGAGGGAAAGCAACTAAAATTTGTTATATTGACATATGAAGCTGTCCAGTGATATTTTTTAAAAGGAATGTCACACTCCTAGTTGGAGTGCAGTGGGGTCAGGAATAAAGCTAAGTAGTTATAAACAACCAGCTGTTTTCTACTTCATTAATTATAAAGTGGAAAAGGAAAGGTACTAAAAATTAATAAGGGGCCGATGGTACCGAGGCTAAAAGGCTATGCTTATGACTTAGATGGCTTAGTGAAGATGATTTTTATAGCAATGCTTTCTGTGGGTAGCCTCAAGCAAAATATTAGGCTATTATACAGATACATATATTCAACATCATTTATCTGACGAAATAATTTCATAATCAATTTTTTGAAAATTTCTTTACTGTGGTCAGGGGCCGAAGTGGGCCGACAACATTTCTTTCCAAAATGCTTGCTGTGCTTTAGGTACCAAACTGAAGACCCCACATACAAAACAATGGATGTGTTTGGTTGCATGGGTAAACTAGCTAGAATGTAGAAACATTGTCCTGATTAGCATTAATCAAGAACACTAGGGCAAATAAATGTACGCCAAGTCTGAACTTTAAAGCATTAGTGTAATTATATCGCCTTCAACATATCTAATATTATTTGTCTGTAAATAGTGTAGTGGAATCAGCATCAAACCCAGATCATACTGTCAAGTCGTTCAAACTGTTAGCAAACAGAAGTCACCAGAGAAGCAATTCAATCAATGGAGACATTTTCTAATTAGCATATTAATGATTTGTGAATGAAAGGTGATTCCAAAGTGCCCTAGGGAACTTGAAGACCTTGTAATTCTCCTTCTCACTCTACATACACCCAGTGAAACGTTTTTATATTATTAAAGTCTGAAATCTTTGCTAATTGATGGAGATCATCAACTCAGCTTCTGGGATAATCATTACATATTGGAAATTGGTAGAAACCTGAATTAATGAATCCAACTTTCTAAATGGCATACCTGGGCTTGACTAAGTATTCTTTTTTTTAATGATTTGTTTATTTTTATTTTGCGTGCATCAGTGCTTTGCCTGCATGTATGTCTGTGTGAGAATGTCCGATCTCCTGGAACTGGAGCTACAGACAGTTATGAGCTGCTGTGTGGGTGGTAGGAATTGAACCTGGGTCCTCTGGAAGAGCAACCAGTGCTCTTAACCACTGAGCCATCTCTTCAGCCGCCCTAACTAAGTATTCTTATGACAACTGAAGTTCCTATTGTCTTCTGGGCAAATACAGTCTCCATGTATGCAATTACTAACGTTACGGGGGGTCTTGCCCTACTATACATAAACATCGCAATTACCTTCTGCATGTCACTATAATAAAGCTTCTAGGAGGTTCAAACTGTTTCTCTGGATTTACGCACATTTACAAAGCAACGTTTGGAAATTACAACAATCGCCTGTAAGAAAAAGCAAGTTTGCTCCCAAAAGAAAATCCAAAGTAGAGTCAGGGTCTTCGTAAGCTACCGTTCAATTGTAGTTAGACAGTTCAATTTGAGGTTTTATGGCATTGTTTATTCATAATTCGTTCGCTCATGGTGCCAGCAGGCACAAAAGGAAGAACAAGGGTGTTATACCGGCCCAGCCTCTGCTTTGTTGTGCCGGCCCCTCCCACCATCTATCTTCTGGCTCTTTCCTGATTGAACACCATGCCTGCAATCTTAAAATCCAGTATGAGTGCATGCCCTCAGTCCTTTGTCCTTCTGGCTGACTTCGGTAGACTGCAGAGCAAGCCTCGCATCTATTAGTGTGGGCCGCATGCTTCTCTCCTATCTCCACTGCTCAGGAATGCCCAGCCTCCCACATGCCTCAATGTTCTAATGATTCTCAGCACTTCTGTGCCTGAATCCCTGACCTTCATCCCCTTGAACCCTGGGGAGGTAGTTGTTGTTGTTGTACATTAAAGACATGGGTTTGGAGTGCGTACAATCTTTCCCCCCACTTTATAATTTTGGATTTAGACAAAATCTAAAATGTAACTAGCATTCATTCTCGTTATATCAAATTCTTATCTAACACTACATGAGAATCATGTCAGCATGCTGATTACCAGAACTGTTTGTACAGAGCCAAAACCAAGTTGAAGGTGGCTCTGGTAATTTTTATACCTGAATAAAGTAAAGATTCTTTTTTTTTTTTT
>NC_022021.1:32753036-32769671 GCF_000317375.1 Microtus ochrogaster | reverse complement strand
AATGGCACGGGGTTTTGATCCTACTTAATGTGCTGGCTTTGCGGGAGCCTAGCCAGTTTGGATGTTCACCTTCCTAAATATAGACGGAGGGGGGAGGACCTAGGACTTACCACAGGGCAGGGAACCCTGACTGCCCAGTAAAGATTCTTTTTAATCTTAAGATTGCAAGATGAGGGGCTGGAGAGATGGCTCAGTGGTTAAGAGCATTGCCTGCTCTTCCAAAGGTCATGAGTTCAATTCCCAGTCAACCACATGGTGGCTCACAGCCATCTGTAATGAGATTTAGTGCCCTCTTCTGGCCTGCAGACACACACAGAAAGAATATTGTATACATAATAAATAAATAAATATTAAAAAAAGATTGCAAGATGAACAGGAAGAAACACCACATGTTCTATGAATGTGTGGCTCCCCTAGTGCACTCTGCTTGTCCATGTTCCCTTCCTTTGTGTGACCAGTGGCCATCGGGATAGGGTACATCTGCTTTCTCTTTCCGTACCATAACTGTCAGAGCTGACTTGAACGCCACCCAAAGGTGAACAATTAACAAATGGGTCTAACCCGAGTTTCAAGTGTTTCTACTCTTAAAATCTGAAAGAATTCTGACTTGCTTGGAGGTGTTTTCAGGACAATGGAAAAACATTTAGTCCTAAGAGGAACCTGACCACCTTCAAACTATTCCAGTGTGGATATATTTGGATCTGTGGTTGCAATGCAAATGGCATTAACAAAAATAATAGTAGTATTTAGCAATGCACTTTTAAGTGTCAAGTGCCATTTCAGGTTCTCTGCACACAATGACCCGTTTGCTCCTCAAACTGCTCCTTTGTGGAGCAGATACTAAAATAACCCCAAGAACAAAGGAAAAAACGGGGGTCAAATGGAATTACGCCTAACTTCCAAATTCGTAGAGATTAATTTACATGGAAATATACGCTTCTAAAACACTGACATCAAGTAGGAGCAGATCGTTGTCATTCTGGTTTGCATAGTGAGTTCTTCATTAGGTCTCTGCCTGTCAGATGGATCCAGGAACTGGATTAAAGCGATACCAACATTACAGCGAACATGGAAACTGCTTAAATTTGCATCACTTTAAAAGCTCGTTCCTAACTAAGGGAAAAAAATGAAATACTTGACATTTTGGTATCTGTGGTATTAAAAAAGAACTAATATTTAATATTCAAGTGGCAACAGCTTGTAGAGTTTGCATACAACGCCCAGAGGGATCGATTTTTCTTTAAAATGGCCTTTAGGAGCCGGCTTTTCGGGAGCTGACACCTCCTTTCTCTGCAGCCCCCTCCCCTGCCAGCGCCACGGGGCACACGCAGAGCAGAGTCTCAGACACGTAATTCCTCACTGCAGGATTCGCCTCTGCAAAGAATGGCGAATGTGGGAAATTAAGAAAAATGTAATTTTCACTGAATCAACCTTAGTGTAATCTCTCTTTCTAAAAATGAAATAAGCGTCTCTGGGGAGCTTTACTCCACATGCTCTCTCGGTCCCTTCCTTACTCCCTCCCTCAAGGGAAGGAGGAGTCATCCCCACCTAAGGGCACCCACCCGTGCGTGCGCCGGTCACCTCGCACCTGCGCCCAGGCTGAGGCCCAGCGAGCATACTGAGGCCTGGCCTTTCTCCAGCTTGACTAATAGTCACAGCGCAAACTCTGTCACCTGTGGATCTTTCAACTTCCCCAGCCTGCTGTCAGGAAGAGGCATAATAATCGAATAAAATTTTGAAAGTGCTGAAGATGATGGAATATTTCACCTCCCTCCCAATAGAACGCTTTCGGGACCATGGCAAATGTCTATAATTACTCATGGCTGGGAGGAAAAGCAACACCACAAAGTTAAAAATCCTTGTCAGCTATATTCATCCCTGTGATAGGATGCTGGGGATGGAGTGGAAACAAGATACTGGACCAATTACCTGTTTGGTTTATCTGTATGGTTCAAAGACGATGCTCTCGCCCAATGACCATTGTGATGTTCTTGTAGCTATTGGTACATTATTCGAGAAAATATCCAAGTAGTATCATAAATGTGTCATCTGTTGGATTCTTTGGATTCTTTTTTTTTTTTTTCAGGGAAGGTAGGCTAGACATGGCGGGGCAGGACTGTAATGCCAGCACCCTTTGGACGTCGAGAGAGGAGGAGAGTGTGGAAAGGATGTGTAGCATGTGTGACTTTAATAACATAAGCCATTGACTCAAACTGGACATCTTTGCCAAGAGTCTGGCTCCAGGATTTTTTAAATAATAGGTTGTGTCCCTGAAAATTAATATTTGCCATGGAAAATAATTACCCACATTGTTTAATAGCTGACTTTTCCAAAAATCTCACAGTCAGTGGTCCTTGCTGTGATACTGGGATATGCTTAGTGTGTTTGGGATAATCAAAAACTATTTGAGGAATTTGATTGCTGATAACACAAGTGAAATTTAGAGACACAATTCAAGGATTTCCTAAGGAAGTTGGAATATTAACTTCCTTATCTCTTATGAGTTTATTCTGGGTGATCTGGAAGATGATCTACCATAGCCGCCCTTTTGGTTACACATGAGGGAGTTCACTAAGTAGATCACAAACAGAAGTAAAATAATAAACAGCAAGTAGAAACAGCAGATAGAGGTCAAAGTGACATCAAATCAGGAACTCGCAGCATCCAGCAGAGAGGACTAGAGTAACCTGACAGAGAGAGAAAATATAAGACCATCAAATCAGGGTTTATAACATCCAGCAAAAATTGACTGGAGACGTTGAGGCAGCTGGCTGGAGTTCCCAATTGAGCTTTCCCCCCATGGAAGAGCTTCTCACAGCTCAACGTCCAACTTCCGGTCCACTGTTGGCAATTTCCAGACATGGAGCAGACAATAGTCACCTCGGGTGGAAATGGCTCACCTTGTAGCTGTTCTCTGAGACACAATGCTTTCTACTCTTGGGCTATTTTTCTGGTCTCTTTCTTCCCTGTCACAGAGTTAAGGGGGCAGCCTATCCCCAGACAAGGCATCTTCAGTGACAGTCTGAGACAACTAAATTTCTAAAGTAAGTTTCTCAATGAGCTCAAACAACACATGACTATTTGCCAACATAAAATACATTTCAGGGTTCTTAAATATAAATTCTATATATTTTTTCATAAAGTAAATAGGTGTCATAGTTTGGGGGTGGGGTCAAGTTTGCAAAGTTTTTGGATTAAATATAAGCTTGTTAACACCAATGTAAAATGTATATATATATATCACTTCAGAAACTTCGCTCTGCAAATCTGCATTTTTGAAGAGAAGGCGTATGGTGTTTTCCAGCCTTATTTGACCCAGCTGATCCATGATAGCACATCTCCGCAGCCAAGTGTCTGCAGAGTACATTCTGCCTCGCCTCCTGCCTGGCACGTCTCAGGTGCTCGGTGCACTCCAGGGAGAATTCCAAATGATCCACTTTCAATTGAATTTAAATCGTCTATGGTATTCTTTGCCTTGGACTTGCTCGTGGAGATAAATATGCAAATAGAATCAGAAACACAAGTGCGTTGCTTCTAACGAGATCCCGGCCCACATTTTCCAAAGCAAACGAGTAGTGAAATCATCCATCGTGGTGTGTTGAACTCTAGCGAAGCTATTACTTAAAGTCGCATCCGTAAGAGATATAAAAGGAAAAACAGAAAGAGCATTTCCTGCTGGGCTTGCGCCTCCCTTTCTGCATATCCCATTCTGCGTGCCCAAAAAGACTGCTTTTCCTTCTTTCAAAATTGATAGCTAACTTTTTTTGTTGTTATTTTGCTATTCAAATTCCTGTGCTCTTTTTTTTCCCTGCCTATTTGCTCTAACGCTGAATTTTAAGCATCTCTAAAACTGCTTGATATGTTATTATTCTTTCCAGATACTTTCTGTGCGCCAAGCAAAAAACATTAAGGAAGAGGAGAGGAATGAGCCTGGATCCAGTGCAGTGAAAAGAGACGCATTAAGGAAAGGGGAACTCGCTACCCAAAGTCTCGCGTGCTTGCCTTGCCATCGATCAGCATGAGAACTTATCCCTACTTCTTGCTGCTCTTTTGGGTCGGCCAGCCCTATCCAACTTCCTCAAGCCCATTATCTAAAAGGACTAGTGGCTTCCCAGCAAAGAGGAGGGCCCTGGAGCTCTCTGCAAACAGCAGGAATGAGCTGAGCCGTTCGAAAAGGAGCTGGATGTGGAATCAGTTCTTCCTCCTGGAGGAATACACAGGATCCGATTATCAGTACGTGGGCAAGGTAGGATTCCTTTGGGTGCTTTGACAGTCTAAGCTTAAAAGTCCAAAGAAGTGACTGCTAAGAAATAGACAGGAAGGTGTAAACTATTCCCCAATACAGTATGAATTGTTGCTTATCTGGTAAGACTGTTTTTTTTTTTCTCTCTCCTCGCTTGAGTAGTTGCAGGATGAAAGTGTAGCAAGAAGCTGAGAAATATTAGCAGTGCAACAGAAAGAGAATGCTCAGGTGGAAAACGAACCGCCCACAACCATCCACGGAGGATTATCATAAATCCTTTAATTTTTTACTTGAGCTGGGAAAATGGGGTCCAGCTAGTCTGTAAAGTAGGGTCTATTAAAAATAGAAAGAGAGCGATTTTGCTGTAAGGAGAACAAGTCCCTTTTCTCAATTTGGAAGCAAGCATTCTGAGTCTGAGTCCCTTTAACTACTTCTTAACTCTCTCTCTCCCGGCACCCTTTGCTCTCCGAACAAAAGTCACCTTTTCTTGGCCAAACTCAGCCCCAAAGGTTAGTTACAGAAGTTACTGTTGGTACAAGTAGAACTGGTTAAGCTTATCCCAGATAATTGGCCAGAACCGGGTGTCTTAAATTCTTAGGATTTAACTGTAGCAAGGCTGATGAAAGATTCATGATACACAAAGATGTTATTTCTAGGTAACGAGGTCCGGCCTTTGTATTGATTAGGAAGTAGAGTGAGGAGCGAGGTCCTGGAACTCTCAGAGGAGAGGCAGCATCCTTCAGCTCTCACGATATGTGTCAGCCACTCTTGTCACCAGCTATCTTGCTAAAAAAAATTTGACCTGGGCAAAGATGTAAAAGACAAGCCAGGGTAGCCAGTACCTAGCCTGTAGATTCTGCATTTCATGAGCTGGGATGGAGAAGAAAATAATTGTCACACATCTCTTAAACTGAGAAGGAACATTAAAAAATATATAGATGCTAAAATGCCCTTGCCTATGATTGATTTGAAAAACACCTTCATCACGATATCAGGCAAATAGCATAAATTGTGCAGGTTCCCAAGGCTGCATGTTCACATTTTAATCTGTGATCAAATCTCCCCGAATAACTCTGTGCAAATATCCTCCTTGAGTATTTACCACTCTAAATGAAGGAGGCTTAGGTTGAGGTAGCCAGGCAATGTTCCAGGGCGGTGAATTATTAATGTGGAGGAAAGTAAGAGAGAAAAATACCCAGAGAGCCGGTGAGCAGCATCACTGATGCCCCAAGGATCTTGTCACCAATTTGCTCTGCGACTCACACCTGCTGGGACCACTGAGGGAAGACACTTCCCCTGCTTAGACTTCATTTCCTCTGTGCCACTTGACACCACTGTGTTAATAGAGTAATAGTTTTTTTTTTAATCTTTGAAGCACTTTCACAATGCAAATAGCATTATTACCATAGAAGATTAAGTTTTAAAAAGCACTTTGTCAAAATGATTGAAATCCCCTCCCCCGCTTTCTTTTTCTTCACAAATACTGATTCCATCTTACTTCAATAATATCACAGAGTCCCAAAGTCCAGGATAATAGCAGCGGCAACGGGATAAAAATGCACAAGAATGGGTTTTACGATTATGATTGTGATAGGGGAAAGTTGCCAGCTATGGATGTACAGACCCAAAACTGCATCACTAAAACCGCCAGTTGCCGTGATCCTGGGGGACGTCAATGAGCCTTCAGGACTTTGGTTTCTTCTCCTGGGAAGTACAGGTAGCTGCACACACACACACACACACACACACACACACACACACACGGTGGAGTTGCGGGGGAACACTAGCGAGATGGCCACTATTGGCCAATGCACAGTAAAATTGTTGAGAACCTCTTTGGACAAGTCCCACTACCCTATGTATAATGAAGGGAAGTGGAATATTGAGTTTTATAACACTGCTAACACCACAGAAGCAAAATAAGGTAATTAGTGAATGCCGGTGGCAGGAAAGTGTGCCAATTAATGGCGAAACCCCTCCACAACCACGGCGGCTTTCCCCACACACACTGCATCTGGATGGTCTATTAGCAGCAAGACACAGCTCCCTTTCTCACTCCTCTCTGTCTGCCCTTTTCTGTTGACCCTCCTCCTCCTTGAAGTCATAATACTTGAGGGAATATTAACTAGAGAGAAAAACATGATCACAAACATGAACTGACGTTGCCCTTCCAGCCAGGGCTGCTGCAGGGGACGCAAGAGTCATTCTCAAACTGTTGAGGCGGCAAAGCTTCCCAGATCTGTCTCTGCCGCAATGCGATGCCAACAGACAAATAGCTTTTTATTCTAATTAAAAGTATAAGAAAATAAGAATAAATTTTACAAGAAGACAGAAGAAAAGCAGGAGAGGTAGCTCAGTGGTAGGGTGCTTGTCGAACGTGTCAAGGCCCCAGGTTCAATCCCACTCCCCACTCCCCACACCCCAATATAAAAATCTCCAAAAGAAAGAAAAGCAAAAGGAGAGGAGACATACGATGGACCTTCAGTGTGCCAACACAGGACAACTTTTCACTTTCACTAACTAGGAAGAAAAGACAGACGGGGAGACTGTGCCAGACAAATTGTGTCTGGGAACCTTAGAGGAAAAACCCTGGACTAAGACAGAGATGCCAAAGTTCTCTCAGGTCACAGTGCTGTGTCTCAGGCTGGCCTTGGACAGAAACAAGTATCTACTGGTCTCGTGTAGCATATAGTTAGACTAAAACAACTAAATAAAAGTTTCTCTTCTAACACCTCACTCCCCCTTTGAAGGGATAATGCATATTAGTTAACAAAAACTAGTGTTTTTATTTCATCCTTAATCACAATCCCTTACATGGCTTTGAAGACCTCAAACAGATTGGATTTCACCCTCTAGCTGCTCTTTCTACCCTGACATTTGAGCTGTAGATACTTCCAGTCTCAACCACTCAGAGGAATCCCAGCCCTCCCTATGATATCATCAAGAGGAATATAGTGTCCCCTTCTGTAAAATCTGTGAACTGCCTTGAGCTAGTGGTGGGCAGAGGTCAGGAGTTGCCATGACATTGTACCATCTCTCCTGCCGAGTGCCCTGTAACACCCAGGATGCCTCGGTGCGAGCTCTGAGAGTCACTGACTGTAGTTTAGTTGATGTGTGAACCTACATACAAGCTGTAAGACAACCTTTAATGGTGTCATCAGTGCAGCCGGCAGTAATTCAGAGCCTACCGGAGTTTTGGCTAAAACTAAAGAGATGGATCTGATCTCCATGTGGAAAGACAGAAGAAGTTCCTGAGGAAAAGGCATGAACTTAAACAAGCAGTACTTAAAGTGGAAGGAAAAGATTTCCCCGTGTGGACATTTGCTTGTGTTTGTGTTGATCTGGTCAAAGCGAGTCACAGGGACAGTGGGGAAGGAATGAAAATGCAAGGCTGAAGGTGGAGAGCGAAGATGGACAGATATCCAAAGGGGCTGTATCAGCTTGCACTCCCACCAGCAATGCAGGAGTGTTCCCTTTACCCCACATCCTCTCCAACATAAGCTGTCATCAGTGTTTTTGATCTCGGCCCTTCTTACAGGTGTAAGATGGAATCTCAGAGTTGTTTTGATTTGCATTTCTCTGATGGCTAAGGATGTTGAGCATTTCCTTAAGTGTCTTTCAGCCATTTTAGATTCCTTCGTTGAGAGTTCTCTGTTTAGGTCTGTACCCCATTTTTTATTGGGTTATTTGTTCTTGTGATGACCAATTTCTTGAGTTCTTTGTATATTTTGGAGATCAGCCCTCTGTCTGATGTAGGGTTGGTGAAGATCTTTTCCCATGCTGTAGGCTGCTGTTTTGTCTGGTTGACCGTGTCCTTTGCTTTACAGAAGCTTTTCAGTTTCAGGAGGTCCCATTTATTAATTGTTTCTCTCAGTGTCTGTGCTGATGGGTTATATTTAGGGAGTGGTCTCTGGGACACAGAAGATGGCAAGAGCCAGCAAGGAAAGAGACCAGGGCTGAGGCAGCAATGAAGGAAACCATAAGATCCATACTCAGAAGCCAAGGAACAGCAATGATCTTTGCCCTCTTGCCCTTATGTTCCTCTGCCTTGCACTGTATTCTGTTGCCAGGGAGATTAGCATCAACACAAAAACAAGACAGAACTAGGATGCACTTATGGGAAAACCTAAAATCATGGCAGCAGATAGAGCTAGCAGGATATGAAGGAAGAGTCCTGAGTTCAGTAACAATTTGTGAGCTTAAGATGGAAACCTGAATGAGGGTATAAGTAAGACTGATTTGTGGGGGGCGGGGGGTGGCAATTTTGAGGTGCTTCAGCAAAGTGGCCTCCATCAGACCTTATTGGAAAGGCACATTCTCTGGCTTTACCTAGTTCTCACTGAACGGAGTCTGCAGTTTAAGGAGGTCCCCGGGCGAGCAGTTTGCAGATTAAAAGTTTGAGAACTGCCACTTTTTAAAGATGCTTTGCCTGGGTCTCCACTCCCTGGAGATTCTGAATTAGTTGGCTTTTAATTAAGTACTAATGATTCTGACATGTTGTCAATTTCCAGAACCACAGCCCTAGGGGCTACAACTGTCAAGCGAAAGCCCCCCCCCCCACCCGTTCAGTGGGAAAGTGACATCCACAAAGGGTTAGGGCAAAATAAAGGAATGAGGGCAGCCAGGCTTTGAGGTTTGGCAAAGCCCCCTTGAGAAGGATGTCTGAACCCCGTATTCTAGGCAGAGCTGGAGTTAGCGCTCAGGGCAGAGGGAGAGCTACCTGGCTCTCCCAGGTAATTGCCTGCAAACACGAAAAGGGCAAAAGTCAGAAGTCCGAAGAATCCGAACTTTAGAGACTCGACAACCGAGAACGTGAAGCGGCACTGATGACCCAGAAAACACAAAGCGCGTGGGTTTTGTTAGAGGGCAAAGGGAGAGTGTTCGACTTTATTCGGCATCCACTTGTCTGATCTCTAGCTTACGTAAACTTCATAGAAAATGGGGAAGAAAGCCTTTCGATTTTTCCTTCCCCAAAATCCCCGTACCCCTGGGCCAGCTTCACGAAATCTAGCTTCTCCGTAGCTGGCATCCACTGGAGATTGTTCCATACGAGAAGAGAATGGGTAGCCGTAGACAGAGGCCAGATTTCGAAGACGGAGGCATCGCTAGTCAAAGAATGAATGTTGCGGGGTGGGGGAGGGTGATTGTTTTGCTCTGTTTTTTATCTCCGAATTTGGCCTACCTTTCTACAAAAGCTTCACACACGTTCCCCACGGCCCGTGGTAAATCTCATTCTCTTGATCTTCTGGGCTGTTCTTCGGCCCCTCCACACAACACCCACGAGAGACAGACTGCCAGAAGTGTCTGAAGTGGGGCTCCTTTTAGTAGCACGTCAGGAGGTCTGTGTGTGGAATTTAGTGGGCTGTGTCCATTTACAAGTATTTTCTGTTGCCTTTTGGGAAATTAGTGGATTTTCTTGGTGGAGGGAGGGGAAAGAGTTCCCAATAGCTGATCCGCTGCGTATTTTAATATCATGAAATTTTAGGTTCTACTTGAGGCCTTAATGGTCCTGATAGAGCTGTCTCTTGAGTCTTTAAAATTAATGTCTACCCAATTCTAGAAGCCATTCTTCTCCTGGTAATTAGACAGTAATGTTTTAACAACCCATAAAAATAAACGCCCTCAGCCATACACACCTTTAAAATTATGGATGAGCAATTATTTGTTCCTATAATTATGTGGTCCAGCGCTAGTCAACACCCAGCGATGTTTTATCGATACTTTAAGGCACCAGTATCTCTCATCCCCATGTTAGTGTCACGTTCAGAGAGAGCCTAGGCTAAAGAGGGAACCTCCTGGCACTAACTAAATAGGCAATTCAGAGCATCGCCCAGCCACTCGTTGCTTCAAATAGCAGCAGTGTCGATCAAAAGGAGGCCAGAGCTGGCATTTTCTGAGCATCGCTTTGGCCCAGACTCTCCGCCCAGCACTTTAACTGTGTTGCTTTGCTGGACCCTCCTGTGTTCTGTTGATGGAATGGCGCTGAGAGATGTTGGGGTCTCTAGTGGTTTGGGTTGTAGTGACTCTCATCTCACAAGAGAATTGAGGTCACTCATGGGAAAGTGAGTGATCCGTCATAAACATCTGTCCCCGAGTGCCTCCATCTTCCGCCCACAGCTACTTGTCCCTTTCTCTCTCTGCAGCAAGTCGAAGCCCCACGAGGTCCTCACCAAGAGCCATGCAGAATCTCTTGTGGTCTTTTCCTGTTTTGTTTTTCCCCCGTCTTTTAGGACTAAAAGTCAAATAAACTTCTCTCCATAAATCACCCAGGTTCAGACACTCTATTACAGCATCTGGAAACGGATGAAGACGGCTGTGTGCAATACACAAATGCCGAGTTCCTCTTTATTGTTGTTGTTTTTACACAGTGG
Organism: Microtus ochrogaster; assembly: GCF_000317375.1. Taxonomy (NCBI): domain Eukaryota; kingdom Metazoa; phylum Chordata; class Mammalia; order Rodentia; family Cricetidae; genus Microtus; species Microtus ochrogaster. The sequence continues at coordinate 32,759,057 of NC_022021.1, read as the reverse complement.
TCAGCGAGGGTCAGAGAAGCCGAGCTATTCAGGCCGGGTTTCACATTGTCAGAACCCTAGCAGGCAGAATCCACTGTCGGGCCACCTAAGGATTGAGTTAGTCCACCTTTCCAATACGCCCACGACTTCGCAGGTCTATTTGGAAGCATACATTTAAAAAGCAAAAGTAACAATTTAAAAAAAGAAAAAAGAAAAGAAAAGAAAGAACACTCCTTGCCATTGGGTACCACACTGAGAACTAACTGGGTAAGACCCAAGTGTAGAGAGGAAGGATTGCTGTAAAAACTAGATCTCAAAGGACGGTGTGAGACCAAACGTGCAGCTCTCTGTCTTTACTGTCATTCCCAGCACACATCGGTGATATTTAAAATAGTCACGGCAGGTCAGCGTTTTACAGTGAGACACAATTAGCGATCTTTCTGGTCGCTGTGATTTCTTTCTCAAGGTCTTTCCTTTCCCTTGATAACCTCCACACTTCTCTTCTGCTTCAATGGCCTGTGGCAATCTTCTCTCCCTGACTCGGGGCAAGCGCCTCGGGCACGTCTTTCTTCTCCATCATTTAAATTTAATTCTCGGCCATTTCACATTTTTATATTTCAACTCGTTGGTCTATTTAAGAGAGTGGCTGCAGACGCTCGTTCACTGATTGGTCTTCAGCAAGGTCCATGCGGTCACATCCCAGCTGCCGGTATTGGCAGTCATCTGCGTTTTGTTTCCACTGTCCAGAAGCTGATTTCACATTAGTAATAAAATTTTTGAAAAGCTCCAGTCTGCAATCCAACCCTGAGAAGCTGTCCTGTGTGGCTGCAGTCCTCCCTCTGACTTTTAGACTCTCCTCTGTGCTTGGCAGCTCAAGTAGAGAGCAGAAACATTTCAGTCTCTGACCTTGACCATGAACCCAAAGGCAACTCACTGTTGAGCTGTGCTGGCTGTAGAGTGAGCCCAGCAACATACAGAAAGCGGATGGAGATGCAATCCCCAAACCTCCAACATCCATTCCGTTAGGATGGGGGCCCCTAGAGCTCCCTGCGTGAATTCAATTTGCTGTTCACAGGGAATATACAGGTTCTTTAAGTCATATTTTGATGTGTGTGTAAAGAGAAAGCTTTAAGAAGATTAATATATGTGTATGTGTGAAGTGTATCAAGTATTGTAGGTGAGTTGATGTCTTTCAAAGAACTTGAAAACACAATTGTGAGTGTGGCAAAAAAAAAAAAACCCAAAATACCACTGTAGATGCAGGATTTAATGCTGAACCTCCTGCCACACACACATACACACACCTCAAAAGAAGGAAAAAAAGGAAAAGGAGATATTGATTAGAGGTAAGGAAGCAGTTGAAAAAGATAAACTCCACTGCAGCCTTTTGAAAATAAAGCCAAGGAGAGAACCGCTGCGCTCATTCAACTCCAGTCATTCACTAGAGGGTGTGCACTGATGCTGTACTCTGACTGTGGTCGAGCCCAGCTGCATCACCGACTATGTGTACAATGCAGGACATTTAACCTCCTTCTGGTCCCTTGTTCTCTCAACCGCTAAATGACCGGAGTAACGAAATTAGTGCAGTGAAGATTAAATAAATTTAGCACAGAGAGGCTTAGAAAGGACTGGGCACGTCCCACTTACTAAAGGGACTTCACGGGAGATCAATATGCCCACCATCTAAGAACAAGAAAAACACAACAAAAGAGCAACAAGGGTCACGATGCCCGAGGTTGTCCTGTGAGGTCAAACAGCATGGGCCAGAAACTGCTCCCACAGCAGCAAGGCAATAGAGACGCAGCTTACCAACAGCAATCCAGAGGGCTAAGAATGTATCAACAGGAAGGTGTTCAAGGAATGTTTTGCCTGAGGAGATTTAAATAAACTTACACCCTAACCTTATAGGGAACCAACACCAAGACACAGTATGATCCCACGAAAGAGTAACATTGAGAAACAATGAGTTTAGTGAGCACACCTTCAGAGGATGGGTGAGGGGTTCATTACATGAGAGTGAGTGACCCCCAAAACACCACAGAAGAGTCTGACCACAGTGGGGTTCACTTTGTAGACCCTGACCTGTAAGAGTATTTATAATTTGATTTTAAAACCATCAGTTCACACTATCATTTTGAATTTCCATGATTTCAGTTGTCATGAAACGTTAAAACACACCCAGGCCTTCCTTCTTTCTCCTGTCAACTATTTAAGGCATCTGACCCCTCAAAAATGATTTCCATTATTATGAAGCATAATAATGTAAGTTAAGTTTTTATATATTATAATCTACTTATTATTGAACTGAAGTTCTATTGTGAAAACTTAGTGTCGATTTAATCTTTTAATTATCTGGATGTTTCACCTTCTCAAGAGCGAAATAATTGATGCCTGGTGGAGGATGAACTTTGACCTTAAATTTATGGAGTAGTGTTCCCTACTCGGTCACAGGCTGCTCTTTCAATTTTATTTCACATATTGAGTTTATACTTTTGAAACTTAAATCTTTGTAAACTCTGCAAAACCTCAGACTGAATGGCTTATTAATTTTTCTGTTCCCAGTGGTGCGGGGCACAGATCTGTGCATCAGAGAAAACCAAATATTAGTTGAATTAAACTACGATGTTGCCCAAAGATACAAATCTTTTTTGCTATCTCAATACTGCCTCCCATAGGTTTAGTGCTTCTCTTAAATGTACATTATGGTTAGAATTTTAATTTTTTGTTAAATAAAAACTGCCTCCCAATTTTCCCAGCTTTAGTGAAGTCTAATTAATAAATAGAAATTATATAGAGGCGCTAAGGTGACTACACAGGGGTAAAACACTTGCCGTGCATGTAAAGGGATGTGAGTTCAGATCCCCAGGACTCTGGGTGGGGTAGCGTGTGTCTGTAATGCCAGTGCTCCTACAGAAAGGGAAAGCAGGGCCAGGGGATTCTCTCAAGGCCACAAGCCAGCTAGCCTGGCATACTCAGTAACAAACAAGAGATGCTGTCTTAAACAAAGTCAACTGAGGGTGCCCCCTGACCTCCACGTGTGTACCACAGCATGCACATACACACGCGCACACACACACCACATCACACTTACAAAATAGATGTGTTCTTAGGGAATACAATAGGGAGTTCTGATGTATGTATTCACTGAAATGGCTGACAAAGCCAAGCTAGTTAACATGGTTATTACTTCCATAGTTTCCATCTGTGTGCGTGAACAGAGAACGTTTCCCATCCACTCACTGACCTACTGATGTGAAGCACATGGCACGGTATAAGTAACTATTGACATGATGCGAGACTTTTGCTCTCATGCCTCCCAGTTCACGGTGCTGAGCCCAAAGCGATACTGTTTTGTGTTATTCGGTTGGCAGCTGACTAAATTATTTTGAAGTATTAGATAATAAATATATAAACCAAAATTTTTTTATGAGAGTCTTTGTATGGAAACTTCCTCTGCGTATTTCACATCGGAATAGTACACATATTTTATGAGACCCCTGGAGAAAACCCCGAACTCCCTCTGTGTAAACCAGGACAACCCAAAGCAGCAGGGTTAGACGTGCATACACAAGATAAATAAGGAGAGAGTATACAACAAGGAATACTGTGTCATAAAAGCCAGCTCCTTTAAGACTCACAAATAAAAGTCAGACAATATTTAGGGTCTTAGTAGAGGAAAGTTGGAAACAAAACCAGAGAAAGTCAGAGTTGACCAATAGGAATAAAATTTCTTGTTCTTAAAATTCTTAAGGAGCAAGCTAGGGAGATGGCTTAGTAAGTAAAGTGCTTGCCTTGCACGCTTGAGAGCTTGAGTTTGATCCCCTGGAGCCCCTAACAAAAAAAGATAAGGGAAGAGCAAGCAGGGTGGTACCTGCTGGTCATCGCCAATCTGGGAAGACACAGACAGGCAGATCCTCAAGACTTACTGGCCAGCCAGATTTATGAGAGACTCTGTCTCAAAAACAGAAGGCGGGGCTAGGGAGATGGCTCAATGAGTAAGAGCCCTTCCTGCGTAAGCGTGATGACCTCCATTCAGAACCCAGCACCCACATAAAAGCCAGGCATAGCCACGTGCCTGTAACCCCAGTGTTAGGAGGGGTCAGAGACTTGTGGATTCTCTTGAGTTTCCTATCCAGCCAGGTAGAGCCAAGTTCACTGAGAGACCCCATCTCAAGGTTATAGAGAAGGTGGAAAGTTATAGAGCTGGATTCTGGTCGCCACACACATGTGCATGCACACACACATCAGAGAGAGAGAGAGAGAGAGAGAGAGAGAGAGAGAGAGAGAGAGAGATATGGCTCCCAGGAAATGACACTCAAGACTATCCTATGACTTTCACGTGCACAAACACACCCACACACATGCACATGCCTGCACACATGCACGTACACAGAGTCCTAAGACGCTACCACGTGCAGACAATTCAAAAGACATTGCCAGAGAACTCATGTAGGACCTGAGACTGCTGATGGCAATTATTTCACCAAAAATGTCAGCTATGGAAAGCAGTGTGATGTCAAAAATGTCAGCTATGGAGTTCAGGGACAGAAAATGTCTACATGATTATCAACAACTACATCTTGTAACCAATATATTTAGAGTTCTCACAGGAAAAAAAAATCACTGTTTCTAGGTAGTCACATTTTAAATCACTCCTCCACTTGTGAGTACAATTGCAAGAGAACAGGAAAGAAGACGTGCAAAATGTCTTGCCTTAAAATACAGTGATTTAAAACATCAACATACATCATGTATTATAAAACATAAGGACCTGGCTCACTTCCTTTCTTAAAGTAGCCACAGGTTAAGTTGGATTGGTTTGGCTTGACTTGGCTTGGTTTTTTGGTTTGGCACTGATGAAAGTGGTGGTGGAGGCAGTCGTGGTAATGGTGGCCATGACAGTGGCAGAAATGAGAAAACATAAATTATATATTCTGTAGAAAGCTACTTCCCCCCTGGAAGCCAGATAAAGCAAGCCACTCTTACCATGCTTGCATCTTGCATTTTCTAGCTATTCTACCAACTGTTCAATATATAAAAGGGGAAAGGGACTAGCTATTCACATTGGATTAAAGCTATGACTTCATGGTTACCTCTGCCTTTTGCAGTAAAAGAGCTTTTTAAATCAAACCAAGAAAATTAAATGATGTCAGAAAACTGGAGTGGCAGTACTTTCTTCGCGTTTAGCCTTGTCAAGGGTCTAGCTATTACTTGCTTGAGTTGTAAAACGGTGATGTGACAGCCATAGTTTTGACTGCAGTGCAAACCGCCAAGTAACACCTGACAAAGCAGCAGGCTCTGGACAGAAAGCCCCAGGAAAGAGAATGCAGCAAAAGAGAGGTCATCCCCTGACAGGTCAGGAGGCAACAGGACTGTTTTCTGAGCAGAGCTTCCTTGCAGGAAAATTGCAGCAAGATGAGGAACAAGGAAAATAGTTTCCCTCATGGTGCAAGGCTCAGAAGTTTGTAAACTACTCTCATGTGTGTGAGTGTTCCTCAAGTGCCCCAGGTCAACACTTACTCAGTTGAGAAAGACTCAGCCCTTTCACATGTGAGGAGCTGGGATCTTCACCAGAGGTTGTCACCAACAGAACAGTGACACTGGGGCCAGAATCCAGGTGTAATCACAGAACCAAATATAACGCTCTCTGCCTATTTCATATGGTTGAGAAGATGGTAGCGTAGTAAAGACTACTGTTGAGGTGTGGCAAGCAAAGTGACAGCACAAAGGTTGAGAGTTTGAGAAAAGCATTCACATTCAGGCCACCAGCAACTCAGGACACCCAACAGCATGACCATCAGACAGCATGGCCATCAGACAGTGTGAGCATCAGTCAGCATGGCCATCAGACAGTGTGAGCATCAATCAGCATGGCCATCAGATAGCGTGGCCATCAGAAAGTGTGAGCATCAATCAGCATGGCCATCAGATAGCGTGGCCATCAGACAGCATGGCCATCAGACAGTGTGGCCATCAGACAGCGTGGCCATCAGACAGCGTGGCCATCAGACAGCATGGCCATCAGACAGCGTGGCCATCAGA
>NC_022021.1:32752180-32752856 GCF_000317375.1 Microtus ochrogaster | reverse complement strand
CAGACAGCGTGGCCATCAGTGTGGCCATCAGACAGTGTGGCCATCAGACAGCGTGGCCATCAGACAGCATGGCCATCAGACAGTGTGAGCATCAGTCAGCGTGGCCATCAGATAGCGTGGCCATCAGTCAGCATGGTCATCAGACAGCGTGGCCATCAGTCAGCATGGTCATCAGACAGCGTGGCCATCAGTCAGCATGGTCATCAGACAGTACCAGTCATTCTTCACTGATCTTTCATTGTTAGTTCCCTTGGAAGGGGCAGGGCTCATAGCTTGTTCCAAAGCAAGAAAATCTAAGAAAAGAAGCTCAGAATCTTTCTTTCTAGGACTGTCCCCCGTGTTGCCTCCTTGACTGTGTGAGCAGGTTGTGAAATTCAATTTAAACAGCATTTACTGAGCACATTCAGGATGCTTGAGAGCTATGAATTTGAGGAGGAAATGATCCCTCCCTCCGGCAAACTACTGCTTTTATAAAGATAGAGCTTTAGCATTTTAGGTACTAAGCCATGGTCCGCAAAGAAGATATAATATCCAACTTATTTTGTGCCTTTCAAGAACAATACATTTGGGGGACAGTCCATTAGTTTCAAATGTCTGTGTTTTATCTATTTATGTTTTCCTATAAGACATGTGTGTCAGAGAGAAGGACAAATAGAGGGCAATGTGCATGTGTGTG
>NC_022021.1:32744119-32752045 GCF_000317375.1 Microtus ochrogaster | reverse complement strand
TGTCCTCAGATTTGGCAAATGGCTGAAGAGATTATACTCTGAAGCCAAAAGATAGGATTAGAGCTGGTGAGGTGCAGTGCCTAAGTAAATCAATTTTTGACTGGGTATCTGGCTCGCAGCATGATTTACCACTGGCTTTTGAAAATGAAAATGTTAGACTAAGCAGGAGCTGAGACTAATGTCGCAGTCTGCCAAGACAAGAAAGACCTTGACTTCAGGAACCGAGCAAAAAGCAATAAACAATGCCTTTTTTGGGAAATAACTTCATGTGGTTAATAAACCAAGCAGGCATTTGTTTAATTGATAAATCCCAAATGAACAATAACATCTATTACAGTTTGTATCATTTATGCCAATAAAATTTACAAATCACTTAGCCTGGGGCCTAAGATATTAAATGAATTCAGAATGTACGCAGTCATTGTGGGTGCTGCCTTGGCAGTACGGCCTAATGAAAGCAAGCATAGACTTTGGAGCCAGGCACGTATGCCTTGGTAACATTCCAGGCTCTCCCTGTAACTCGAAGTGGATCACTTAACCCCGCTGACCTCAGTTACCAATTCTGGGCAAAAAAAAATGAGAAAGAGAGTAAAAACTAAAGGTTACCGCCTAGAAGCACTGCAGGATTTAAACGATGTAACACCGGAGGGTCCGTGCTGTGCCTGAAACAGGGCAAGTGTTCAGTGAGGGCTAGGCTTCCACCCTTTCACTAGGATGCTTCAAGGACTAGGTACAGTTTACTTAACCATGAATTCCCAAAACAGGGGATTCTTTTCTTGGTCTCTATTGTTGCTGTTACAAATCACCATAAATGTAGTGCTTTTGAGCCGTGTGGAGGTGCCACCTTGCAGCCTTAGGGTTCAGATGTCGGGAATGGGGGTCGTTGGACTAAAGTAGCAATGGCTCAAAGCTGTTCCTCTGAAGATAAAAAAAAAAAATGGTAGCTCCTATCTGAAATCTCAGCACTCAGTAAGCTACAGCAGGAGGATTGCCATGATTTAGAGGCCAGCCTGGGCTATCCAGTGGGTTCTCAATCAGCCTAGGACCCTTCTGGAGGGTCCAGAAGAGACTCTGTCTTCCTGACACTTCTGCACCTTGAATTTCTTTGCATAGTTAACATCTCCAAAGTCCCCCAGGGCTATGCCTTTCTAGCTTCATCAAATTTCCTTTTGCCTTCCTCCCTTTCCTCCCTGGCACTCTCCTTCACACCATGTTTACTTTAGTAATCCCAGATAACATCCCTCCCCCCACACCCATCTTAAGACCTTATCTTAATTAACCATATGCACAGCATGCTTTTGCTACCCAGAGCAGCAGGTGATGGGTCCTGGCAATTAGGACCAGGAACACCAATATCCTGCCTGCTGCCACTATTATAACACTAAAGCTTTGTTCGTTTAAAATGCTTGGTTCTTTTGACGTTAAATTCAAGGTATTGGGTGTAAAAGATAAATGTCAAGGGAATTAATAAATTTCTCCTGCCTTGACTTTAAGATTCATTTGCTTTTAGCACTTTGTCAGAAATTCTCTTCCACATAACACAAGACCTATTTCAGCGGTTATTAACTCTAACAGAAGATAAAAGATTAAACCGGATGGAGTCCTGCATAACCTCAGCCAATGCAGAGAACCCTACTGTGTTGTTTAACTGTATTGAAATTTACAAGGTAGACATTGAGATGAAATTTGGAAGGATAGAAAGACAGACAGATAGGTAGAACTCTAGATGACAATAGATAGTAGATTGATGGAAGGATAGATAAGTGGATAGGGTGATAGATCAATAGATAAAAGATAAGTAGATAGGTAAGATAGATAAAATAGGTTGGTAAGTAGTAGTTAGATGAATTGATGATAGATTAGATAGATGATAGGTAGATAGATGATAGGTAGGTGGGTAGATACATACATACATACATGCATACATACATACATACATACATACATACATACACACGTAATCTCAGTTTTATGCTGTTGGAGACATTGGTTAAGTATCTGCAGACATTTTTGGTCTCATGGCTTGAGAAGGTGCTACTGGAGGCCAGAATAGGACCAAGGATCTACTGTTAGACTTCCTTTACAGATAGTTCGGCTCCCCAAACATTTTGTTATAGGGAGTAGAGAGACAATAGTGTTGTTGATTTGAGAAACAAGAAAGTAGATTTTTGCTCCTCGGCATTTAAAATATTGTTTGACACAGTTATGTCCTTGGTGAATGTCCATACAACTGAATGTAAAGATTCACAAGAAAAAAGTGTTAGCAAAACTCCCAAAAGAACCACTATAATATAAACATAATATCATTTTCCCAAAATTGCAATCAGAAAAATTGCAAAAGATTAGTCATATCAGATAATGTTTCAAAGGCAAACTATTTCCACTGTCATGAAAGCTAATTCTATTATTGAAATTATATAGGGAACACATTTTTTTCAGGCCAGTAAGGGAATGTGATATGACAGAAAAGAAACATAGGCTATGCAGGCAGTTCCATCCTAAGTTTTGCCAGAAAAAAAAGAATCAGAACTTTCTAGATTCTCTCACAGGTTGCTTTACATATCAAAAGTAAACCTGGGAACTGGGGAGGCAGCTCAGTGGTTAAGAGTGCCAGCTGCTCTTCCAGAGGACCCAAGCTTGGGTACCCTTGTGGGGCAGTTCACAGTGACCCCTAGCTCCAACTCCAGGGGTTAGGTGCCCTCTTCTGTCCCATCACCCATGTGATGCACATATCCACATGCCAGCAAAACACTCGTGCACATAAAACAAACACAGATGCATTTAAAAGAGAATGAAATTTTTAGAAGCACTAGAAAGAAGGAAGGCAGACAGCCAAGAATTTGCCTAAAGAGCTACCCAAGGAGACTGCACTATTGAATCAGGCAGGCGTTATTGTTATTGCACCAAATCTTTGACTTGATGCTTAACCTACTATATTGAGTTCCTAGTGTTCAATGGGACTAGGGCTTGAGGGATAAGCTATTTAAAAAAAAAAAAGACAATAAAGACGCCACCTCCCTTGTACATCTGAGTGCAGTGTGAGAAACACTGTGACCATGAAACACAAGAGAAGGAGTGTTTCTATTTTTGCTGGCTTTATGGGTTTTATTACCCCAGGCACATATGCAAAGCTGCCTCTGATTTTCTCCCACACTCAGCCCTAAAACCATGCCATGCTCTCACAAGATAGTGAAGTCATTTTCCTCCCATCAGTAACCTAAGCTTCTCCAAGAAGCCTTCCTAAGCCATCAAAGGGTTTATGCATTCTCTGGTTCCACACTACCTATTTACAGGTTCTCTGCTACCTTGTCATTCCTAACTAATAACAGTGGGACTCGAGTGCCTTATTTCTGCTTTTATTCCCTGTCTTTTTCCTATGAGTCAGTGTTCCCAAGCCTAAATTGTGAGTTTATAAAAGACATGTATGAGATGATTTTACGTATTGCCTAATGCAACCCTCTAGGCCAATAGATGTTTTTTAAGTGGCTTAGGTTGACAGCATTAAATTAGTTTATGGTGGAGCAATGTGTCTGTGAATCAGAGGACTTTCTACAATAGGGTGATACTTGAGAAAGTTCCCTAAATAGAGCTGCTTCTTCACGACTGACTGGGGACCTCTGAGCAACACCAAATCTATTTATTGTGATCAATGCATTTGTAACTGCTCTGTGCCCTGTCAACAAAGATAAAGCAAGGTAGTTTTATTTCTGTTTTATTGAGGTTTAATTGGTTATTGAAGGAAACCATTCAGACCCAATGCAGCATGAATTATTCCTTTGGATTGCTCAAATCAAACCCTGTGTCTGATATGTGATAGCGATTGCTCAATTATCCAGTGACTTTGAAAGTGTGTGCATATTCTTGATATCCAGAGTTCTCCTAAAGTCAAGAAGACATCAGATGGGGACGCTAAGATTTGTTGACTGTCTGCTATGTGCCAGAACCTCCATCCATCATCGAAGTCCAATCCAAGATGACCTTTACGACACTCACTCAGTAGTCGTTTGCAATCATTATTTATTGAGCATCTATCATGTGCCTGTGTGTTGGGTCCTGAGACTACCGAAATGAAGGAACCAGATAGATGTCATGCATTCTTACACGATATGTGATCTAGTTAGAAAAAGGAAAAGAAAACAGTTATAGAATGAGTCATTGAAAAAAAAAAAGAATATACTGCTGGTTTAGTGGGAAATACGTTGAAAGTACATAGGAGGAGAATCTTAGACTAGCGATGGAAGGAAGGTGTCTCTGGAAAGAGAAGAGTAAGTAGTCCTGGCACTTGAATTGGATTAACGAGATAAAGACTCTCAAATGGATTTATGCCGAGTGGGACTACCTGAGGAAAGACTTAGCTGTGAAAGAGACAAATGTGGTCTTAAAACCCACAGGAAGCAGAGTGTGGTGAGAGCAAGGTCTTGTTCAGAGAGGATGGTGGCCAATGAAGCTAATGAGAGTATGAAAAGCCACTATGTAAAAGACTTTGTCCCAAGGAAACAGAGGACACTAAAGGTTTGAAGTAGAATAGTGGCATCTTCCATGTTTATGGGATTGTAAAATGGGTCTAGTGACAGGAAAATAGAAGAGATAGAAGAGTGTGTGTGTGTGTGTGTGTGTGTGTGTGTGTGTGTGTGTGTGTGCGCGCGCGCGCGCGCGTGCATTTGGAGGGCAAAAATATATCAAAGAGAAATGGTGGTGGAAACAGAAAATAATGAGTCAAGATATGTGTTATGTGTAAGAGGTAGGAAGACAAGTGCTCTTCAGGACTGTCAAGTGCTCTCCAGGATCGTCAGGTGCTCTCCAGGATGACCTTCTACTGGTCTTTACGGATATGACACACAGGAGTAAGGAAGTATCTGTGGGACTGGTGATGAGGCCTGTTGGGATGTATAAGTGGGCTAAGAGACTTGCTTTGGAGACAGATAAGTCCTTGAAATCATCGCATCCTTGAAATATATCTCAAAGAAATGGTCAGACCGCCTGGGCATTGAAGGCAATGTCTCATAGGTAGTAGCTGCATGCTTGAAAAAACAAAGCAAAACAAAAGAAATGACCTCACTTGAGATAATCCATGAAATATGGAGGGGAAGGCCCTGAGACACAAGCCCAAAGCCGGCAGCATTTAAGGGGCCATGAGGGGAAGAATAGTTGGCAAAGTGAATTATTATGAAAACTGCGTTGCAGGGGACAGATGGAGTCTAGCATGGCTTAATTAATTTGCTAATTAATAGGAAAGCCAAGATTCAAACCCAAATCTTTCCATTTTCAGAAATCTCCCATCTGAGTCCTTCATATTTGCAAACACAGTAGCAAGCTGCAGAAGGCTTTCCCTGAGCTAGACTCGTCATCAAACATCTGCATGCATTCTTTTAGCAATGTTCAGAGAAACATATGTGTAAATGAAATATCATTATGATTCCTATCATGGATGAAGACATAGTCCTCGAAAAGCTAACTAAGTTTCCCAAGGTGGCAAGATGAGTCTGTAGTGTGAATTTATACCCATTGCTATCTTTCATGGAAGCATGTCCCTTCACCCATTGTGACTATACTGGCTAAAACAACGGTTCAGACCCCAGCAGCCATCAGAGTTAGGTAGAGGGCTCCTATTCCTCATTGCAAAACGTGCAGCATCTACTCAAACACCGACAAGCAGGCACCTATTTCACTGAGTAGTTCAACAAAAGTGTAGCTGTCCTCACCCAGTGTTAGAAATACTTTCAAAAAAAAAAAAGAAATACTTTCAAAGGGGGAATGGAAATAAATACAGGGTTTGGCTATGGAAGTAATCATCTGTGAATATGTCTGGTTAACTTTTGATTTTAAGTCTTTACGTACCTCCCCCCGCCCCAATTTTGTCTGAATGAACCCCGATCTGGGTACCTAGTGAAAAATCCTGGATGAGGTTAATGAATGTCATGGCAAGTTTGCTTTAAAAATCTCGTTTGTCAGTTTTAAAGTCTTGTACACACAACGACACATAAAAACTCCCGTTTAGATTTTGTATATATGACCTAACGAATGGAATTCTGGGCAACTTTATAACTTTACAAAACTTTACAACTTTACTTTAACTAGCCTACATTTTAACATGATATATTGATCATAACCAGAAATGTTTCTTGGTCAGTATGTACAAGGAAAATTAGAAAGAGTAAACAAGATTAGAGAGGGAGCTCTCCTGAGTTCCATTCCGAGCACCCACGTTGGACAGTTCACAATGGCCTGTAATTTCAATTCCAGGGAACATGACACTGTCTTCTGGCCTGCTCGGGCACCAACACATACGTGTACATACTCATACACAGATGCACACACATACACGTCATTAAAAATAAAGGTCATAGCCGGGCGGTGGTGGCGCACGCCTTTAATCCTAGCACTCGGGAGGCAGAGGCAGGCGGATCTCTATGAGTTCGAGGCCAGCCTGGTCTACAAGAGTTAGTTCCAGGACAGGAATCAAAAAGCTACGGAGAAACCCTGTCTGGAAAATCCAAAAAAAAATTAATTAATTAAATAAAATAAAGGTCATTAAAGTAGATCAATTAGAGGGCTTCTTAAAACACAAGTTGCATGGGGAACTCCTGAGTCTAGGCTGGGCATTTATGCTTCTAGGTAGGCCCCAGGTCACACTCCTGCCATCTTTGAGAACCAGTGAGACAGTATAAAGAGATAATCACTGTAACAGCAACAGATAAAAAAATAAACAGAAAGCAGAATTACCATGACTGAAGTTAAGATACTTTTCTGTATCATATTAGATGCTGCTCAGACAAGAGATGACTCCGAAACCCAGGTCCCACCCCTTTGTGGTCTGCTGTGCCCCCAGGCTCAGTCCTCATCAGCCCTCGGGAAACCAGGTTCAGCCTGGGAGTAAAATTCCATAAGCCAGTTGCTATTAAGCAGCGGGCACTGACAATTACACACGCGTGTATTACCTTATGAAAAGGTGATCAAAGGCTAAGCAGCCATGTGCTAGTCAGAACTACTGACTATGGAAGAACAGATGAAGGCGGAGCTATGGTTTGGATAGTAACTGTCTCCCAGAGGTCCAGGTACTAAAGCAATCCTGTCTGCTTGCAGTTTGTAGTCCATGTGCATCCCAGGATATCCAGAAATAATGGGCCCAAAATGTTTGTAGATGGCATCACACACACACACACATACCACACACACACACACACACACACACACACACACACACACACACACGGTGGAACCACTTGGTGGCCTGGCTGGAAGTAGAATCTTTATGAAACAAGGTATAGTTTAATAACTCTGATTGCTGACAGCTAGCCTCCATTTAGAAGAGCTCTGGCCCCTCCTCCGCTTTGCTTTCTGACAAGTAGGAGGTGAGCAGCTACCTCAGCCCCCTTGCCACAGATCCAAAGCAATAGAGCCAAGCAATTACAGACTACAGCCTCTGAAACCATGGGCCAAAATAAACCCTCCAAATAAACCAAATAAACCAAAATAAAATAACTCCCTCAGGTAGTTCCTCACAGAAATGCAAAGTTAGCAGGAGTTTGCAGAACAATTAGCACCTGTCACAATTATGCTAGTCTCGACTTTGTCATCTGTGAAATAATTATCAGATGTAAATGAGCTTACTCATGTAAAGTCATTAACGCTCATGTAATAAAATATATGATATGAAAATTTTAACATATTTTTATTTACCCGATCCTGTAATCACTAAAATGGAATCAATTTCTAAGACTTGTCTTCCTGTAGGGTTTAATTTCTTTCTCACATAAAATCTACCCACCAAATCTCCCCAGTCTTCACTATCTTAAGTGAATTTATTTACTGTGTACTTAGTTTTCCATTGCTGTGATGAGACACCATGACCAAGACAGCCGACAAGGGAAACCTTCTAAATAGGGACTTGCTTACAGTTTCAGAGGGTGGGTCCAGGATCATCAT
>NC_022021.1:32697768-32743924 GCF_000317375.1 Microtus ochrogaster | reverse complement strand
AGAGAAGAGAAGAGAAGAGAAGAGAAGAGAAGAGAAGAGAAGAGAAGAGAAGAGAAGAGAAGAGAAGAGAAGAGAAGAGACTGGGCCTCGTGTGGGCTTTTGAAATCTCAAAGGCCACCCTCAGTGACACACCACCTCCAACAAGACCATACCTCCTAATCTGTCCCAAACAGTTCCACCAACTGTGGACCAAGCATTCAAACATACAAAGTCTCTGAGAGCTGTTCTCATTCAAACCACCACAGGACAATATATAGGAAAATGTATAAATATATGCGAACATGTATAATAATAGCAGATAATCCTTCTTTTGACATAAATTGATGATAGACTCACTTCCTAGTTCAAAACAACATCCATGACTTCTCAGACTTTCGGCTAAGATCCAAGGTGAGATGATGTTGAATCTGCCGACCACAAAAGTGATGCTCTCTCTCCACATCAGCTACTGCTTTCTACCCCAGTCCCGGTGGGCAGCGTCTGTTTTCTGTAGCTGTTCTCCGGTTGTCCTGGGACATCTCAGGTGAGCAACTGTTCCTTTCCTAAAAGGCCACACTACATTCTTCCAGGGTCTTCATTCAGACAACCAGCACGTGTTCGCGTCCATAAGCTCCCTTCTGACTGTTGCACGCACTTACGCGTGCCATCCTGGGAATCTTATGCTGAGACTCTGTCTTCCACCTCTGCCCACGAGTGTGCGTAGAAGATTCAGTTTGGACAGCGACTCAGAGATTCGCCAAGTGACGCACAGGAATGGGAGTAATAGAGCAGCATTAGCTGGCTTCACAGACTACTAAAAATCTATACAATTAGTGCTATGCCCTTGAACTGAATTCAAAATTAAGCTGCAAGTTGGTCCATGTGGCTGATAAATGGATGCTATGTTCCCAGGGACGGCCCCTCAGGCAATGATGCTGCCACTGCCTGGTGACACTCTCCATGGGGCCATGCGACAGAGATCCCTGTATTTGTTTTCCAAGACACTACATGTGTTGTTTTTTTTTAAAAAAAAAAAATAACTAAGAAGAAAAAGTGAGTAGAGAAATGGAGTCAGAGCGCCTTCTGGCTGAAAGTGTCAGAGATACAGTAGTGAGAAACCCTGCCCGCCACAGGTGAGATGAGACTTCGGGAGGGAAGTGGCTAATTCTTACTTGATGATGGTGAAACATTAAAAGTGAACCAGATGATTAAACTTAATGGAACAGGCACATTACACTGAAATTAGTAAAAATATGCCTCGGGCAACCTACAACCTTTTATTTGTTGTTGTTTAACTTCTGTCTCTTCCAGTGGCCATGATGAATGACATCACAAAAGAAAGAAATCCAATTAAAATCTAAGTGCTCAATGAAGCCCTAATGTCTGCTCCCCGCCACAGCTTTTACAGGCGGCAGAGTCTTCTGTTTTCTTTCTTTCCCAAGAACAGAGGAAAGAGCTGGCCCCAGGGCTGCTCCACGGAAGGGAGGAGAGTGAAGAGAGATGCGGGTGTTTGTGGCCTGCATTTGCACCATCAGAGCCAGGAAGCTCATGTTGGGGGCCGAGAGGAGGGAGGAGGTTAGGTTGTTCTATTATGAGGCCAGGCCTGAGCGAAGAGATGCATTTCCCCACTGGTTTTCAAATATTGATAAATCAGAGCTGTGATCTGCAACACAGTCCCTGTTCAACACTGGCCGGCATCTCCCCTTTGCCTCTCTATCGTCCCCGGTGTTTGTAGTATAATTCATGGAAATGGCCGCTTCTGACAGCTAAAAATAACTCCCTGATTACTTTTACCTGCATAAATCTTGTGACCGGATGTGGTATTCGCCGACCGAGTGCGCAACAACTACACACTGAAGGTGATGGAAGAAGCAGCCGAGGAGAGTCTATGATCTAGTGGAATGAAGCGTAGAATAAATCACACGTAAAGACAGCAGTTGCCACCAAATAGAAGAATTCTGGCTTTTCATAACACATTTTACCTGAGAGATAGGAAGTGTTTACAAAAACTGGGTTTCTATGGTCCTCAGACAAAGTTCTCAAAGTCATAAGAGCAAAAACATGCCGATGATAAATCCACAGCTAATGCTCATGCTCCCGGAATATCTTTCCACTTAGATGGCTCTTTATAATTCATAAAACACATACCGTGCTTTTATTGCATGTTTATGTGGCAATTAATGAGGTATTTGTATATAGCCTCTAATTAGTTCTTCCCAGCCGCTTGTCCTGCAGCCCTTATTAGCCTCATTTTGCTGATAAGGGTCCTGGCTTGGGAGGTTAATTGACTCTGCTGTGGTCTCACACCTGGCGAGGGACACAGTGAGCGTGACCTGTACGTAGGACTTAGATGCACATCCCACATGCTGCCCCCTGCTGCCGACCGTGACTGCCAACCACTGCCGCCCACGGCCACCCACCACTGCTGCCCAGGACCATGCAACCAAAGGACATCAGAGGGGCTTGTTCTGCTTTTGAGTTAATAAAATGGTTTTTTAAGAGTGTTCTTCAGTCGTTAGAATATGTCAGCGGAGAGTTAACTTTTCCCTAGCGGCTCTTTCTATGTCAGGGTGGTTTCAGCGTTTCCTTGGCGTATCACATTACACAAATCATAGCGTGCCCTTGTTTTACATTTCTTATGGCGTTTGTCTCACTTCTAAGCAATTTCCTCCCTGTTCGCATTTTATCTTCCATTATTTCTGCCAAATTGCCTTCAAAGCTACTAATTGTATGAATAATATTCTCATTCTCCAATTCAGTGATTAACTCAGCATAGCTGTGTGGCACTGGACAGTCTCTCTCGCTCCAGAAATGGGGACATTGTACCAAATACTCTGCGGGGCACCTTCCTGCCACCAGGTTCTCGTCTTTGACTCTCACTTGAGCTGG
Organism: Microtus ochrogaster; assembly: GCF_000317375.1. Lineage (NCBI taxonomy): Eukaryota > Metazoa > Chordata > Mammalia > Rodentia > Cricetidae > Microtus > Microtus ochrogaster. The sequence goes on along the minus strand of NC_022021.1, from coordinate 32,741,056 downwards.
GTGTGATTTTTGAAACACTATGTTAACTGGAACTTTGGGTTTCCTGTTTCTACAGTGACGGATGAGATACTCCGGATTACAAAAGCAACTTTCCGGGAAGGCTGTCACAGGTCCGAAGAACATTGCATTGAACACTAAAGCTCCAGACAGCCATGTTAAACAAAATCATGCCACAGAAAGTCTGACATTCAGGCCCTTTACAGTCTTTCATGTGTTAGCAGATCACTCTAAGAAGTAGAGTCAGATTAAGTATTTCCCAAGCACGCAGGACCACAGAATTCTTTCCCTCTGTACCCCGTGTAATAGTTAGTCCATAGAACGTGTGTTTAAATAACTGCTTAGCTCATCATCTCAGTTCCCTGCTGCTTTGAGAGTCCATCTGCAGGTATTCTAGAACAGAGGTTCTCAACCTATGGCCACAACCTCTTTGAGGGTTGACTGTCCCTTTCATGGAGGTCACCTGTGACCATAGGAAAACAAAGATTTACATTATAGTTTGTGACAGTAGCAAAATTACAGTTATGTTGTAGCGGTGAAAATAATTTTATGGCTGGGGGGGCCACAACAATATGAGGAACTGTATTAGAGGGTCACAGACTTAGGAAGGTTGAGGACCACTGCTTTAGAAGCGCATGCAGTGTTAATCAGAGCCCATGGATGTTTACCTGTTGTGGTTACCACGGTCACCCAGCTCCTCTGTGTGAAGACTGTAAGGAGATTCTGTAACTAACATGTCTGTGAGCACGGATGCCTGCTGCTCCGGCTGTTAAGTGGTCACCCTCAGCAACAACGAAACACACTGAAAATTTGTGAATGGACTTGGACTGATAGGAGACCTAAACTTTTGCTAGGGTAGGGAAGAAGAATTTAGGAACTCGACTCTGAAAGGGGATCTAGGAGTTAGGAAACAGGAACCGCTTCTCCAACTTAGGATCATCAGGTGATGATTGTGAAATGTCAGACATTCACTTAATTCCACTCTTTCCTCTGGACCATTTCACTGACAGTGAATCTTCATCACCTCTGCTTGTATCATTTCAAGAGCTGGGGTGGAGGGTCAGGTCACACTAACTCATAAGGCAGACTGTTTCAATTGTAGGCCGTCTCTGCACATCAGAAGGCCACTTCCTGTCTCCTACTAAAATCCAAATGCCAGATATGCCAGATCCCATTGTCCCAGGGAAATGATGGACTGTCTGGTGACGGGGTCTCCAGGCACTACTGAAAGCAGCACTGAATGCTTTAAACTGAAATAGACAGGCAAACAAACACATATCACTCCTCCCCAGAAAATGGATTATGATCTCCATCCACCAATGTGATTGCCTAACTTCCGTAATTCACCAAAAGGCAGATTATACCCACATGTCTTTTAAGCAGTGGGACACTTGGAAAATGTTTGTGTGTGCAAAGTGACTAGGGAAGTCCTCTCACAGGATCCGACATCCATACTGAAAAGATTCATCCAGTCTAATTTACATGATCTTGGGCTTTTGAAATTGCTTCTGTCTTCAGTTTTCCCTTCTTCAAAATAAGAAAGAGTGCCAAATTTTATGTTTTATTCTAGAAAATTCCATGATTAAGAAATGTGTTCCTTAATGAGTGGTGTTTTCTATTAAAGAGTTTTGCAGGTAGTTTGAAATAGAAGAGCTGTGCCTGCCTTTGGAGACTGTTGATATCAAATAGCACAGTTGAGATAGATTGCATGGTGAAATCAAAACAGTTTAGGATCACATGCTTGACTTTTACTTTCTTTAATTTTTTTTTTCCCTACACTAGTTACATTCAGACCAGGATAGAGGAGATGGATCACTTAAATATATCCTTTCAGGAGATGGGGCAGGAGATCTCTTCATTATCAATGAAAACACAGGCGACATTCAGGCCACAAAGAGACTGGACAGGGAAGAAAAACCCGTTTACATCCTTCGAGCTCAAGCTATCAACAGAAGGACAGGGAGACCCGTAGAGCCTGAGTCTGAATTCATCATCAAGATCCACGACATCAATGACAATGAGCCAATATTCACCAAGGACGTTTATACAGCCACGGTCCCTGAGATGGCTGATGTCGGTGAGTTCAATAGAGTGGGGTCTCCACACCCGCCAAGGGAAGAGCCCTGAGCCAAATTTAACTAATTGAAAGAATGTAGAAGCCAAATCCCCAAACTACCATATGTTCTTTTCATAAGAACAGCCCATGGTCTAATGCCACTTTAGTCTTATCTTGTGACTACCATAAGAAGACAGCTTTTCCTAAGGGTGTGGCAGCAGGGGAGACTAGCAGGGAGCCAGGGAGGCCACCTCACCTGCTCTCTCTCCTCCTCTTTCTTGGACTGAAAGAAAGCTACTTGTTCTATTGCCCTCAGCCAACAAAACAATTTGTCTGGGGCAGGGGGGAAATCTTCCCAGTTAAAAATATAAGCCTGACTTTACAGTTCAGTCTCAAAAGTACTGACGGGGCCAGAAAGATGATTCAGCAGGTAAAGGTACTTACCTCAAAAGTCTGATAACCTGAGTTCAATACCAGACCAGAAAGTGGAAGGAGAGAACCAATTCCATAAAAAAGCCCTCAGACCTCCAACCAGGCTGTGGCACTCACACACACACACACGCACACACAATTATAAGAAATTTGTTTAATAAGAAAAAAAAAAAAAACACTAGCAGTTGTGTTAAGTAACTATGAATTTGGGAGAAAGACTTCAAGGAAACTTTTTTTTCAAATCTACAAACAGTAAGCTGACAGTAATGACGTCCATGAGATTTCACACAGAGGGTCATTATTATATGCACAAGTTCGCTATTAATTTTAAGTTTAATTTGTGTGGACTTAACTTGCTTAAGCTAGAAGAAGGTAAACGGGATTTAAAGAAAGGAGGACATTCTATTGCTCCCACTCTTAGAAGCTTTAAAATATTTCACAGGGCAAACACAGTGACTCCCCCAAACCGCTAAAGAAAAAGGTGGTTTCTATTTTCACTCAGCCAACTTCAAAAAGGCTAAAATCACAGAAACTTTTTTTCTGGTTGCATCAAGTAGATAGGAGATATATCTGTGTTCAGAGGTCCAAAATTTGAAAAATATTCAGTCTGGAGAAGTGATTGTAAATCATCATTTTCCCCCCGAGAAAGAAACAATCACATTATTTGATGCCACTTTGTTCTGTTAGAAAAATTTGAACCGATCATCAGAGCAAAGAAAGAAGCAGGGATTATTTTTAATGAATCTTCTTTTTTTTCTTGGATGAGTTGGAGGATTTTCTTCTTGTAGGTGGTTAAAAAAAAAAAAGCAAAAAAGGAAGAATTAAAGAGATATTTATCTTTGTCCCTGGCAGCATCCCAAACTAACTGTAATGCCCTGCACTCCTCTTCGAGGCTGTCACTTACTTTTGAAGACAGGGAAGAATTAAGTGTACGTTAGAAATATTTGGGGGAAAGCCCAAAATGCATGTCTAAAGAATCATTATTGGCATAGATAAAGGAATGATATGTATATGTATGTGTATGTGTATATGTATATGTATATGTATACGTATATGTATATGTATATGTAATAGGACAACAGCAAAGGGGTAACGTGTACTTCAGTATCAAAACTACCTGAATTAGAAACTGTCTCCACTAATAGCCAGCAGTGTAGCCTTGGGCAAATTATTTGATTTATCTGATCTTTATTTCTTTGATCCTCCAATTCCACATCTACAAAAATAAATAATAAATGTCTGCTCCCGAAGGATAATCATGAGGATTAAATAAGAAAACAGGCATAGAGCCTCTCCTTCCGTAGCTGCTCCTAATGGCTGCTTAGAACACCAGATAATCACACTCCAAAGGCACGCAGAACTTATATTAATGCAAATAAGAATTTGGGTGTTTGTTGACTTCTATTAACTCTCCCTCTGAAGTCCCAGGAGGCTCTCACTCTGGCCACGTAACCTGCCAAATTGTATAGGTGGGTATTGTGTCTCGTGTCTCAGCACGATACAATGGGAGCCGACACATTCAACCCTAGCACAATGCACTCTATTTGTTTAATAAATGAAATGGTTAGATATTACAAAAGCAGTTTCAAAATTTTCCTATTCTCTGCATAGAACTTCCGCGCCCTTCTCAAAAGCAGGACAATCACTGCTTATCTGATAGGAACAGCAAAAAGCAGCCTTAGAGTACCCTTACACAGAGGGTCTTTTTGGAACTTCTCACTCATATAACAGACATGAAAACACACACGTGAAATTAGTATGGCCTTAAGGCAAGGTAGGACTACTTCCAAAGTTCTCTGTTAAGGGTTCCCGAAGTAAGAATGCCAGCCTGAAACACTAGAGCTTCCTCTGTACATTTAATCTTAATTTAAAATTATACTATCAGGTGTTTACAGTGTCTTATCCCAATCAACTAATATTTGGTTTTGTCTTGTTTTTTGAAACAGGTAGCCCAGGCTGACTTTGAACCCACATTATAGCATAGGATGACCTTGAACTTCTGATCCTCCGTGAGGGATGAGGTTACAGGTGTTACCTCATTTATTTCTATAAATGAAGTGGTTTATTTGGAGTTGGGGATTGAACCTGGAGCTTCCTACATGTAATCTACTGCCAGCCCTAATTCTTTATCTGGTCTACGCTACCCTTTTAAAGGTTCAAAGTCTTTCAACCTCTTAGAATTATCAGACATTTTAAGGGCCCATAATAGGAAACCTGACTCAAACAAGTTTAAACAATGAAGATATTTGCTGATCATAGTACTTAAATCTTTGAAAAAAATTGATCTGGATCCTGGCTTCTTGGTGTTTTTCTGTCCTGTTCAGCTTTGTGCCCAGGCTGGCATAACTAATAGCACAACAGCTGCTACAATTGTGCTTTCATGTGCCACATTGCAGTCCCTGAGAAACAGAATTTCTAGCAAAATTGCAAGTGGCCACCCTCTAGACAATACCTAACAGAATTCCTCTGGACAAAGTAATTCAAGAGGCTGATGTCTCGAGGTACCTACGTCAGTCCTAAGTAACTTGAAAGAACCCTTGAAGCAACAGTCCAGTCACATGCCATCACAGGAGATGGGTAGGACTCACCTCTCCCCAAGGCTGCCCTTCTTTTTAACCTACTGCATACAGCATTCATTGATGTGAATCTGATCCCTTTCAAGTCAAGGATCAATGGCTTCCCAACAACATACATTGTACTGTGACTCTCCACTCCTTTGCCATGGAAGCTGGTGTTCTAGTTGACTTTAAATTGCTGTGATAAAAGACTGTGACTTTGGGGTTACAGTCTGTCATCAAAGGAAATCAAGATGGGATCCTGGAGGCAGGAGCTGAAGCAGAGACCATGGAGGAGTGATGCTCACTAGCTTGCCTTGGATGGCTTATGCTTACCTTGCTTTCTCATACAAACCCAGAATCTCTTGCCCAGGGGAACACAGTCCATAGTGGGCTGGACCCCTCCATATCAACCATCAGTCAGGAATATGTCCCTGAGACATGCCTACAGGCCAGTCCAATGGAGGCAGTTAAATTGAGGTTCCAGCTTCCCAGTAATCCTAGTTTGTGTCCAGTTGACAAAAAAAAAAAGAACCAGTATAACAAGATGGCTCAATGCAAAGATATTTGTTTCCAAGATGGGTGACCTAAATTTGACCTTCTGTTTCTATAAATTGTCTTCTGGCCTCCATTCATGCACAGTAGCATGTGTGAACCATCACATGCATACAAATATATGCATGTACTAGAATGTACTTTAATTTTTAAACGAATGAAGGTTATGCACACATACCAAGTTGTTTTCAGTTACTTTTCTGTCATTGCAGGCACGTTTGTAGTCCAAGTCACTGCAACGGATGCTGACGACCCAACATATGGAAACAGTGCTAAAGTTGTCTATAGCATCCTACAGGGACAGCCCTACTTTTCAGTGGAGTCGGAAACAGGTTAGAATACTTTCTGCGTCTCCTCGTCTATGTTCTGTAATTTTTAACTGACATGCTCAGCTGACCTAGCATATTGTTTAATAAAAAACAATCAGCATGATTGGATTTTCCTTGTGTTCCTCTGCCAAACTCTAGTGATTTATTTGTAAGCATGACACCCAGATAATTTTAATAAAGAAATACGACAATGAGCCTTTCACAGCACGCGTCTAGGATAGAGTCATTCCTCTCTTTTTCCACCGAGTTTGGCATGAAGCTGGAGGAGTGGCCCTTTCTGGGAATGGTTGACCCTATTCACAGAAATCCTGAGTCCGCTTTTCCCTTTTCCTGGTTACTTGATGGTGCCACATCTCTCTCTCTGTTCTGCTCTGAAGCTAGGTAGAGTATAGCCATGAGACATGTTTGCACAGATAAAATGTGGCAGTGGGATAAGTCACTTCCAAGCAGAGTTGTGTGCAATCTGTCACATTCCCTACCCCTAGTCACAGCAATCATGGAAACCCTTGTTGAGATAGGGCCTCAGCCCAGATGCCGGAGTGTTACTATGAGCACAGATCCCTGGTGCCTGTTTAGAGCCTGAGTAGGAATTGAACCATAGCTCTGTCAAACCACTGAGTTTTTTGTCTCATTCTGATGCCATGGTCTAGCCTGTCCTGTCCCACATCCCTGGTCCAGTGAATCATATTGCCTGATAGAATCTTTCTTACAGCATCTTATATTTTTCTGAATTTTTGCCTGCAAAGTCGAAGCGGAATGCTGGACTCATTGCTGCCTGTCACAACGTCTTTAAAAACTGCTTTATTCAGAGAGCTGGCGATCTGAGAAGACAGTAGATTAACATAAAAAAAAAAACTGTCTTCCATCTCATTTCCCACCAGCAGATCACAGGTCAGGGAAGGAAGCAGTCATTCCAGGGCTCAGTCCTGCCCTCTGGTCAGGAGGCCAGACATGGTTCTGAGAGCTGCGAAGCCCGTGTTTCTCTCGTTCCCATCTCTTGCTATCTCCCCTGATTTTGTGGCTATTTGGGGCTCAGGCACCTCTTGAAATGCTTAGTCAAGTTAGTTGATGTTAACTAGAAGCATCTGGGCTGAGAGGGGGTTAACTCAGAACAAACCACCCATTGGCAGTGTGTGCTCACAAGACTATAAATAGCACCGAGGTACTGAGGTCTCTCCACAATGCGGAGCACAAGTGCATCATATAATGCAGAATACAAAAGCGCCTCTGTCAAAAGCACCATGCTATCTGCTGGTTTATTTTCCAGTACAAAGCCTTTGTATTGTACAGTAGATTCTATACATATTTTGAATCAAGTTCCTCTCGTATATTTTTCAAACGTTCTTTATTTTAAGCCAGAGCTTTTTTTGGGTTACTATATCCAGGTAAAAATCTATGTGTTAAAAGGTGAATGAACCTGGAAAGAATCCCAAGGAGAGAGAAAATGTTGAGTAGAAAAACAATGAGAATGGAAAATTAGAATTACCCTGCTTAAAGGACAAAAGGCGAAGGTGATTTCCTGTGTTTAAATAGAGAAGAACCATTATTTGGAGAAGAGAAAGCCGCTGCTCCTTGAAGCCAAGACTATGGGAATAAAATTGACCTGTTGTCTGAGGCATTCTTGTTAAGAAGGAAGAAAAGATATTTTCAGCTTCATTAGTGGTTCAGCACGAGAATGTGAGACCGGAGAGGGTTACAAAGCCTACTCCAGGGATTTTGAAAAGAAAGTTAATTTAAGCATAAACACTCTACAGAGATCAGACAAACTTGGAGAAACTCTTTCAAGTCGTTATCTGTCTGCCTCGCCGTAGAGACAACTTTAACCTATCACTAAACTGTTGGCTGCTGTAGGGATCGCTGAGATTGAGTTCTCATTCTCTGGAAGAAAAGCCAAATTCTCCAGGATCACGCAAGATCATACCTGGGAGGGACCTCAGGCCATTTTTCTTAATGCATAGTTTTGTGGCTTCTAAACCCCACAGAACATTCATTATGGTAGGTACTCTTGAGAGGCAATTAGCCAAGTTGATAATGCGACACTCTGATATCAGCTCAGGCATATGGCTTTCTGAATCATCCTCTCAGACTACACCCCAATACTTTTTATCCAGCAACAAGTGTGGTGTGCCCTCTCACGCCCCATGCCAGTTATACCTTACAATGTCATCCGACGACACTTACATTGTACTACCCGCGGTCTCTTTTGCTCTGGCTTTCGCTAGCGCTTGTTTTTATTCCCTTTGTATTACAGGCTTTTTAATGAGTGCCTCTCCCCTTGTGTGACTGTAATTTCCTTCGCTAGGAAGGCTGCATATAATCATCTTTATATCACAGTGACATCTGCATAGTGGTTTGCATATTGTGGGTGACAGTCTACATTTGTTTGCATAAATAAATGATTCCATAAAATACCGTTAATGCCTCCCCTTCCACTTCTGAATTTCAATTTCGCATCCATAGGTATCATCAAGACAGCGCTGCTCAACATGGATCGAGAGAACAGAGAACAGTACCAAGTGGTGATTCAAGCCAAGGACATGGGTGGCCAGATGGGAGGCCTGTCGGGGACCACCACCGTGAACATCACATTGACAGATGTCAATGACAACCCACCCCGTTTTCCCCAGAGTAGGGACATTTGATTGAACAGATCTCTCTAATATGCTTTTGTAAAATTTTGACTTGAGGAATATTTTCAGTGTTGGCAACACTGTCAAAATCACTGGACTTAGGAAGAGTTGGCACTTTTATTAAAATTATTGAAATGAGCTCAAACACCACTCATCCTCAGGAAGTGCGCATGCTCATGTTCTGCCGTTGGTCATTAGCTGAGCCATTTCTGATATGCTGCTGCTGTACAAGCAACATCATTGCTTTCTCTCCCCTTATTAAAATGACTACCATAGTCATAAATTTGCCTGAGCAAAGCATATGTATACAAGTATGCTGCTATTTGTTAGGAAAAAGTTGACTTTGTGTTCTTACGAACTTAATCAGCCATGTAATCTCTGTTAAACGCTCACAAGCTTTGCGAGGAAGGATTTATTATTTTCCTAGTACCAAAAATACGGCTGGAGAAGCTGCTATGTGCTTAATCCATTTGTAATCATAAAGGGTTTTCTATAGTATGGTTAATTGAGATACTGAAAATCATCTCAGACATCATTCACTGTCATTATCAGAGGAGAAGAGAAATTGGCACCCATGAATACTGCCTCTCTGTCAAGCATCACGCAGACTTTCACATCCAGCCACCCAAGTGGGAACTGGTTGTGATGCAATTTTCCCTTCTAAAGCAAACGTCTTTGTGACCATTCTCCCCTGAAAAACTTATCTGAATCGTTAAGTAGAAAATGTAGCTGGATATGCTGACTTGCTCACACATATAATCCTAGCCCTGGGACAGCGGTGGTGGCTTCCAGGCTGGTATTCATGCCAGCCTAGGAGGACCCTAGTTTTTAAAAGAAGATGACTCAGCAATTAGATAAGAGAACTTTATGCTCTTTCAGAGAACTCAGGTTCAGGTGGATCTTCACAGCTGCCTAAAAGTCCAGCTCTAGGAGGTACAATGCCCTCTTCTGGATTCCATGAGCACCTGCACATTCATAGCATACACACACAAACAGACATACACACATACAGAGAAATAAAAATAATTCTAAAAAAATAAATCTTTTTAAGAGGTAGAAGGAAAGAGTGAGAGAAGGGAAGAGGGAGGGAAGAAAGAAGGAAGGGATGGAAGAACAGAAGGAAGGAGGGAGGGAAGGAGAGAGGGAGGGAGGGAGGGAGGGCAAAACTCACTTACTCTACTGTAGCATTTAAAAAAAAATAACCAGCTGATAGAGGCTTCCTTTAGAATGGAGATCCAAGTGATCACTAGAAAACAGTTTCGCCTTTTTATTCTCCAGATGTGTGATCAGCTGGCTGGATGCCACAAACAGAATGGCTAATAATTTGTGATTTAGACAGGAGAAAAGCTTTAGGATCCCAAAAATTTCCCCACAAAGGCTGAAGTGAAAATGGCCTGCTTGCCAGTGCTTTGCCCTGGGAAGGCTAGCGCAAGGTGTGCCAAACCTAGGGAAAAGAGAATGCAGAGCAAGCTAGAGAGATAGTGAACATATTCTGTGATTTTTACCAATATTCAGAGAATTTGCTTCATTGAAGACCTGTACTTTAATAGTGCCATTGTCTGGTGGAGTTGCTTGTTTGTTTGGGGGTTGGGTTTTTCAAAATCATGTATGAATAACTGGCAAATTATAAGAGATAAGAATGGAATAAAATTCAGAAGGCAGCTATGCTCACCACTTTATCACCAATTCTAAAACAATCTGTTTCTACATACACGTATACACATACTTGCACACACACACATACACACTCACATATACACATACATACACACACATACGCGCACGGACACACACACACATTCTAAGTACATACTGGTCTGCAAGATTATCGGATTTAAGCTGAAAGCCACAGGTTGTGTTTAAACTAATTTTGCAACATGAGGGTATTAAAAAGAGCATCATCTAACACAGTACAGGTTTAGATTAGAAGTAAAAATAAAACAATGTTGACAGATGTGGTAGTGCACACCTTTAGTCAAGCAGAGGCAAGCCAAGTTCTGTGAGTTCAAGGCCAGCCTGGTCTACACAGTGAGACTGTCTCAAAAATGATATATATTTACATATTATTATGTAAACATAATATATAAATGCTAAATATGTTTATATATATACTACATAAAGAAAAATGCTGTAATGAAATTAAGAACGAAAGAATTAGTCAAAGGAAAAGAGAGGCGAACTCATTGCTCGGGCTATTTATCCACATCCTCGACTCTGCACCCAGCTACAGCTCAGATTATTAGTCAAATCATAGCTACTTGGGTGTTTTTCCAAATTGCTGTAATTTGCTTCCAAATTCAGCTATTATTAGCAAGGTCAGGAAGAGGCCCTGTTAAGAACACGTAGTAATTGGCCTCAAGTCGGTCCAGGTTAGGTTTTCTATTCTTCCTGCTCTATTACTTCCATGGGGCTTCTGAAACCTCCTCTCCCGCTTAGTCTCCAAAGGACACCACACACTTGGGAGCTTGTTTCCAGAACAAGAAAGAACTCTCCATTTGCAAGGAGGCAGGCCATGAAATAGAAGGAGGAGTCTATCGTGGTAGTAAAGACATAAGGAGGTTAAGGCACCTTTAATTATTTTGAAGAAAGCATCAATCCATCTCCACCCACAGTGAGATCTTAAAGCCGTCTCCCCTCAGCCATGACTGGGCTTTCTGCAGCTTCACTTATTGCCAGCCAACAGGCCAAAATATTATTTTAAATACCTTTGTCATCATTATTATCCTTGCTCTCTTTTCTTAATTAGGAATAAGCTATTGCTGATAGTCTATTATTGTGCTCAGTTTATATGTTAAACTTTATTAAAGATTCCTATATATTAAAAATAAACACAGAAAAAAAATAGAGTACTTACTTAACCTGAACTAAATCCTTTATGAAGGGTTTAGGAGTAGTTTCAGTTAGGACTCCACTGGGGATCTTGAATGCACCCCAGTGGGTAGGAGTGGACTGCTTCTTTGGGGAGCATATCTCCTAGTCTCTGCCTTACTTGTCTGTTTGGTGCTTAATAGGTACATACCAGTTTAAGACCCCTGAGTCCTCTCCACCGGGCACACCGATTGGCAGAATCAAAGCCAGCGATGCTGATGTGGGAGAGAATGCAGAGATCGAGTACAGCATCACGGATGGTGAAGGGCAAGATATGTTTGATGTCATCACCGACCAGGAAACCCAGGAGGGGATAATAACCGTAAAGAAGGTAATGGTGTTGTTAGGGAAACTGGTTACAATTTCCTGATTGGGGCTGAGGAGATGGCTGCCGAATAGGGTACTTGTGCAAGTCCAGACACCACACAAAAATGGAGAGTGCATATGTGTGTACACGCATACACACACAAGTGAGCATGCACACATAGAAAAAAAGAGAGAGGAGATGTAAACACAATTCCGTGTTAGATTTATTCAACTCCAAATACTATCTTTTAGTAGGGGGAAAGTAGGCTGTTTATCGGTGCCTCTACAGCTTTACACAGTTGTCGAACAAGATAAAACTCTTAAGTGCTTCCCTCTGACTCCCAAGGACATTGACAATCTCCTATAAACATTTCTTCAGATTCTTCTTTTACTCGCTCTTAACACACTGAGATCTCTTGGGTTGACTTTTAGTAGTCAAAAGTAATTTTACATACCCATGACTTATATACTTTTAATAAATTTCTCCTAAAGATCCTCTAAGTAAATAATAGAAACAGGTGGGATTCATAGAAATGACTCAAAAAATAATATAATATAAATAATGAAATAAACAGTGCCATCACGCATTGTTGTGGGTGCTGGTGTTGCCACGGCACGTAGAACAGACGATCTCTGCTGCCCTAGTACCTATTGGCCAGGAGTGAATCAACGAGGAATGACAGAACCCCTAAATGAATGTGAACGAGCAGACTGTGAACTGTGCTTTGAAGGAAAGGCTCAATGCAAGCAGGGAGCAAGGTGTCATGAATTAGAGAGAGAGAGAGAGAGAGAGAGAGAGAGAGAGAGAGAGAGAGAGAGAGAGAGAGAAAGAGAGAGAGAGAGAGAGAGAGCGAGAGCGCATATGCAGATTAAGCAAATGAGGACTTTTCGCAGGACTTCTTCAATTACTTCAAGAACATGAGGACATCAAATCTCCCCTTCCCCAGTCAGCTGCTTGTGTGTTAGTTGACCTCTCAAAATTGGTTGGCAACAAGAGCACTATACCAAAGTGTGGTTGTGGTTAAAAACCAACAAATTGTGTGCTTCGGGGCTGAAAGTATCGATTTAGGTTCATTTCCATTGATTTCTCTTTTGTCATGTATAGTGTAAGATGGTCCCCCTCCCTCAGTGCACCGCGGTTCGCTGGTGAACGTAAGCATGGTGGACGTAAATAACAAGAAAAATTTCCCTCTTAAGAACATGGCTGAATATCTGGGAGCACAATAAAGCATGCTTAAGTGACACTCAGACCAATGTTTCAGACCCTGATATGATTAGGAAGCCCATTAGTGTGCATTAACCTTTTTAATTTTCTCGGTGCCTTATCAGATTCAAACTGAAATTTTGCCTAGCCGACTAAATCGCATTCGCCAACGTCCTGATTAATAGCTTTTCTAGCGAGCCTTGTCATGATAGCATCTGAGACTGCGCGTTGGCAATATGTATTTGCGTTCACCATGTCTTCAAAGGCTACATCTTTTCCTAAAGGGTCTTTGACAACGGGAATCATTGCCTTCTTTGGAAAATAATTAGCCCAGTGCCCTTGTGAGGCTATTGAGGAAAGCTTTTACGAACTTGCAAAAACAACTTATTTAGTCTGAATGGGCAAGAGTGAGTCACTGTGCTAACCTGTGGGTCACAATTCTGGCTCCACTCAGACTCGCCTAGAGTTGTTTAAAACTATGGGTAAGCATCTCCACCAGACACCAGAGAAAGTTGGGTTTAGGTGAGAGTAGGGCCGCAGGCACTGGCAAGTTTTAAACACCCAGCAGGTAAAGCCAGATGTGAGAACACTTGGCAAAATGGTCTACTACACGCCTGCTATGCTGTCCCTGGCAACCCCCTCTACTCAAACCCAAGGTATTTTAAAGGAGAGGGAGGCTGAACCAGATCCCTGTGTCCAGTTCCGTTCCTGTCCAAATGTTCAGTATCTTTTCCGCGGTAGCAGATCAACAGATTCCTGTGTCTGGTTCCCATCCCGCCCATATGCCTGGCACCTGGGTACCCACTTCCCTGTGACAGCAGACATTCAGGCTGTGCTTCTAGCATGGTTCTTCACAGTCTGTGTAATACCTTCCCTACCAATGCTCTACGGTGCAGGAAAAATGCTGATCTCAACTTACCCTCACTGCCTCTGCCCAACATTGCCCGAATGCATGGTCATTTCCCAAAGCAGCCAGATCACACGCATTTGTCAGGGATTGCCACTAAAATGGTTTCTGCCTTGCCTCTCTGTGTGCTGCATCGCTTTCTTCCGAAGCTCTTGGATTTTGAAAAGAAGAAAGTGTACACCCTCAAGGTGGAAGCCTCCAATCCCCACGTTGAGCCCCGATTTCTCTACCTGGGTCCCTTCAAAGACTCGGCCACCGTGAGAATCGTGGTAGACGATGTGGATGAGCCTCCCGTCTTCAGCAAACTGGCCTACGTCCTACAAATACGAGAGGACTCACAGATAAACACGACCATAGGCTCTGTCTCAGCTCAGGATCCTGACGCTGCCAGGAACCCCGTCAAGTAAGTGCATAGCAGCCCCATCTCTTTCCTAAAGCTAAAGTCTATGTTTATGTCCAAATATCCACCTGTTCTTTAGAAAAGAGGAGTCCTTTTTCCAATTAGACAGCTGTGTCTTCTCGAAAAAAATGGTTCCAAACAGCACCTTTAACTGTCCTTGCTCACTGCATAAATATTGCTTTAGCAACAGCATAGACCTCAAGGACACAAAAGTTGAAAGAAAAAGACGTTAAGATGAGAAGTGTGCCAGAGTTCTCTGCTTAAGGGAGGGGGTGGAAGGTGCTGCAGCTGACTGACCTGGGCTCTTCGTAAGGTTTCAAGAGATTTACTAAAGAGTGGCACACAGAAATAACGCAGCCACGGAGCCTGACAGCCAGTGTGCTTGTCAAGTGAGGGAGGACCTATCATGTAACACTTAGAGGCAGAATTATACTCCGTTCGGATGAATAATTTCCCCCGTGCATGTGTAAATAAAAACAAGAACTCTTTCGTGATCTGTCTGTGAACGGCTGGAGAAATTAATAGGGTAGAATCCCAACTAATGCTCAGTAAACAAGCTCCGTCTTGCCTGTGCTTTGCTGGCTCCTGAGCTATAAATCAGGTGACAAGAAAGCCTCATTGCTCTTTGAGGCCCCTGACAACTGGGGGATTCTAGAATGGTATGCAAATCCTGGAATCAACCAGCTTCCACCCGTCAGCCAGTGGCTCAGTAGAATAAATGAAAACGGTGCTAAATCAGAATACTATGGTGTAAATCATTCTCCTTAGATAAAGTAAGCAGAAAAAATAAAATCCGTAGAGGCTCTTGCCAGGGAGTCCACAGACACATTCTCATTAGGGTGCCTGCCTTACACACACACCATCCAATCGCCTGCCTAAGGGAAGGCAGCAGACTCCTATACTGGGTCCTCAAGAGAGCTTGCAGAGAAAAATAAACAAAAGAGAAAGATCCATAGCTCAGGTGAAGAAATTCTAAGAATCAAATTACTAGGGAAACTGTTTAAGATGATGTGACCAGGTTTAGCCTTCTTAGTAGAAAACCTTTGCAGTAAAGATTTGAAAGAGAAAAAAAAAAATGAAGGGATGGGCCGCGTAGAATCCTGAGGGAAGACCTGCAGAAGGGGAAAAGGAAGAAGAGGGCTAATGCCAGAGCTGACCTCCTCTTTTGTAGCAGTGGCTGAGAGGTCTGTGTGTCTGGGAGAAAGCGAAGGGGAAATGGGGAGGGAGAAGAGGGAAAAGAAAGGAGGAAGAGGACAAGAGAGGAGAGAGAGGAAGGAGGAGGTGGAGAGAGAGGTCAATTAGGAGGCAGCCGGCCCGGCCCGTGTGCCACAGAGGAAGGAGCTTGTGGGTCCTACTCGGCTTTATAGTTCATGGTAAAGCCTGAATTGCATCTAATTGAGGTGAGAAGCCATCTGGAAGCTTTGACCAGAAGAGCTACCTAATCCCAAGCTACAGTTTTAAAGGGTCATTCTGCCTGCTATGTGGAAAACGTTATTGCAGATAAAAGGATGCGTGTACCTCTATACAAATGCGCTCTAGCATCCAGGCCGCTTCGCTCTACTCAAATCTCGCGACACCCTCATATCTAAAACACACAGCTGTCTGCTCTGCTCGCAGGGAGCAGAAGAGCTGTGTTTTATCTATCTGCTGGAAGATCCATGACACGTTAAAGAGGACTCAGCCCACCAGTGCAGCCCCATGTGAGCTCCAGGGCCCCAGTATTTCCCACTTTGAATGTAACGGGTTTAATCAGGGAAACAAATGGCGGCTCTCACTCCCATAGCAAGCACACTGTAGTACTTTGACAACTGCTCTCTTACTTGAAGCTCATTCTAATGACAATTTAAAAGTGCTAACACTAGACGTTAACAAATGGGAGCTTCAGTTGCCTCTGATAGAGCAACGTCCTTCCAATTTGAAGCGAACCTATCTTCTAGAAATTTAGGCTAAATACATTTATATTAGTTTTTAAACCAAATACCAGTTTTACCCACTGCATTATTCTCCATGTTATGAATGGAAGTACTTAACTCATCCGGCTGTTGGTTCATTCAAAAGACTTCTGCTACCAGCCTTCCCTTAGCACATATGAATTTGACGTATAAATATAGATTTAAGTCTAGAAATGTACATAGATTATATTTGCATAGCAATGCATGTTCCAATGGTTTTCCTTATAGGATAAAATCATTCTTTTTGTTTGTTTGTTTGTTTGTTTGTTTGTTTGTTTTGAGTTTCTTGAGACAGGGTTTGTCTGTAGCTTTGGAGCCTGTCCTGGGACTCGCTCTGTAGACCAGGCTGACCTCCAACACACAGAAATCCACCTGCCTCTGCCTCCTGAGTACTGGGATTAAAGCCGTGCACCACCACCACCCACTCAAAATCATTCTCACATTAAGAAAATATGCCTATGCACAGTCTGGGATAGTCTAGACAAAAATGCTGAACAACTGAAGGCTGTTAGGGGAACAAATAATTCCCGATATGTTGAGTTGTCTATGCAGCGAGCATCTTTAACTCTTCGATCAGATAACGCTTTCCTACCATAACTTTGTCACAGTGTCTCTTGATACACATGAGAGAAAACATGTCACTATATATATCTACATGTACAGTGCGCTGTGTGAGGGCCAGAGAGATGGCTTGTCACTTGCTGCTCTTACAGAGGACTCAAGTTTTGTTCTTAACCCTGGTACCAGGTGTTTTATGCCTGCCTATAACTGCAGCTCCTGGGGATCCAGTATCCCCTTCTGACCCCTCTAGGTACCTGAGATCCTGTGCCCACACACAGTCACACATTCATGCACATAAATAAAAATAAGGTAAGTCTTTTTTTTTTCGTATATTTGCAAACACAGCTTCTTTCCAGCCATAAATATCCCTCATTCGAGGACACATTACAAATCATTTAATCACAAAAACACAGTGAAGAGGTCACCGGATCCGCTATAGCCATGCAGAGACTGACTGCTTTACTTCCTATGGGCAATGGTTACAATTAATTTTTCTAGACAATAAATATCCCTGATATAAACTGAAATACTTCAGAGGAAAGAAAATAACAACACAGAAAAAATACAGCTTTGTCTATAATCATCTCTCCTAAACAACATAGGCATTTTGGGGTTTCCATTAATTTTTAATCTTCCAATTAGGAAAGACAATATAAATTTTGGTATTTCCGAAGTAGTTAATCTCCTCTCTTTAAGATTTAAAGCTGACTTGAACAAAAACTTCCTCACTGCTTCCCATTTATTTCAAGGCCTGATAGAAAAGCATGATTGTTTGTAAAACTTAAAACTACACGGGGAGGCTAAGACAAAGAGCAGAGGATGGCTGGATAACCGTGGGAGCCTACAAACGCACAAAGCAGGACACCCAAAGCTTGGCACTCCTCACCAGGGAAAGACAGGCTCCTGGATTCCTCTTAAATATCTCACCACGACTTCCTTTCTGAGAAGCAGCAATTTGTTACCAATACTTATCATTCATTTTCTAAAATGAGGGAAGGTGATCAAATCAGTGCAGTGTTCTGCCTGAAGTTTTTCAGCGCTGCTGGTTCGTGGCAGAAACATCAAAACCAACAGACAGCTTTTCAGATATGTTTGAGCCCTTCAGAAGATGAAAAGCCTATGTTAAATACATTGAAACCAAAGTTAAGACGAAATGACAGGATGGCCATTGTGAACGTCATCAATTTCTTCTGAAAGAAGTTTGAGTAGCAAGCGATAAACAGATGCCTGTGTCATTCAGACAACTGCTAAGTGACAAATAGCAATGCAAAAATGTGTTGTTTGTTGTATCTGGTTACTTACGTGTTGTAAATACAAACAATTCATTAAAATAGGATTTTGAGCATTGTACATTATTGCAAACTACTTTTATCTCTTTTTAGAGCATTCGTAACTCTAAATAGATCAGCTAGTTGGATAATTTACTTCAGTTGTGTTTCTACCAAGCCAACTTTTAAGCCAATACTTTTAAGCCCCCTTCGATGACTTAAGTTTTGAAAATGCAGTGGAAATAGAAAACTGTTTTTCATAACAAACCTTAACATATCAAATCTCTTCAAAATCTCTTAATGCCCCTTCATTCGTAAACACACATGTACACTTGTTCCCTTCTCACAGGCATCCCAAAAAAAATCAATTGCACAATTAAATAAATTTAAAAATAGGTTAAAAGCAACAAATTTATTTTGGAAGGATACCATTTCTACCAATTTCCTAATCTGTTGTGAGTGTTATTTGGTTTCTAGGATAGCATTCTGGACCCTTTGAATTTCTAAAAGCCCTCTGTACATACATTTCCAGCCCTTACTCTGCCCCAGGATCATCATGCTTGTTCTTGTCACTCTGAGACGCTCAAGTGGCACTGTCCTCAGCACCTCCTTCCTCCACTGAATGTCCTTTTCTACAGTTGCTCCAGGCTGTCTCTCTGGTTCTCTGCCTCAAGTTTTAGCCTAGACCTTTCCACCGGAAGTCTCTCAGGTCCTCCATCTCTGTGGGTCAAAACCAGGGCCTCAAATCTTCCTCAAGGTTGTTTCACGGCTCTTCCAACATCCTGTGACTATAGTGTACGGCTATTCTCCTCAACTCAGCTAGTCATCTTTGTTCAACATGATTTAGATTATGACTCTGCCCTGCCCTGTGTGGAGCCCATGGATAGATTTACACAGCACTTAGAATTGACCCCCAGTTCTTCACTGTAGCCAACCCGCCAACCCATCTTTCTCCTTAGATTGCATTCCACTCTAATCCTTTGTTTCTGAAAACAGAATGATTCTTTTTTTTAAATATTTATTTATTTATTATGTATACAATATTCTGTCTGTGTGTATGCCTACTGGCCAGAAGAGGGCACTATACCCCATTACAGATGGTTGTGAGCCACCATGTGGTTGCTGGGAATTGAACTCAGCACCTTTGGTAGAGCAGGCAATGCTCTTAACCTCTGAGACATCTCTCCAGTCCCAACGGAATGATTCTTAAAATAAAACGGGTAACAGAAAAGTAATCAGTTCCCTATATAAGCACATATATTAACATTCTGAAGATCTCAAAAGACTTCATCTAAAAAGAGAGTGTGTGGAAACAGATGTCGAGACCCACAGCCAAACGATAGGCCAAGCTCAAGGAACCCTGCTGAAGAGAGAGGGAGGAAAGACATTGGAAGAGCCAAGGGGGTCAAGGAGATCACAAGAAAATCACAGCATCAACTAACTTGGGCTCACAGGAGCTCATAGAGACTCAACCAAAAACCAGAGAGCCCTCATGGGACTGACCTAGCCCTCTATGTATCTCTGATGATTGTGCAGTGTTATCTTCTTGCAGAACTCCTAACAGTGGGCTCAGGGGATGTCTCTGACTTTTTTGTTGACTTTCAGGACCGCATTCCTGATACCGGTCGGTCGCCTTGCCCATTCCTAACACAAGGGGAGGTGCTTAATCTTACTGCAACTTGATATGTCCTGTTTTGTTGGTATCCATGGGAAGCCTACCCTTTTTTGAATAAAAATGACAGGAAGTGAATAGGGGGGTAGGCAGAGGGGAGGAAAGGAGGGAGACTGGGAGGAGAAGAGGGAGGGGAATTATGATCAAGATGTAAAATAAATAAATATTTTTTTTTAAAAAAAATGGGATATATGCTGGGGAAATGGTGCATGGGATGGCCTGTGAAAGGCAGGACTGCAGTGGGCCTCCAGGGCCTCAATAAAGGACAGGTGGGCATGGCAGCCTGACTGGAATTCCAGGACACTGAAAGCAAACCCCGGGATTCCCTGCCACCCAGCTGGCTGTCCAGAACAACCATATCAGCAGTCTCTGGGCTCAAGGGAGATACCCTGTCTCCATGAATGAGGAAGAGAGCAAGTGAGAAAGAGTCCCAACGTCAGCCTCTGGCGCCGACGTGCAGGGGCGCATGCACACACATGCACGTTTGAGCACATACACCTATACACTGCGCAGGCACACATACACACACATACACAGTGAAGTCCTAGAAATAGTTACTGTATTCACTTGCTCTAAATTACATATTAAAATAAACTCGATCTAATTGCACACAAAAAAAGGAATTAATAGTGAGCTCTAAAACCATATCACTTGCCTAGTGAGTGTACTACTCAGCCTGAGTGTGAATATATAATTTATCAAAATAGTTTCCTGGTTGTTACAGGTGAAGCTTTAAAACACTATAAGTGGAAGGGATTAACAGATGAGCTGTCCTTTGGGTAGTTTTATGATGTATAAAGGGAAAATCCAGGAAAGTCTTTCTAAACCCTGCTCTGTGTTTTCAGGTATTCTGTGGATAGACATACCGACATGGACAGGATATTCAACATTGATTCTGGAAACGGTTCGATCTTTACATCGAAACTTCTTGACCGGGAAACACTGCTGTGGCACAACATCACAGTGATAGCAACAGAGATTAGTAAGTTCAACCTTACTCAGCTGTCGCCACTGATGGGAGGAGCCCCAGTGAGGGCTTGGTCAAGCAAGGCCAGAGCTGTTGACCTCATATTGATGACCCTGTTCTACACGTGTTGAGGGAAAGAGCGCTGGGGGAGAGATTTGCCACGATGTTTCTTCTAAATGTGTGTTGGTTCATCTTAACTGGAGAAAAAAACTGTGAACGTCCCGCTATTTGGAAATAATAAATAAGAACACATCTCTCAGGGCTGGGGAGATAACCCAGAAGGAAAAGAGCTTGCTAGACAAGCGTAGGACTGGAGTTTTGGTCCCCAAGGTCCCCATATAAGCTGCCTGTAATCCCAGCATTCAGGAGGCAGAGATGGGACCTTTAGGGCAAGAAGGCTATATAGACAGTAAGAGCCTGCCTCCATCAGTAAGGTGGTTGTGATGGAGAAAGACACCCAACACAAATTTTGGGCACACACACACACACACACAGAGTTTTTTTTTTAAAAAAAGAATATATCTTTCAAGTGAAATAGAATAGGCACATAGTAAATATGACTTCCCATAGGTTATAAGTTATACGTGTTAGAAAATCACAAAACAGCTGGGGAAGAAATGGACTCTCACACAGGAAACAAGGGAATAAGTAGGGTCATATATCTTCAAAATGTAGGCATTGGGTACATTTAGTCTTATCAAAATCCAGAAAAAGAAAGTGACTAAACAAGAACAACCTATTGAGAATCCTAAGAAAGGTAAATGGAGTTGTGTTTCAATCAGCAAGTGGTTGGTTACTCCACAACATTGGTGCCATTGGTTTCTATTTTTTCCTCTTTTTTTTCTTTTTTGATTTTTTGAGATGACTAAATATACCTATGAGCCTGCTGAGTAGACTCCTAATCTGTCTGTGAAACTGAGTGGAGTTAATTGCGTACTAGAGTAGTCATTTTAAACATGGAGAAAGCAGTCACACACAATGGATGACAACCTGGCTTCTCTTTTCACTCAGTTGTTTGGTTTAAGGGAAAGAAGAGCATGAAGTTGGGTGGTAGGGAAGAAAATCTGGCAGGAGTTGGGGAACAGAACAGAATATGATAAAAACACACTATAAATAAATAAAATATTTTTTTAAAAAATATAAGCATTGGTCAACACCTCTTACACATTCATTCTAACCTTCTGTAGAATTTCTATTTCAAAATCTTTACCAAATTGAGAGCTACAAAGTATCACTTTCCTATAGTTTGTCAAATTGAGCACTATAAAGCACCAAATAATCAATAAAATCCTTAGAATGAGTTTTATGTCACTCCCCATAAAATGCAAAGAAAAATAAGGCTAAAAACTTTTCTAATGAAATTGCTTTATTAAATAGAAATTAAACTGAACTTTAAGCAGCATTATACAGGAGAACATAAAAAAAGGATAAATAGGCTTCTGAAGTACAGTTTTTTTTCAGTTTTGATTTTTAATTTCTGAAGTTCTAAACACTTTTATCTCCGTTGGATATTTGCTGTGAAACACTCCATATCAAATGGTTTATTACAGTTCTGTTTTGACACCATACCTCATGAGATGTGACATCACTGAAGGAGAGTGGGTGGAATAGCAACCCACCGGTGTGGGCAAAGGAAGGTTCTGGCATTGAAAGTGATCAGGATATCTCATTGGACATTCGTTACATAGGAATTTAGTTTTCAGAATTTGTGCCAAAGGAACTGGTGTGGATACTAACATCAGTAAACTCTAAAAGCACTAAAATTACAAAATGATTTTCCCCTGAAAAAGATCATTTTTCAAAATATCACGAAATTTAGCTCTTTTACTAAAGTAGTCATTTATGCATTATTTTAGGTTTACACCTAAAATTTTCTGGTTTTAGAATTTAATGTTTCTCTAATATATTTGAAAATATGGGTGATTGAGACATACCACAATTTATGTGCAGCCACTTTCACTTTGGGAGAACAGCGTGAGGAAAATAGACGCTAGAGATCTTAAGAATCCTATTGTCGGAGCTTGTTAACCACCTGCAACAGCTCGGAATCTGAGAGCTTCTATAAAGGCCTCGCTCTCACTCCGAAGCCTTTCTACTTGCTCTTTCATTTCCCTAGGAATCCAGAAATGTTTGCACGGCTTCACTCCTTCTTCTCAGCCGCATCTGAACAAACAGCGCCTCTGAGAAGGAGCCTGGTTATCCCAGTCAACAGAACAGCCCCATCTCTCTCCATCCCTCCCCTCTGCTTAATTTTGCCATCTGGTGCATTGTATGTTCATGTGCTTCACGCATTTATCTCCACATTAAAATAAATACCTAAAATTCACTATCTTTATTACGCTCCTTGTCTATCCCAGCCTGTATTAGGCGTCAGATTCCAGTAAGGCTGTATTTCATGAGCGTTCAAATAGACATACGGTGTTAAGTGGATGAGAGAAAGGAAAACATGAGCTACCAGCTCCTGACCCTGGTACCTGAACTCTCTCCTCCTCCTACCAGGGGATTAGGGCAAACAAATGAGATTGAAAGAGTGAGTGGTTCTTGTCCAGGGGAAATGGTGATCAGCGTATATGATGCCTATCTCTTTCTTTATGCTATGTATCAGATAATCCAAAGCAAAGCAGCCGCGTGCCTCTGTACATTAAAGTTCTTGACGTCAATGACAACGCCCCAGAATTTGCTGAGTTCTATGAGACCTTTGTCTGTGAAAAGGCAAAGGCAGATCAGGTGGGTTGTATTTTTAAAGGCGCCTTCTGATTGAAAGTCAGATTAATTTAGATCTAATAATTGAGACGATACACACAGCGGAGGGCTTGTCTTGAATTATCTATGAAGTGGATGCCAAGGAGATTAATACCATAAATAATAACCAAGACGAATGTTTAACTTGCATAAGAGAACAAATAGTTTTTAAGAACTGGAAGTTCATCAGTCTCCAAGACTGATGTGGCTTCCAAATCAGTTTTAAGTTTTCATTAAAATAGATTAGTCACAGTGTTGCTGGGATAAAAATCTTTATTGGTGAACAGATAGCTTAATTTGCATATGTACTTGAAAATAATAACTAGAACCTATTATCCCATTGCCAATAACTCATGGTTTTACTTATTTCCATTGCCCATCTGCAAAGCAGTACAAATTCATGAATACGTTACTGTTTCGCCCATTTGCCACCCACCCGAAACAGGTCTCTGCAGCCTGTGACAGAAATGACGCTACGCTTTGTCAACAGAGAAGGGCATTATGGATGTATAGGGGAAGGTGGGACATAGAAGTTACTGCATTTTTTGACACTAATTTTCCTTTTTAGCTGTCTTCCCAGTTTGCTAACCTGTGAACATAAGATAGTGTTTTAACACAGGCTGCCCATAGTACTACCATTTTCTTAAGTGGCAATGCTATCGATGATCATTGAGATGTTTTAGAGTTTTGGCTTACTCTTCTGCGGTGCTTCTCAACCAGGGTGACCTTGCCCCCTAGGAGTACCTGGCAATGACTGGAGCCCAGTCATACTGTCACAACTTAGGAGGGGCCTTCTAGTATATAGTGGCATGAGGTCAAGGCGAACACCACATAGTTTTCAGAGCAGATCCCGCAGCAAAGAAGTAACCCTGATACCATGGGTTTCTAATACATTAGATCTTTGGATGGAATGCACTGATTGCTTTCCAAGAGCTATCATTTTAATTACGTTATGAACTATAAAATTAAGCAAATTCTTGGAAAACTGTAAGAAACAGTTTAGCGTCCTGAAACCTTCTGGACAACCTTACGGTTTCTCTTTCAGCTGATTCAGACCCTGCATGCTGTTGACAAGGATGACCCTTACAGTGGACACCAATTCTCATTCTCCTTGGCTCCTGAAGCAGTCAGTGGCTCCAACTTTACCGTACAGGACAACAAAGGTAAGCGAGCTTCTGGCCTCCCCTTTCTCCAATACCCCTGTGGGACTGGATCTCAGTCTCCATCGGTACCTATTGATTTCCATTACAACCTATTCAATGCCTGATGTAGTAGCCACATACATTCACCGTTTTCCTTTCTGCTTCCAGACAACACGGCAGGAATCCTAACCCGGAAAAATGGCTATAACAGACACGAGATGAGCACCTATCTCCTGCCTGTGGTCATTTCAGACAACGACTACCCAGTCCAAAGCAGCACTGGGACAGTGACTGTCCGGGTCTGTGCATGTGACCACCATGGGAACATGCAGTCCTGCCACGCCGAGGCCCTCATCCACCCCACAGGGCTGAGCACAGGGGCTCTGGTGGCCATCCTCCTGTGCATCCTGATCCTACTAGGTAAACTGCTTCTCCCCGCATCCTCTCTCCCCTTGGTGAGGGGCACACACTGTTACTGTGACACTCTAGATTTTTCCGCCTCCCCCATTAAGGCATACAGCCTGATCTAGGTGAGTAGAGCTATATGCTGAGAATCTGTGTTGTTCAAACATG
The DNA here is from genome assembly GCF_000317375.1 of Microtus ochrogaster. Lineage (NCBI taxonomy): Eukaryota > Metazoa > Chordata > Mammalia > Rodentia > Cricetidae > Microtus > Microtus ochrogaster. The sequence goes on along the minus strand of NC_022021.1, from coordinate 32,715,940 downwards.
AACTCGTTTTTGCTTTGGAGAATGAACAGATGTACTATGTGCCCATGTCTTTGCTTGCCCAGGGTACCATTTTGCCAAAAGAATATATTGTCTATCGTACTGAACTGCATCTCAGGGGGTATTAGGAAGCAGCATATATACACGCCCTGCTTGTTCTGTGTGTGGTCTGATGATTAACTTGTGAAGAGTACAAGTCATGCATCGTGGCATATCTGATGAAGACCTCTTTTACAAAGGTAACATTGGAGAGCAACAGAAAACCGCAAAACGAAGATTGTGACTTTTCCTCTCCTACCCAGGGGAAAAAAAAATAAAATGGTGGCAATCTCTTTAATGCAACAAACTTATCTTGAGCTACACAATGGAGTAACTACCCGCTTAGAGCTGCTCTCGGTTTACCACATACACAATATCTACTAATTTTCAAACTGTTAATAAATAACTCCTGACATCAGGAAGAGAATTCTGGGTCCCCAAAGAACGTAGAATGTGATGAAAGGGAAACACAAGATCTGTGATGGCCTGGATTCGGCATCTTCCCCTCAACTGCTCACATGTTGGAGTTATTGTCCTTGGGTGGTGGTGCAACTGGAAGGGAACTGGATCAGGAATTGCCAACTTCACCAAATAATTGGAGCACTGATACGTTCGCAGTTGAATGAACTGCTAGGATCTGGGGCCAGTGGAAGGACTTATGTCACCTGGCACACCGTTGAAGGAGATATCTTGTCCCCGGACCCTTCCTCTCATTCTGTTTCTTGCCCACCTTGTTCCACCACATGTTCCTGCCAACATGACACTTTGTCTCATCCCAGTCCCCAAAGCCGTAGATACAAGAGACCATGGACTGAATCCTCTGAATCCATAAGCCAAGATACATCCCCTAGTAAGTTGTTTCTCCCAGGAGTTTCCTCAAAGAGACAGAAACCAACATAAGGTCTAGCAATGATATAAATGATATATTTTTTTTCGATCAACTAATTGAGCCAAAAACCTGAGATTGAAAGTTTAATAAGCCTTTAACTGTTGCTCAAGTAAAAATTCAAGTATCAGCCTAAGTAGCTCTTCCACAAGTGAAAACACAGGACTGGAGAGATGACTCAGCACTGGCTGCTCTGCCAGGACCCAAGCAGTATTCCAGGTTCTCACAACCATCTCAAAGTCCATTCCCAAGGGATCCAACACCCTCTTCTGGTTTCCAAGGGCACCAGGCATACACATGATACAGAAACTACATGGCGACAAAGCACCCATGGACATAAGATAAAATAAACTTTTTAAAAATAAAAACAAGATTCATATTTACAATCTTGCCTATACAATTAGAAAAAAATCAAAGTTCAACACATTCCTGTAATCAGAGAACTTGAAAGGTGGGAAAATCAAAATCAGAAATTCAAGGTCATCTTTAGCTACACCGTAAGATTGGGCCAGCTCGAGGTATACAAGACCCTCTCTAAAAAAGCAAACACGAAAGCAGTAACCTCGACTGCACAGGAGGAAAACCTCTTCTAATAAAGAAGCCTGAACAACAACAAAGAAGCATAGAAAAGGACCTGCATTTCTACAAGAAAGACCTTTCACGTTACTCATCAGCGTTGTCAATCACAAGAGAAGACGGGAAACCCAACTTCAGAACCATGATCTTCTTCAGCAAGATTTGAACAAAGTGTTTTGAGATCGAGAGGCATACAGCAATGACAGTGTACAAAGACATATCAGCATCCCTAATGCTGCGAGTCTGTAAAACCTGGAGGACTGGATCATTGTTCTTGATTTAAAAAGAGTATCTGGACAACCTGGGGCGGGGGAGCCATGCCTGTGGAAGGGCCTGGAGGGGTGGGGGAGCCATGCCTGTGGAAGGGCCTGGAGCGGTGGGGGAGCCATGCCTGTGGAAGGGCCTGGAGCGGTGGGGGAGCCATGCCTGTGCAAGGAGAGGCAGCTCTCCTTTTGCTATGCCTTCCCCTTCCTCTCACTAGTCATCTGTCCTGCTCTTTTACATTTTAATTGGTTTTAAGGTTATCATACAAAGCAATGTATTTCATCATAATCCCTCCACACATTTGTGTCCCCACACTTGGTTCTGACTCCCTTCCCTGCTACCGTACCCTTGCCCCAGCTGGTCCCCTTCTGCTTTCCTTCAGTATATTCAATTACCCACCTCCTCCCCTCTCATTACATTTTTTGAAACCTACACTCCTAAACACACACACACACACACACACACACACACACACATATATATACACACACACGTATATGTGAGCACATATAACGTTAATTCAGATTCTTTATGTTGAAGAAAATATAGGATTCACTCTGAGTTCGACTTCTTTCACATAACATAATGATTTCCAGTTCCATCAATTTCCCCGCAAATGTCATGATTTCATTTTTGTTTGTGGCTGCATAAAATCCCATTGTGTATATGGATCACGTTTTCTTTATTCATCGGTTTAGACATCTAGGCTGGCTCCATTTCCTGGAAATTGTGTAGAGAGCAAGTATCTCTGTGGCATGTTGACTTAGGGACCTTCAGGCGTCAATCCATTTTCTCTTCTCTCCTTTCTTCCTTCTACCTAACTCGTTTTCTTTTCCTCTTTCATTTTTTTCACCAATAAATTCACTGTCTCTTCATTATTCTTAATTGGCTCCAGTACCTCCCACACCTTGTCTGGTGTTTTGGGAGTTCTGTACATAATTTTTTTTAAAGGATTTTTAGAAAAGGAGTTTTAGCTTAACTAGGTTCACACCACAGACTAGACGCTGTGTGAGGTGCTTCACAAATGTTTTCCTGGCTCCTCAGAACTACCTGGGGTGGATTTACCTGCATCTTCGAAAGGAAAGCTAAGGCAGGAGGGTGTGAAGTAAGGTGTGTGGCCAAGTCACACGCGGAACAGGCAGCAGAGCTCAGTCCTAGGCCCAGGTCTTTCTTTCCAGGCTGGTGGAGGGATCCCATCCCGATCCTAGTTTCCCTGTGAGCTTTGAGATGCAGTGCATTCCAGGCTGTAAGAGAGAAAACTTAAAATGGGGCCACTGGAGAGGTTAGAGGCACACCTGAGAGGTTGAAAGAGAAAGAAAGCCACACTGATACCTGAGGAAATCTGGTACAAAAGTAAGCCTGGCCTACAGGTGTCGTTTGGGAGCAGGGCACTTGCCCACCCTATAGCAGTCCCTGGGTGAATCCAAAGGCATCTAGTAAAACAGTAAAAGCATTCAAAGAAAAGTTTGAGAGTGCGTAGGGGAGGAGTTGGAAGAGAGGGGATTTGGATGGAGTGGATCTAACACATTATATGCATGTACAAATATTAAATGAAATAGTTTAGGCATCCCAACAGTAGCTACATCTAATCTATATAGCAATTTAGAGTTTGGCAAAATTTTCCCATTTAGCTTGTTCCTCATGACAGCACCTGGCAGTGTGTTATTGCTTCCCTTTTGCAGAGGTCAAACTGTTAGATCTGCTAGTTCTCTAATAGGATTGAAGCATGAATTCGACCTTCTTCCCTCTCCCATCCCCGAAATCTTGCTGCTGTCCTCTGGCCCCAGGAAGATGAGGAAGAAGAGACTATTCCCCACAGATACATGGAACTGTTTTAAATGCTTCTGCCCCAGTCCAGTCCTCATTTATAAAAGTCAGTTTTCATCAAGATCTCCCATCAAGACAACAGATTACACGGGCCTGATAAAAGGCATAGGTAGTCTCAGCTGTAGAATTAAACTGTGGCTGAGTACTGAGTACCTATGACTGTAGGCTATACCCTCTCCCTTCTCACTTGTAAGAGACTATAACTTCAGGTGAACACAGGACTGAAATATAAAAACCTGAGCACTTAAATCTGGAGAATTAGGGAGTGACAAATGCCTGCTGTCTGACCGTTAATGACTGAAAGAACTCATGTGCATTAAAGTTGAATTCTTTAAGGGCAGATGGCCAGGGGATATCCTCCAATCCCCAATGTCACCCTTCCTTACATTCCTGTTTTGCAAATCCATTGCCAATTCACACTGGAAAGTAGCATAAAAGGAGATTATCCCTAAGCTCTGAAGGTCTCCATCTCCAACCCACCAAGGTGGAAGCAAAAGCTTACCAAAGCCACCAAGGTGCCTGGAGACATAACTCTTCCCCGCCCCCTCCTCAGTTCCTTCTGGCCCAGCTTCTGAGACTCTCGCCTGTCCCTCATATACTACAGGCACAGACCTCCCTAGAGGCTTTTCTTGTATCTCCCCTTTGTCAGAGAGCACCTTGGAGAATCCCCACTCCCACCCCATCTTTCTTGAAATGATACAGAAAGGGGACAGCCCATGGAACCAACAGAGAGAACCCTCCCCATCTTCCTTGGCCTCCTCCTCTGCCTTTTCTGGTTTTGCATTGCACTGAACACCCTCTAATAATTTCCTGACTTGTTATACATGTTGTTTATTTTCTGTCTCCATCCCACAGTCCCCACACATCTGACCAGGCTCTGAGGCAGGCTTTTTGATGCGCATGTTATACGGGTAGTTCCTAGAACCGTACCTGACACAGAGCAGGCACCAAACATTTATGGGAAGAATGGATGGATGCCCTGGGTGGATGAGACAATGGAGGCATCGGGACACTCTCTGACAAGAACAGAGAGTGTGGACAGTTACACAGCCACATGCCTGAGATGGCAAAGTTGAATTTTCCTTAGGAAAGGGACAGTCACCCCAATATGCTTCCAGCATGGCAGGTAAGAGCACAACTTCTTTAGTCTGATGGACCTGGATTTGAATGCCTGCTGCATGTGACATCTCCAGGCTTCAATTTCTTCTCTGGTAAACTGGATTTTACACTACGATTCCTACTTCATAGGACGATTATGGTGATTGAGTGGGATTGAGTATAAAATGCACTTAGCACGGTAATTGGTACATAGAAATCTTCCTCCCGGATGCCAAGTAGCAATACTATTGATGTCTAAAAGGATGATATATAGATCTCTGAGTGTGCAAATCTATTCATTAGGAGGAAGATGCTCTTGCCTCCTAAATCTCGTTGCAAGAATTCCGTTTTCATGGCATACAAAAACTGGACCGTGTAACGGGTGACGTGGTAGAGGCATTACTAATGCTTCCTGTAGTAAATATCCCTGGACAAAACAAGGACTGGTAATGCATTGCCTGCACTGGGCGGCTGCTTCCTCTGTAAGCTGTTACTATGTTCTTATTGTCCAGCCATCTACCCATTTGCAGGTAGATATGTCTCTCTGCAGGCAGCCACCTTTGTTCTACCAACCAGCTGTGAAGAGAGAGCAGAAGCCATTTAAACGCGGTTCTTGTTTTGCCTCTAATTTGAGCTAGAAGAAGAAAAAGAATAATATATCTGTGAAACAGACATTCTGGCTATCAAACTTGTGGGACATACGTCTTTGATAGTGAAATCGCATATAAATATGTTTGTCTAACTCAAACACAAATCACGGGGAAAGTGTTTTACTATCTGCCCTATTTAACTGGTTGAGCTTGGGACCCGGAGTAGCTTTTGGAATCTGGGTCTCTTGGGAGTTTTATCTGTACTAATATTTCTTTGTATGTGGAAAGGTATGCAAACATTCACATCTCTGCTTGGGATTTTAAACTAATTTTGCACTTTTCTCAGGTGGGGGAAGAGGAAGGCATAGCACAATAGTTATTTTAAATGTGGAGTTATGCAAAGCCTTCAACACTTCCCAAAGGTGCCAGCCTTTTCTTTATAGTCAGTTTTGGAGCATTTTAGGTGCTTGGCATAATTTGCACTTTTACCGCAGTACTTTCTCTGTGCTTCAAAAAAATTATTATTGTTATTATTACGTTTCCTACCTTAAAATTACTTTGCCTTTTCAAAGGGGGAAAAAAAAAGAAGAAAAGACTGTCAAAATAGGATGGCATTTTATCTTCTGCTTAAAATATAGCCTTCTTTAAAACACCCCATCCTGGGGTCCTTGTCTGATTATGGATAAAGACAAATGGCTCCTTAACGCCGGGAAAAGTTGAGCCTGTGTTTTCAAGAGAAGTTTTAAAGCGGCAGGTTGGAGCAAGGGTTCTTTCCCGTGTTAATTGGATGGCAAATTAACTTTCCTTCCCTTCTGTTTTGCTTTCTGCTTCCAGTGACTGTGGTGTTGTTCGCAGCTCTGAGGCGGCAGCGGAAGAAAGAGCCTTTGATCATTTCCAAAGAGGACATCAGAGATAACATCGTCAGTTACAACGACGAAGGTGGCGGAGAGGAGGACACTCAGGCCTTTGATATCGGAACCCTGAGGAACCCCGAAGCCATGGAGGACAGCAAATCGCGCAGGGACATTGTGCCGGAAGCTCTTTTTCTACCCAGACGGACTCCAACAGCTCGCGACAACACTGACGTCAGAGATTTTATTAACCAAAGGTTAAAGGAAAATGACACAGACCCCACAGCCCCACCCTACGACTCCTTGGCCACCTATGCCTACGAAGGCACCGGCTCGGTGGCCGACTCGCTGAGCTCGCTCGAGTCAGTGACCACAGATGGAGACCAAGATTATGACTATTTGAGTGACTGGGGTCCTCGGTTCAAAAAGCTAGCGGATATGTATGGAGGGATGGACAGTGACAAAGACTCCTAATCTGTTGCCTTTTTCATTTTCCTATTATGACACTGGAACATGTGAAGTGGCTCTTTCTTTCTATTTATCCGCTATCCCGTGAAAGGGTTCCCTTTGTACCCGTTCCGAACGTCAATGGCTGCAGTCTGTGCGGATCCAATGTTAGAGACTTTTTTTCTAGTACACTTTTATGAGCTTCCAAGAGGCAAATTTTTATTTTTTAGTTCATGCAGTTAACCAAGTGACCCAGCAGGCCCGCGGGGGAGGAGACGAGGGAACAGCGTCTTTTCCCTTGTTCTCTTAGGGCAGGCTGGCCACACATTCCTTACTGCTGGCCTGGACGCTACTTTTGTTCACGGTCTCGGGCCAGCTGAATGCTCCAAGGGTACATCTCACCTGCTAATGGGGAAGGGATCAGACTTTACTGATAAAAATATAGTTTAATGTAAAACAAAAAAAAAACACAAAAGGAGGGAACAATTGGGAAACTGTCCTTGGTCAATCAACTCTCGAGGAGATCCCCAGCTACGGCAGGGTTGGTAAGGGTGTATTGTGTCGAGGAATGTGAGGTGTCATCGGGACGTCCTGTCTGCGCTGGCAGAGGTGTTTCTGACACCAACTCCTCATAGCATCAAATCCTTCTATATGTTAAGGTGATTTAGAATCAAATCAAATGGTGATATTCAAAGACAGTAACAAAGAGCAAGGCTGTGTTCCTTGACACTCATCACCTGTCGCGTGTGAAATACATGTAAGGTCACCATTGTGCCAAAAAAAGGGAAGAAGAGAAATAGCTTTAAAATGTTAACAGAGGAAATATTTAGCAAATTTTAAAATATTGTGCCACCAACGGTGTCACAGATCCCTTAATTCTTTCAGCTATCAGCGAACCGATGAGACATAGGTCTAATCACCCGGAAGTTCTCGCGAGACTTTCCTGAGGCAGACGGTAACTTTTTTTGTCTGTAGTTGTTATCACTATTATCCTACTATACCTGAGAGTAGCCGTGTGGAATACAATAATTCATAGTCTTCAAATACTTCTTATATAATTAACTCGACTTAGTAAGGTTAGATTAAATATCCTACCCTAGAGTTCACAGGGACGGTTAGACCCAGTCACATCTGAACCTAATCCCTGCCCTTGCCTTCGGAGACATCCATGTACTTACACTGCAACAAGGGGGTAAATGGTTGGCACCGAGATGTCGCTGAGAACCTGCATGCCATGTTTCTGAAATGCCCACAAGAGAAGAGCCTGGATTGCCTTCAGCAAAAAAAAAAACATTTAAGACTCTTGGGAAACTGACAGCCAATTTCCAAAAGTAGTCTTGTTTCCCCGCTGTTCCTAAATTGGCTTCTGTGGCAAAGCCGCCATCTTTGTCTTTGAACTGATGATAAAGCAATGGTCTCAAGTAAGACAGGAAAGTAATATAAAATCCATCCAATCTATTATTTCTCTAATTATGCAATTAGACTCTCTTAGTCAGTTATTATCCAGGGGACCCAACTTAACCAAGCTCATCCTTCTGGCAGGTTCAATTCATTTATTTCATACGGATGGTCTAATGACTCTCTTCATTAGGGTCTCACATTGTGCGGTCATCAGAAATGTCCAAAGTACTGTAATGAAACATCCTCATTTGAAGACTTTTCTTAAAAGGCTCTGTATATACATATATAATATATACTTAAGAATGTTCTGACTTCTCTTATTAGTCATAGGGATTTATTTTCTGTTCACGTTAATTTTATAGAGTTAATCTTAGCATCCTATCCATTTGAGGGTAATGTTTTATCAACACATTTTCTACTTAGAAACACACTGTTGTTTAGTTGGCTTTTAAATAGTTTTTACCTAGGAAGTAAAGATGGCACCTGTAAAATGGGAGAAATGTGGAATTTGGATTATGGTTTAAAAAAATTACAACTATATTGCCCTTTGTATTTCCTGAATGGCTTCCTGTTTGTGATGAAATGCCCTGAAGAGTCACAAGTACTTCATGCTTGGGCTATTTCCATCTTTGAGGGTTTTCTTTTCCTTATTCTTCATATGCACCTTGATATGCACACACACACACACACACATACACAGGCGTGCACACACACACACACATACACAGGCATGCACACACACACACACACACACAGAGGAATGCAAACAAATGCTGCCAGATGGCTCACTGAAATGGGTCATTATGCGTTATATTCACAGGTAAGTATTTGAAAAAGAGAGCTCCTGGATCTAGCATGAGAACAGCACCTTGCACAATTGATTGTAAAATCAGAGTACTCTATCTTGTATCATCCATCAGGTGACAAACTGAACCAAGAAACAGTTCTTAAAAAGAAAGGTATCATCAAAAGTTGCCCTTTTGAGCTTTTGGTGTGAAATCTGGTGTGAAATTTCCAAGAGTTGACAATAGCAATTTCCAATGTTTTGGGGAAAAAGTTGACCTCTCCCTCTGAGTGCAAGTAGGTACTGAAAGGAAGTCAGGCTATTTGAGATGTCATTAGCCAAAGCCTTTTGATCGCACGCTGAAAATCACACATTGTACCGAGAGTCGATGAGTATGACTTGTTATTGAAATAACTGTTTAATGTCTTATCAAGAAGACTGTTGATGAAGCCAATCTACCAAAAAAAAAAAAGGCTTATTAAAGGCCTATAGGTGTTAACTCCAGACACTTTCCCCAAAGAATTGTCTAACAAAAAATGAGAAGCCCAACCATCTCTCTCTCTGTAATTTTTCTTCCCACCAAAATTCCAGGTCAAAAACATCCCCATGGACAGATTTCTTTCTGTGATAAATCCTAAGTCAACATGAAATTTTGTTCTGGAGAGGAAAAGTAGTTCTCCTATTAATTGTGTCTTGGTCTTGGACCCAGGCAATGAGGCTGGCACAGGAGTAGGAGGGGTCCAACTCTAACATTTTCTTTGTTGAACGCAAGCAGATCAGTTGGCATTAAGGGCTGTTCCACGAGCTCTGATTCCTTTTTTATTTTAACCTCTTTTCAACAGAAAGTTTCTTCAAACTTTTCCCGGTGTTTCCTAGAATAAGCTGGAACTTTAAAGAACACTAGGCCATTGTGAGTGAGGTTGAAACTCCCTCAGTTTCCATCCTCTCTCTTCAGGAACTCTGAAAACATTGGTCCTCAAATAAGTAAAGAAATCAAATGGGAAAGAGGCAAGGACAGTCTCCTAAGATCTTAAGAGAGGAAATCTGGGTGCTGTAAACACAGCTTCCCTGGTTTTACATTCTGGAGCTTCGACTGGAGAATCACTCTATTTTCAGATGGAACAAAGCTGGTGATTTCATTTTAATTCAGGATAAAAATATGTGGCTTAGTTCTCACTTCCACTTCTCAGCGTGTTATACAAGAACCGACTCTGGAGCTTAGAAGCATCCAAGTTTTTGAGAAGTCAAAATAAGTTCCTAATGTTTCCTTTATATAATCTGTATACTGTGTGTTCCCGAACAGTGTTCTACATAGAAGGCTTTATCCTGAAGCAGGTATTTTCTTGAGGAGAATGATTTATAAAATATCAACAGGGAATTCTTAGATTCTGCAGCCCTGAGCACGTTAGAAACATACAATGAGAAAGAAAAAAATAGAGTTGATTCCTGGGTGCAAACTAAATATTTGAATGGGGTGCTTGTCCTTATCAAACCAATCTCTTGTCCCCAGGAATATAGCCACCAAATGAATTCTCTCAGTCCCCAGTTACTAGGTTTGAAGCAGCATAGTTACTTTGGAAGAACACACTGAAAAGTCAAAATCTCTGCCATTTGGAGGGACATGTTCTATTTTTAAAAATCATTTTAGTGTTATTTTAATTTTTACACTATCTAGATGAAACCATTTTTGAATTGTCATATTGTAGAGGTAGGCTCAAGGTACAGGCAGGTCGCTGTATTTCAATTAACAATTCTTTATCAGATAAGAGGAGAGAGAGCAATACTTGGTGTGTGAGTCTTCAGGAAGATGGGCTGTGTCCTAAGCTCGGAGAAGCATGTTTCTTTTTCCACAGAATGGAAATGCACGGTGATCTCACCAGAGTTCAGAGACCATCGTGATTGCAGCATCTTAAATCTTCCTTTGTTGTCTTCGTGGAACCATTCTCAAAAGGGGATACTTCTCTGCTAAAAATACCAGACCCCGGCTATATTCAATGCAAAGAGCAAGGCCCTCTGAGAAAGTAAATACACTGGCTCACACACTTGCCTAAAGCTAGCGAAGAAATAGCTCATTCGTAAAGCCAGGAGTTTATGGTCTCTGCAGCATCGATTTAATTTAAGCGTTGCTGAAGACAATCTTTAATCTCCCCGTTTTGCAATAGGTTATTTATGATGCATTCTCATTTTTTCATTTGGGGTGGGGGGCTGTTAGCCTGACAGAGCCAGCAGACGAAAGCGTTAAAGGACGTCAAATGGAAACAAAGGCTATTACCTGCCATATTTCATATGGGACCAGGCATTTAGCTGAGGAGACACCAGGTTATTAGATTAATTTCAAAAGACCTTGTACGAGTTGCTTAATACCATTGGGGAGGGGACCGTGAACCACAAACCCAAATTTCCTTTCAAATGAGGCATGGACTCGGTGTTGTAAGAGAAAGCGTCCCGCTGCAGTGAGAGCTTCGTCCTTCTTGTGAGGCTATGCTATTTATGTAAATATATCTGAGGCACCTTCTGTAACCTTTTAGTTTTCTATGATCTATTAGTTTAGTGTTTATTAAAAAAAAAGAAAAAAAATCATATGTAGGATCACGCAGCACTCCCGGGGAATGCTTGTGTAGCAAATGTCTCATAGATCTGCTCAGAAGAACACAGGAACACTGCAAGCCCACTGTGCTGTTCTGCTTGCGATTATTTTCACTGCCTTGAAAGGAGGCTACATCCGAATAGGCCTTGTAATAAATGCTCTGTGCGTCTTGGGTAATACCAAACTAAGGCGGTTTGGCATTCTCCTACTGTGACTTGTGATTCCTAAAACCAAGAAAATAAAGGCTTCTGGTACCAACTGTACCTAATTAAAAAATAATTCAAGTACAAATTGAAGCTTATGCCACGCTCAAAGACTGCCTGGAGCCCTCTGTCTGTTTGCCTCTTCAGCAAGAGGAGAGGGTGGATGGAGACAATTGGGTTGAATTTCGTCAACGCATCTAGCTAGGCAGACCTTCGTAACCTCACCCTATACAAGCAGTTTTCTGTGTTAGAGGAGTGGGGTGCAAACAGTGACCCTTGAGCGCAGTGTGGCAGGGCCTTGTGTTGTAGTCAAATGACAGATAACACGCTCCTTGACATGGCTCCATTTATTTGGTTTTCTTCTCTTAGTCTTATAAATTTGAAAAGAATGCAACTTGAAAAAGTGATTTCTCACAAAGAGTAAATATGCCTTTTGCAAATCAATTTTTGTAACATTATTTATATGATATTACTTAATAAACTGTTTTTTTCTAACTTGCTTTTTCCCCCCAATTCTCTCAGCTATTGTATGTAATTAGGGAGGTTTTTGCTTATTTTGGTTTTTTTTTTAACGTATTTGATAGACTTTGACTTTCTGAATCCAGTATTTCAACTTCTCAAATAGCTAACTCAAGCAAATTTGTTATTCAGTAAGTAGCTTGTAAAGCATCATTTCTCCCAGGCGGTAGTCTGGAGCACCGGTGCGGCATCCCCCTGCTGGGACACCAAGAATCCTGCTGTTATTTATAGGGCTGCTGTACCGAGAAGAAGGGTGCTTGTCCCCACAGTAATTGCTTCAGATAAAAAAAAAAAATGTGACAGTTCTATATTTGTGTCCCTTACAAATCTTCATCCTTTATCTTACTCCTTCGGAAACAATGGTCTGTGGATCTATCACTTAAAAAAGAAAAAAAGAAAAAGTGAGAGCCAGATTGGGGTAAAAATGAAAATAAAATCCAGCGTCCTGATCTGAAATGACGTGCTTTCCGGCCATTTGGAGCTGCAGTGCTCCACATCTTATTCCTTCTTAGGCTGCCTCCCATTTCTTTCCACGGACACTGTTTGAGAATTCTTTTAACTGGTAGAACTCATAGCAGTGCCAAGGAGAAGTTCGTTTGTTTGTCCCTTGGGTATTCCACAGTGTGCTGTGGAATGGTCAACAGTCAGCCAGAGTCGGGCGTTGTCCCTCCTCTCAGGAAGAGATGTGTATGCATTACTTTTCTGTTTTTGTGATGAGACTCCATGACCAAAGGCAACTTAGAGAAGAAAGAGTTTCTTTTGGATTACAGTTCCGGAAGGAGAGCCATAGTGGTAGGGGAGGCCAGGGCAAAAAGCCAACACGTGAACATCTTCAGCTAGCAGAGGGGCGGGGCTACAAAGCCTCAAAGGCTTTGCCCCCAAAGCTGTACTTCAGCAAGGTTCTACCTCTAAAGACTCTGCAACCTCCCCAAACGGGGTCACCCAACTGGGGAACAAGCGTTCAAATATGTAACCCTATTGTAGACATCCCTCGTTCAAATCACTACAAGAGACAAGAAATCAAACAGACTAACAAGGGAAAGAAAAAAAGGAAAGGGTGCTTAAACATTATAATTGGTCTCAGCTGAGGTCCCTAAAGAGAACTAGGCTCAGAAAACTCAAACGGTATCAAAAGGGATGGATGCAATAGAAACTTAACTATTGTTGTTTTGTTTTTCCTTGTGTTTGTTATTTTGCCAGTTGGACTGAAGATAATGTATTCAAAAACAGAAGCCCACAAAAGGAAATGAGGCTGTCAGGAAGACACTTTTTGAAGGCTAGGAATGTTGCACACTGTGCTCCAGAGCAACGTCCCTTCCTGCTTCGTACCCTCACCTCACCCCCACCTCTGTACTACCCTCGGAACCGTGGCACCCCTAAGCATAGGTAGAGCCAACAAAGACTGAAGGATGCTGGCCAACTTCCCTAACCCAATATGGTAACAGTGGCAGGGTGCACAAGGCAGCCTCTTCAAGAAACAGTGCATGAACCCAGGCAGACAGTTAAGTAAATGAGCCCTTTCTACTCATCACAATAAACCACTCTCCATTATGTTTTTCTTTATGATTAGGGGTAATCAACCCTGTTTGTCACAACCAAAACAGTCTAGTCTCATTAGTATTGATTTCTCACTCTTGAGGCATGAGAGCATCTGGGACCCTTCTCCCTCTTCTCCAGATGCCCTGGGGAGCACGCTTCCTCCAAGATAGCCCTGCCAGACATCCCAAAACTATGTGGGAAGAGGTTAGGATACAGATACTAGCACATATGTAGCTACTGAGCACTAAGAATCTTTGCCATCTATAACTTCAATTCCAGTAGGCCTCACACTGTTTTTCCCAAAGCCTCCCCCCAATTTCAACCACTATAACAAACTGCATTCCATAATCATAAAGATATCATCTAAAGAGAAAGTCAGAAATCATTTACAAGTTCAATCTTTGTTTCAGGTGAAAAAACATTTTAACAGGTTTTTGTCTACCATCTCTGACTCCAATTCCATGGCATGTAAAGCTAATCAATTGCCATATTATTGATTTCCTAAGACCGTGGACTCCCACATAGGAATACCCTAAGAAGGCATCACCAATAGAGTAATGTTGGCCAATGTACCATCCCAAACCAAAGAGATGAAGTTCCTTAATGAAGGTGGTAATCTCTTTCACACTAAATTTGGTGGAATCCTCACTTTGGACGTTTGGGAAGAGCCTTCTGTTCTTGGGGTTTTCAAAATTTACAATGGGTTAAGAAGCTAAAAGACTTAGCCTGCTGTGACAATTAACTCTCATCTCCTTTCTTAAATTGGAATCAGTAAGCCTAAGTGCTAGACTTGGATGTTCATTCTGCAGTAGTTGTGTGTGCACCGACTCTTCAGGCACAGATCAATGTGACAAGACACAGCACTAGACTAAACAGACACATACCCTTCATCAAGGGCTATGTGACTTACTGTCCCGTTATTAATAATAGTTTGCCCCACTAAACAGTTTATATGGAATGACATCATGATTCTTCATAGTGCTTCTCTAGGTTTCATATTCCTGAATTCAATACTTTTTCCAAATATGCTATGAATAGATATGGCTCTTTAAAAGAAGTAGATTGTCTCCTCCTTCTCTCTGCAATATACTTATTCCTTTTTGTTAAATGTCTCCCTTGACATATTAGATCATCTTTATTGCTTCCTAAGCCATTTAATCTCAAAAACCTAACTTTTAAAGGCGAACATGTCTTGTTTGCACATTGGTAAAAAGGTGTCTTCATACAGTCAGTCAAGGGTAGGTTTATTAAAGCTTTTAACTTTGCTTAGCTGCCCGATAATGCCTTACTTTTATATAGCACTTTAGAAGTAACTGTCATATATATTACCTAATAAAAAATCTGTACATTAGGCTATATCATTCCTATTTCATGAACAAAGTACGTAAGGCTGTTTGCCTGTAGGTCCTCTTCACAGAATTCTAATTAAACTCGCTTTTTTTTATGCAGACGTTGCAATCCTGCCACTAAACCCTACATTCTTTCCATCGTATGCATGTCCATTTGAATGAATATTTATTGGAGGGAAAAAAAGGAAATTTTCTCTTTATTCAAATTCTAATGATAATGGCTGCGACCCCAAAGTCATTACTCTCCATGAGATCAGTCCAAAGGCTCTGTAGGGAGAAAGAAAGCCTGGAAAGAAAATTTCTGCCTATTAACCCCAATTACCCAAGTAATTCTTACTACAAAATTGGAACAGTGTTATTAAGAGAAAAATATCCCCAAGAAATATCAAATTCCACCAGATCTGCAAAAGTTCTGATTGTTTACATAAGCATCATCTTGACAACAGTAATATTTTCATTATGAATTGTACTGGACCCCCTGTCAAGCAGCGATGCCCTGTGAGAGGAAAGGGGAGGAATCAGCACTTTCTGTCTCTCTTAAGCCATTCGGATGCTGTGAAGAAGGTAGAAGGTGTCAGTGTCTGAAACTTGAATACCGCACAAAGACCTGTCTGTCAATGGCTTAGAGCCCAGCCCATTGCACTGTTAAGAGGTCCAGGTAACCTTTATCTGGTGGCATCTAGTGGAACAAAGTTAGGTCACAGGAAAAATGCCCTTGAAGGAGATATTGTAAGCCTGGACCCATCATCTCCCTCTTTTCTTCTTGCCTACCAGGTGATGAGTAGGCCTCCTTCACAACAAACCCCCTACCTACTATGATATACCCTGCTATCATGGGCCCAAAGCAAGAGGGCCAAGTGATATGAGCTAAAACATTTAAAAAATAAATGAAAAAATAATCATTTCCCTTAAGTTGATGATCTCAGTATCGCATGACCTTTTCTGGAGAGACGTGAACAAATTATCTATTAAGTTAGACAGTCCACTGATCTACTCAAGCCTAGCTGGTGAACTAATGAGATGAAATTCATTCCATATAAGGAGAGACTCTCCTGCCCTCTCAGCAAACATTAAGCACTCATTTGTCCTTGGGAAGAAGTCTCAGGATCTTACAATACCTCCTAAGCTTCCCCAATTTCCTTGAGAAAGTATAAATAGGTCCAATCTTGTAAGGGTCTCCTGATGCACATACCTACTCTGATTTCAAAGATTTCAAGATAGAAATAGCCGTGGTATGCCCAGAGGCAGAGATCTGAAATATTCAGGTATTTTGCGATAGTGATAGACATTGAATAACGCAGATACGAAGGAAGAAGGGACATTAGCTAGCCGTTAACTCTCTCTAATGGGCCTCGGCCCAATAGTGTGGCTTCTGAGATATCCCTAGAAAACCCAATTGATCCACCAGGCATGCATAGCTGTGGCAAGTTATCAACTATAAATCTTTGAGTTTAAATTAAAGGAAATATTTTTTTTTACCATTTTTCTTTAACTGGATTTAATTTTCCATTTTCAATCCTACTTCCTGTGAGCAGTGGAAACTTGACTGTGGCTGTCTACTGATGCTACACCGAAATCCTTAGAGGCTGAGACAATGCCAACGGTTGGGTGAGACATCACCAAAGTTTAAAGCTAATCGTCTGAGAAAGGAGGAGGAGCAGATGGATCCCGAGTGATCGGGGTAGTTTCATGTCACCTTGACATATACTAAAGTCATCTGAGAGGAGGGAGCATCAGTTAGGAAAATGCCTAACGTTACACAACTATCACCCACATACTGAAGGCCTAGGTCAGTCCCATGCAGGCTCCCTAGCTGTCTGTCCAGAGTTTGTGAGCTTTGTTTATGGGGTCCCAAGCACTGGGAGCAAGACCTGTCCCTGGCACATGAGTGGGCTTTTTGGAATCCATTTCCCACGTTGGGATGCCTCGCCCATTCTTGATGCAGGAGGAGAAACTTGGTTCTGCCTCAACTTGATAGAACATGCTTTGTTGACTCCCATGGGAGGCCATACCCTTTCCAAGGAGTGGTGGGGGTGGGAGTAGACAGTAGGTGGGGGGGAGAAAATGGGAAGAGAGGAGAGAGGGGAAATTATGGCTGGTATGTAAAATAAATAAAAAAAAAATAAGGGAACAAAAGAAAGATAATGCCTCTGTGAGATCTGACTGTAAGCAAACCTGTAGGGCATTTTCTCGATTAATCATTGATGAGGGAGGATCCAGCCCACTGTCGGTGGTGCCGTCCCTGGACTGGTAGCCCTGGGTTCTAAAAGAATGTAGGTTGAGCAAGTCATGGGGAGCAAGCAGCCAGTAAGCAGCACTTCTCCATGGCCTCTGCATCAGTTCCTACCTCCAGGTTCCTGCCCTGTGTGAGTTCATGTCCCGACTTCCCCTCTTCTCCCCCGCCATGAACAGTGATGTGGAAGTGTAAGCCAAATATACCCTTTCCTCCCCAGTTTGCTTTTGGTCATGGTGTTTTATCTTGGCAATAGTAACCCTAACTAGGACACTGTGAAGATAGGCTGTTCTCTGTGTTAACCCTCCCTGTCTGTCTTTCCGCTCACCCCCAAACGAGGAGACAGAAGCATAGTGGTTGAGGTTTTTGTCGCTGTTTTTATTTCTCCTTCTCAGAAGGCCAGGATGAAAAGCTTGACAAAGACACCTGGCTCTTCCCTGACTTACAGCTTCACAGAGATTCAGAAAGAGCAGTTTCCAACCTAGTGCTAATTTACCCTAGAGTTTTCTAATTGTGACTGACTTGGGCATTGCAGAAAAGGATCCACTTATGATACCTAAAAAAATTAAGTAATATATTAAAAATTGACCTGTTCACCAATGATTTCTGAATTCCTCTTCTGTGATGAATATTTTACTGCCTAGTTTATGTGTTAGGTATAATATTTTTCTTTATTATAAATCAAGGTATTTTCTGACTTATTACTATATTATATAAAAATTCTGAGGTATCATAAAACCAAAATTGAATATATACTTAACAAATATTTTATATTAAAAATAATAAATATGTTCAATCCAGATTGCTTGGCTCAGTTTAAATCCACCAAAATCTATCATCTTTCTAAACAGTTTGGTGACCAAGGCATGGTAGTACAAACCCTTAATGTAGATCAGCCCTGGGGATGTGAATGTGGTTGGATCTCTGTGAGTTCACAGTCATCTTGGTCTACTTTATATGGTCCAGGACAGTCAAAGCTACA